>NC_083104.1:22326744-22926744 GCF_949774975.1 Lagenorhynchus albirostris | reverse complement strand
GGGTGGAAAAATCAAATTGAGAAGATCTGGCTAAGAGAAACAGGATCCAATCTACAGATTATCTACACTCATTATTATTTCCTTATGATCTTAACTTGGAATCATAATGAACACCTGAGAGAAAAGCAAATTCCTCTTCAGGCATATTTGAGACACAGAAGTTAGCTGCAGATTGAAGTGGGACAGCAAGAAGGGAAAATGAATTCTAAAAAAGAAAAGTTCTCTTAAGGTTTTGGCAGATTCTGATCCAGAACCATAAAAATGCCCATATGAAATCCAAAGCTTTGGCTAAAACACATCTGCACACTGAATACACCAAGTTGTCAATAAATGCCTGTACATTTCTCAACAGTATCAGGGGTTGGGCTGAATTAACCATCTAGGTAATTTTTGTGCCAAGTGTGAATACATTTCAAAAAGGAAAGAAAAATTAAACTCATTTCATTTTATTTGTTCTTCATTCCAGGAACAACTGTCTACAAGAGCTAAACTCCCCCACCCCGCCCCCAAAAAGTGTGCTTCTTCAATTTACCCAGGAGTCTTTTGAATAAAAATAATCCTGTGTCTCAGCTGGTAAATTCTATTCTGATAAGGCAAGTAAATACATGTAATTATAAAGTTACAATTCTCAAAGAGGAGAGTAATCCTTCCCTTATCCACTGGTAAAACAGCTTATAATTATTATACAGCTGATAACAAAGATTTGTCCACAAAATCCCACTAAATCAACAAGCCTGATTTGATTGATTAAAACTTCTAACATCAGGACATTTCTAATAGACCGTGTGCAGCAATAGAGTCTTTAAAATGTGGGCCACAAATTGGTGAGACTGATGGCAAGGAACTTGGCTCTTCTGAATGGCCACATTACAGCCAAGAGAGGCCACCTGCTTTATTTATAGGAAACAGATACTAAACTAGTAACAAATCACAGTATTGGGCTTTTGAAATACTTGTTATCTTGGTCATTAAAAATCTCACATTTATTCAGACTATACAGCCATGTGTCAGATTATCAAAAACTTAGAAAGCAGCTAATAGATCTTAGCAATAGTAATTATTTATTATTAATTCAGACTCAGGTAAGGTTTTTCTCCCACACTTAGTTTTTACGTGTCACTCAGTTTTTCATAGATGCTGGGTTGGTGGACACCCCTGCTCACCTCTGCTAACTTTTACTAGCTAGGCAATAGTGGGTGTTCTGGGAATGTGAACCAATTTTAATATTAATAGAAATAAAGTTCATTTTGAAGTTTATTGGCTAAAACAAAGTATAGTGTCAAGTTAAACACAAACTATCACTAGAATTGTTCAAAATATTCCTGCTTCTTTGTATCACTTTGTCTTTCTCTGTCACCACCGACAATGAAATTGAGTTTGCTCTGTTTAGAAAAACAGAGGGAACTAAATCATCCTCTAAGGTTGGGTAAACTATAATTGAATGAAGAGAGATTTGTGAGAGGAGCAGAATTTATGCTCTGACCCAGAGAAAGCAAATGAAAAATTTACATTGAGTCTAAGAGAAATTCCTCAGAGAGCCCTGTAGTTAGCAACTTTTTCCCCACTGGAAGCACTAAGAACAAGACTTTCTGTGACAGGACACTTTGGGTTTTGACTGGTTTCTCATTTTAACTGAGCTCTACTGCAGGGGAACAATTTCCAATGCAGTGAGTCCGGAGTGTGGTTTACTGGGCCCTTCAAAATGAGGGTGACATCCATTTGTCTGTCATACTTCTCTTTGGATCTTCCCCTGTATTCCCACATCTCTGCCTCCACACAGATTTCATCTGATGTTATAGCTTCATCTCAAACAAAGCATGACTAGGTCCTAGTGTCATCCTCTCCCAGTCGCTCTATATAGTTTCCACCTTTGACTTTCCCAAATCCATCAACTGTGCCATCCTCCTCCTGGTCATAGATTTAAACCATAGCTCCCCACTTTGTCTCACCTCTTTTTCTATCTCTGCTCTTGTTCCTACTCACTTTTACCTCTATGTGGCAAATCTGCTTGGGTTTTAGGTTCTACCTAATACTGTAGATTCTGGCTACTAACTTGATTGCCCTACTCAGTTCTTTTCACCCACAACATGTTGCTGCAAAACCGTTACTTTCTACAGGACAGCCTCCTGATCTCCTCAGGTCCTGGCTTGCAGTCTTTGCCACTATTATGATCCCAGTACCAAGTCCCAAATACGGAACAGATCTGATGACTTGCTTCTGATCCTTTACTAAATTTCCTCCTTCTTCCTTTTTTCCAATGATTCAAATCTTACTTATTTCCATGTTCAGCTTGGAAATTCTCCTTTTATAATATTTTGCTGCTAACTCACATCTGTAAATGTACTATAATTATAGTTGTCAATATTGAGTAAGCTTTAAAAAAGGGTATGCCATATTCAATATCCTGTGATAAACCATAATGGAAAAGAATATGAAGAAGAATATATACACATAGTAGAAATTAACACGACATTGTAAATCAACTATACTTCAATAAAATCAATTAAAAATAAAATAAAGGGTATGCTAATAAACGTGGGCTGAGCTACCACAGGCACAACTTAAAGGACACAAATGTAGTCCCTTGGCATAAAAAGCACAGAGGTTGGTTTGTATTTAGTTTCCTTTACAGGATCTTTATGGATAATATGATCTACAAATTTCTATATTTTGTTATCTATGATCAGAACCAAGAGTAGAGTTAGAGCAGAATTCTTCCATTTTCCCTTGTTTATTAGGCAGGACCAATAGAATTTTGGGATAGGTCTTATCTTGGTGTGGGGGAGCCGTGTTCCCAGGAATCACATATATGGCTATTAGTGAGTGTCCCTTGTATCTATCTAAGGTCATTTATCACATTAGATGCAACTTCCACAAGAGAAAGAAAAGAATACCACTGAAGACTGGAAATGTGAAAAGTTCTCTGGCTTTTCCTCTATTGATAAAGGTCTTAGGTGCTTATTATAGGATAGCAGCTATTATCGTGAAAGGAGGCGAGTGGCAGAAAAGGTCACCTACACATTTTCAGGCTACATAAATTTGGGGCCCAGTATCCTCTTTGAGCTCATCTTCAATTCTCCTTGATAGGGTGGACATCGTAAGGTATCAACATTTCCACAAGCCAGACTAGTGGTTATCTGGGATGCCCCAATGGCTATTGCTACTAAGAGAGAAGCAGATTCTCTTCGGGCAAACACTGGTTAACATTTTATATATATTAGTTTGTATTGCTGATTTTTAGTTTTGTTTTATTTCCCCAGTTATTTAGTAACTGACATCATTTCTTATATTTCTAAGCATCCTCCTTAATGTCTAAAGCTCAATGGCTTACACATAGTATTTATCATATTAATTAAAAAACACAGGCATATATCTTGGAAATGTTTTAATTTAAATGATACAAATCTAAAAAAAAGAAAGATACAAACCTGTCTAACAGACTTAGACATTTCAAAGCTTCTTCCTAGTAGCTCAGATAGACCTTTGATATAGTCAATACTATATTATTAAGGGAGATAATCTTAGATGTGGTAGTTTGCACATTTCAGCATGTATACCATCCTGCTACATATGGTAAGTGTACATTAAATGATGGGGATCATTTATTACTTCTGGAATAATAAGCATAGTGTGAAAATAAGAGAAGTGCTCCTTTTAATCTTTTGGGAAAAATTAAAAGTGAGGTAACTTTCTTTTCTAGGAGTATACTACAAGCTAATATTATAACTAAGGGTCTCTGCTGACAACAGAGTTACAGGGAGGATCACTAGACAGAATAAGTCCACCATAGCATGTGCTAGTTTCTAGTCATTTCCAAGTGATACACACTAGTATGATTTGCTTATGGAGACCCGCTCCCCTTTCAGAACAGAAGAAGAGATAACTTTTTACAACCTGAGGCTCACTGGTCACTTTGACCCTGAAAACAGTCTGAGATCAACATTTTAATCAGAGTTATATACCTACATTGATGAACCCATCAACTCCTTGATGAATTTTCTTTACAGTGTAGCCTTACCATTTTTCTTTCACTGAAATTATTTTTAATTGGATCAATTATGTTGCATTTACATTTTTAAGAACTTTTAATTCAATCATATGTTTTAATGTCCATATTAAACTTTGGCAACTGGAGCCCCTCCTATTTTCATTTTTCTTTTGTGATCATTACTTCTATTAAGTCCATATGGTGCACATCTAAGTTTGTAAGGTGGAGAATCTCAGGGAGGCAGAGAGTGAGAGAAGAAAGAGATACAAAGAAAGAAGCAAACAGAGAAAAATGGACTGCAGCTGTTCTGGAGGCTTGACTTCAAAGGAAGATGGGGCTACACAGTAGGGTCAAAATATCCCTAGACTTTATCTTGAGGAGAAGGACTCTAGGGAATAACGGCACCAGCATGCTAATTGGAGAAATCAAGCTGTCCCCAAAATGATACTCCAGAAGTCTATGCAAGGGGCTGCTTGATCACTGTAATCTGAATCTGTTGACGATGTGGACAGGACTTTTGCATAGTTTTCATATTAAACTGTCTATTTTCACTTCTCTACTATAGTGGTTCTCCAAGTGTGGCTTACAGAACCCTGGGGGAGGTCCCTGATGTAAGAACTACTTTTAAAGTAGTAGTAGTAGTAGTGGTGGTGGTAGTAGTAGTAATAATAATCTGCCCTGATGAAGCAAAAGTAATTGTGGGTAAAACTGTGGGCATGTGACCATGGGATCAAGCAGCATGAATCTGTAATAGTTATTCATGTTATTTTTCACCACCTCACGTTCGCAAGGAAAAGTTGCCACTTTCAAGTAAGAATGTTCGTAATGAACAGTAAAAAATACAATAAAAATTAATTGTATTAAATCTCAACCCTTGAGTACACATATTTCTAATATTCTGTGTGATCAAATGGGAAGCATACAAAAGGCACTCTGCTGCATACTGAACTATGACGGTTGTTCTGAGGCAAAGTACTTGTATAACTGTTTGAGTAGAGAGCTAAACCACCCACTTTTCCATGGAAGAATGAAGAACACACTATGGTTGTTCAGACTTAGACACCTGGCAGACATGTTCTCAAAAATGAGTGAAGTAAGTCTGCCACTTCAAGGACAACAGCTTAGCATTCTGTGGATTGTAAGAAAAATTTGTATTTTCAAATGAAAATCAGAATTCTGGAAAAATTGCATCTACCACCTTGACAGCTTCTCAAAACTTAGAGCTTTTCTGATAATGGTGTGATATTAACAGATGTCAATTTTTTGATATTGTATGTTGAAATGTGTTAACCTTTGGAAGATCTGCATAATCCAAAATTTTCTGTATGATTAAATCATGCACATGTAAAATCCACTTACTGTGCAAGACAGACCAATAGACTTCAATATCACAGAGCATAAAAAGTTCATTGACTACAGGCTCTTTGGTGACACTAATGGTGGACTCTGGGAGGGCTCACACCAAGGAGTACTTCCCAGAACTTCTGCTCCAGTGCCCTTGTCCCTGTGGTGAGCCACAGCTGCTCCCTGCCTCTGCAGGAGACCCTCCAACACTAGCAGCCATGTGGCTGATGGTCTTGGTTCTCTGGCCGGGGGTCAGGCCTGAGCCTCTGAGGTGGGAGAGTCGAGTTCAGGACATTGGTCCAACAGAGACCACCCCCATCCCCGGCCCCTCGTAATATCAACCGGCGAGAGCTCTCCCAGAGATCTCTGTCTCAACACTAAGACCCAGCTCCACTCAACAACGAGCAGTAAGCTCCAGTGCTGGACACCTGATACCAAACAACTAGCAAGACAGGAACACAATGCCACCCATTAGCAGAGAGAATGCCTAAAAACAATAGGTTCACAGACACCCCAAAACACACCACCAGACGCAGTCCTGCCCACCACAAAGACAAGATCCAACCTAATCCACCAGAACTCAGGCACCAGTCCCCTCTACCAGGAGGCCTACACAATCCACTGAACCAACCTTACCCACTGGGGGCAGACACCAAAAACAACAGGCACTACAAACCTGCAGCCTGTGAAAAAGAGACCCCAAACACAGCAAGTTAAGCAAAATGATAAGACAGAGAAAAACACAGCAGATGAAGGGGCAAGGTAAAAACCCACCAGACCAAACAAACGAAGAGGAAATAGGTAGCCTACCTGAAAAAGAATTCAGAGTAATGATAGTAAACATGATCCAAAATCTTGGAAATAGAATGGAGAAAATACAAGAAACGTTTAACAAGGACCTAGAAGAACTAAAGAGCAAACAAACAATGATGAACAACATAATAAATGAAAATTAAAATTCTCTAGAAGGAATCAGTAGCAGAATACTGAGGCAGAAGAACGGATAAGTGACCTGGAAGATAAAACAGTGGAAATAACTACTACAGGGCAGAATAAAGAAAAAAGAATGAAAAGAATTGAGGACAGTCTCAGAGACCTCTGGGACAACATTAAACACACCAACATTCGAATTATAGGGGTCCCAGAAGAAGAAGAGAAAAATAAAGGGTCTGATAAAATATTTGAAGAGATTATAGTAGAAAATTTCCCTAATATGGGAAAGGAAATGATCAATCAAGGCCAGGAAGCACAGAGAGTCGCAAACAGGATAAATCCAAGGAGAAACACGCCAAGACACATATTAATCAAAATATCAAAAATTAAATACACAGAAAAAATATTAAAAGCAGCAAGGGAAAAGCAACAAGTAACATACAAGGGAATCCCCATAAGAGTAACAGCTGATCTTTCAACAGAAACTCTGTAAGCCAGAAGAGAGTGGCAGGACATATTTAAAGTGATGAAGGGAAAAATCTGCAACCAAGATTACTCTCCCCAACAAGGATCTCATTCCGATTCGACAGAGAAATTAAAACCTTTACAGAGAAGCAAAACCTAAGAGCATTCATTACCACCAAACCAGCTTTATAACAAATGCTAAAGGAACTTCTCTAGGCAGGAAACACAAGAGAAGGAAAAGACCTACAATAACAAACCCAAAACAATTAAGAAAATGGGAATAGGAACATACATATCGATAACCACCTTAAATGTAAATGGATTCAATGCTCCAACCAAAAGACACAGACTGGCTGAATGGATACAAAAACAAGACCTGTATATATGCTGTCTACAAGAGACCCAATTCAGACCTAGGGACACACAGAGACTGAAAGTGAAGGGATGGAAAAAAGATATTCCATGCAAATGGAAATCAAAAGAAAGCTGGAGGAGCAATTCTCATATCAGACAAAACAGACTTTAAAATAAAGACTATTACAAGAGACAAAGAAGGACACTACATAATGATCAAGAGATCAATCCAAGAAGATATAACAATTGTAAATATGTATGCACCCAACATACGAGCACCTCAATACATAAGGCAAATGCTAACAGCCATAAAAGGAGAAACTGACAGTAACGCAATCATAGTAGGGGACTTTAACATCCCACTTTCACCAATGGACAGATCATCCAAAATGAAAATAAATAAGAAACACAAGCTTTAAATGACACATTAAACAACGTGGACTTAACTGCTATTTATAGGACATTCCATCCAAAAACAACAGAATACACTTTCTTCTCAAGTGCTCATGGAACATTCTCCAGGATAGATCGTATCTTGGGTCACATATCAAGCCTTGGTAAATTTAAGAAAATTGAAATTGTATCAAGTATCTTTTCTGACCACAACACTATGGGACTAGATATCAACTACAGGAAAAGAAATATAAAAAATACAAACACATGGAGGCTAAACAATACATTACTAAATAACCAAGATATCACTGAAGAAACCAAAGAGGAAATCAAAAAATACCTACAAACAAATGACAATGAAAACATGACGGCCTAAAACCTATGGGATGCAGCAAAAGCAGTTATAAGAGGGAAGTTTATAGCAGTACCATCCTATCTCAGGAAACAAGAAACACCTCAAATAAACAACCTAACCTTACACCTAAAGCAATCAGAGTAAGAACAAAAAAACCTGAAAGTTAGCAGAAGAAATCGTAAAGATCAGATCAGAAATAAATGAAAAAGAAATGAAGGAAACAACAGCAAAGAGCAATAAAACTAAAAGCTGGTTCTTTGAGAAGATAAAAATGATAAACCATTAGCCAGACTCATCAAGAAAAAAAGGGAAAACACTCAAATCAATAGAATTAGAAAAGAAAAAGGAGAAGTAACAACTGACACTGCAGAAATACAAAGGGTCATGAGAGATTACTAACTATATGCCAATAAAACGGACAATCTGGAAGAAAGAGACAAATTCTTAGAAAAGCACAACCTTCCAAGACTGAACCAGGAAGAAAAAGAAAATATAAACAGACCAATCACAAGCACTGAAATTGAAACTGTGATTAAAAATCTTCCAATACACAAAAGCACAGGACCAGATGGCTTCACAGGTGAATTCTATCAAACATTTAGAGAAGAGCTAACATGTGTCCTTCTCAAACTCTTCCAAAATATAGCAGAGGGAAGAACTCTCCCAAACTCATTCTACAAGGCCACCATCACCCTGATACCAAAACCAGAGCAAGATGTCACACACACAAAAAAAACTACAGGCCAATATCACTAATGAATATAGATGCAAAAATCCTCAACAAAATACTAGCAAACAGAATCCAACAACACATTAAGAGGATCATGCACCATGATCAAGTGGGGTTTATCCCAGGAATGCAAGGTTTCTTCAATATAGGCAAATCAATCAATGTGGCACACCATATTAACAAATTGAAGGAGAAAAACCATATCATCATCTCAAAAGATGCAGAAAAAGCTTTCAACAAAATTCAACACCCGTTTATGATAAAAACCCTCCAGAAAGTAGGCATAGAGGGGACTTACCTCAACATAATAAAGGCAATATATGACAAACCCACAGCAAACATCATTCTCAATGGTGAAAAACTGAAAGCATTTCCATGAAGATCAGGAACAAGACAAGGTTTCCCACTCTCACCACTATTATTCAACATAGTTTTGGAAGTTTTAGCCACAGCAATCAGAGAAGAAAAAGAAATAAAAGGAAGCCAAATCAGAAAAGAAGAAATAAAACTGTCACTCTTTGCAGATGACATGATACTATACACAGAGAATCCTAAAGATGCTACCAGAAAACTACTAGAGCTAATCAATGAATTTGGTAAAGCAGCAGGACACAAAATTAATGCACAGAAATCTCTTGCATTCCTATATACTAATGCTGAAAAATCTGAAGGAGAAATTAAGAAAACACTCTCATTTACCATTGCAGCAAAAGAATAAAATACCTAGGAATAAACCTACCTAAGGAGACAAAAGACCTGTATGCAGAAAACTATAAGACACTGATGAAAGAAATTAAAGATACTACAAACAGATAGAGAGATATACCATGTTCTTGGATTGGAAGAATCAACATTGTGAAAATGACTATACTACCCAAAGCAATCTACAGATTCAATGCAACCTCTATCAAAATACCAATGGCACTTTCCACAGAACTAGAACAAAAAATTTCACACTTTGTATGGAAACATGAAAGACCCCGAATAGCCAAAGCAATCTTGAGAAAGAAAAAGGGAGCTGGAGGATTCAGGCTCCCTGACTTCAGACTATATTACAAAGCTACAGTAATCAAGACAGTATGGTACTGGCACAAAAACAGAAATATAGATCCATGGAACAGGATAGAAAGCCCAGACATAAACCTATGCACTTATTTTTGATAAAGGAGGCAAGAATATACCATGGAGAAAAGACAGCTTCTTCAATAAGTTGTGCTGGGAAAACTGGACAGCTACATGTAAAATAATGAAATTAGAACACTCCCTAACATCATACACAAAAATAAACTCAAAATGGATTAAAGACCTAAATGTAAGGCCAGACACTATAAAACTCTTAAGGAAAACACAGGCAGAACACTCTATGACATAAATCACAGCAAGATCCTTTTTGACCCACCTCCTAGAGAAGTGGAAATAAAAACAAAAATAAAGAAATGGGATCTAATGAAACTTAAAAGCTTTTGCACAGCAAAGGAAACCATAAACAAGATGAAAAGACAATGCTCAGATTGGGAGAAAATATTTGCAAACGAAGCAACTGACAAAGGATTAATCTCCAAAATATACAAGCAGCTCATGCAGCTCAATATCAAAAAAACAAACAACCCAATCCAAAAATGGGCAGAAGATCTAAACAGACATTTCTCCAAAGAAGATATACAGATTGCCAACAAACACATGAAAGGATGCTCAACATCACTAATCATTAGAGAAATGCAAATCAAAACTACAATGAGGTATCACCTTACACTGGTCAGAATGGCCATTATCAAAAAATCTACAAACAATAAATGATTGAGAGGGTGTGGAGAAAAGGGAACCCTCTTGCACTGTTGGTGGGAATGTAAATTGATACAGCCACTATGGAGAACAGTATGGAGGTTCCTTAAAAAAGTAAAAATAGAACTACCATACGACCCAGCAGTCCCACTACTGGGCATATACCCTGTGAAAACCGTAATTCAAAAACAGTCAAGTACCACAATGCTCGTTGCAGATCTATTTACAATAGCCATGATATGGAAGCAACCTCAGTGTCCATCGACAGATGAATGGATAAAGAAGATGTGGCACATGTATACAATGGAATATTACTCAGCCATAAAAAGAAACGAAATTGAGTTATTTGTAGTGAGGTGGATGGACCTAGAGTCTGTCATACAGAGTGAAATAAGTCAGAAAGAGAAAAACAAATACCATATGCTAACACATATATATGGAATCTATTAAAAAAAAGGAAAAAATGGTTCTGAAGAACCTAGGGGAAGGACAGGAATAACGACGCAGACGTAGAGAATGGACTTGAGGACACGGAAGGGGGAAGGGTAATCTGGGACAAAGTGAGAGAGTGGCATGGACATATATGCACTACCAAATGTAAAACAGATACCTAGTGGGAAGCAGCCACATAGCACAGGGAGATCAGCTCGGTGGTTTTTGACCACCTAGAGGGGTGGGATAGGGAGGGTGTGAGGGAGATGCAAGAGGGAGGGGATTTGGGGATATACGTATACGTATTAGTTGATTCACTTTGTTATACAGCAGAAACTAACACACCATTGTAAAGCAATTATATTCCAATAAAGATGTTAAAAATAAACAAATAAATAATTTTTAAAAATTCAAAAAAAAAAGTTCGTTGAAATAATTTCAGATTCTATGTTAAAACCTATCTGTAATAAAGACACTGTTACAGGTTTTAGTGTAGTATCAAAGAATAATATTCAGAATTATATGAAATGATTATTAAAAACTGCTCTGTTTTCCAGATACATAGCTCTATGAGGCCAGATTTTCTTCATATACTTCCACCAAAACAGCATATTGCAACAGATCTGTTGCAGAAGCAAATATTAAGCTAGATATTAAAGGGATTTGCAAAGCCATAAAACAGTGCTGCTATTCTTACTAAAATTTTTAAAAGATATATTTAATTCTTCATAAATTATAGTTTATATACTTACATGTAAAATATATAATACAAAAATTAAAAGTTTATTATTTAAAAAGTGAGTATTTAAAAAGTTCCAAGTAGTTATTCCTCTTACCAGATTAATTTATTAATCAGTTAAATAAATTAATAAATATCGACAGTTATAACCCAAAATAAACAAGAGATCTTTGGGGTTCTCCAGTTTAACAAGTAGGGAGGCCTCAGACCAAAAAGTGTGAGAACCCTTGGCGTCCCATGATGAAAAATTCCTGGAGCAGCATTTCTAAGAGTGTTTTTACCAGAACACTAATCTCATGATATTCATAATAAAAGGGCTCCACCCTGGAATATGTTTGGAAAATTTGGAGACTCATAACATGTGCCATTCTTGGAGAGGTGCAATGCAGATTAAAAGCTCAGAGAAGTACTGCATTTGCTTCATCTTACGTAATCCAGTGTTTCCTAATGTTTGTCTCAGGAAGTTTGTGAATGCAGAACATGCTGGTCACCTGATCCCAAAGAAGGCGGGTACTGGCACTGTGGAAATCTACAGTAACTTACCTTCAAGCCGGACCACCAGCGGCACCTTGAGTTCCAGCTCCCGGCAGGCTCTGGTGATCCCATTGGCAATAATGGCACAGTTGACGATGCCGCCAAAAATATTGACTAGGATGGCTTCAACCTGAAATAAAAAATAGGAAGGTGCCCATCAAAATGCTGACAGTCAACATTCCCCCAAATAATTCGCTAAACAACAGAGACAATTAAAATAATCATCTTTAAAAAAAACAGAATAGGAACTATAAAACAAGACCCAGAAAATGTTGAAGTTAAAATTTAGTATTTAATTAATAAATATCAATACATAACATTACCATATTAACCCAGATTATCCTATCAATCACTTCTCTGAATTCAAAATGAATTCAGTCACCACTCATTTCTTATACACTGTCTTCTGCTGTGTCTTATACTGGGCTGGCCAGAAAGTTCGTTTGGGTTTTTCTGTAAGATGTAACATATGTTAAGATGTAATGGATGTTATTTATGCATAGTGACATTTAAAATTTCATGTAGTTACGTCTTTTCCCTCCATGGCTTATACTTGAATTTTTACCTGTCCTGGTACCTCATAAAATATTTCAAAACTAGTAACATTAATTATTTGTTGTTTTGTATTATTAGGTAAAATTTCCAATTTTTCTATGCTTCCTTAATACCTCTTTGATATGCTAGAGGTATATTCTCAAAAGTCAGAGATAGCTTAATTATCTTAGATAATGACCTTTTTGATTAAAAAAAAAAGACCCCCAAAATAAAAAGATACAAGCTCACACTACAAGGATATAAGAAAAGTCAAGCCACTGACTAGAATTTTTCAGAAATGTAAATTTAAACCCATCATGTTAACCTGCTTATACATATTCCATACTAAAAGGCATGTGGGCCAAAAAAACTGTACTTGCCGACTTGATAAATAGTTGTAAGAAAATCCTGTATAATTAACATGAAGAACGAGATAATGAAGAGAATTCATTACCTAGATTAATTGATAACACCCACAGATAACGGCTATTCATCAGGCTGGAGGCATCAAAATTCCAACAATGGAGTCACAATTAAATTATGCTACACTAATTGCAAAGCATATATGTGTGTACTGCATGCCATTTTTAAATCCCATTATTTCAATATGCTAAATTAACTACACAAAATATATGAGAAAAGGATACCTTACATTTGTTCAGCACTTAACTCTTTAAAAAGTGCCATTACATGAACCCTCATTTTTAATTTTGATCCCTGCATTACAGTACAGTAAGTACAGTGATGGTTAGCCCTCTATAGCTGATAAAGCCATTCAGAAAATTCACATGATGTGTCCCAGTGTGACATAGCTAACAAGTAGCAGTGGTAAGGCTCAAAGTCAGGCTCTAGATTGCCTACTGATTCTTCATTCATGCCAGCTGCTGGAGCTGGAATCTTGGGCAAGGGCCCCACCCTGCCTCGAACGTGGTTTCCTCACCTATAAAATGGGAATAATAGTACCTAGTCCATAAAGTTGTTGAAAGGCCTAAATAAGACGTGTGAGATGCTTATTACATGCCTGTAAGGTACCTAATGGATATTTACACATGCATTTATTTCAACAAGCTATGGTGAAAGTGGACAGGTTACCTAGACAGCAAGTATAAGAAGAAAACCTTTCAGTAGACTGCAGCTATGTTGAATTTGAATGTAACAGAAACAGAAACTTATTAAAGTTCAGTAAAAAGGTAATGTTTTAAGAATAAAATAAATGAGCAATATTTTCCAAACCAATTAGACACTGGAGCTACTCCCAAAAAAGAAATCTCCCATTACCATTCACAGTAGGCTGACTGGTAAGCAGAAGCTTGCTTTCTAATGATGGCTATTAAATGCTGTTAGTATTGAGGCCTGGTACAGCAGTAGTTTTCAAATAGCTGTGGGATGGAGAGGAGCTTGTCAGAACAATGGAAGACAAAAACCACTCAAGAGCAATAATGACTCCACAGGGTCCAAGAGAGAAACTCAGAAAGAGCTGAAGCTCATTCAGTTTCTGTAGAAGAACTAAGCTTTCTAGTAAAGCACATAGTGGCTCCTCTATACCTCTGCCATGGTGCAACCTGCACATTCCTTAGGGATGAGTTCAGATGTCAACAACTTCTCAGTGAAGTTTTTCTGTGTCATCAAGTTAGGGTGAATCATTCTCTTTAATCCATCTAAAACAGTATGATTGTTCTATAGAGTAGGCACACCACACACAGCAAACATATGTGAAGTCATCCACATAGGCAGGAGTGAGGCACAAGAGGCAGGAAGATGCCCCTGGCCCTGTGATCCAATGCTTCTCAGAAGATGTATACCCTGGAGCAAGAGTCAGATATGAGCTGTGATTCTGGTATTGCCTCATTTAGTATCAGTTCCCATGAGTCCTTCATGTCAGTTATCTCACTGTGTTTAACAAGCATCTGACAAATACAGATACTCTTCATACAACAATGTGTACCTAAAAGTGAGCCAACCACTTCAACTGGTACTGAACCCAAGGAAAAGCTCTCTTTTCCAATGGTGGATGAATAGCTGGCTTTGTTAGGTGTGCTGAAAGAAGGACAACTGTTCTCCAATGCAGTATATTCACCTCTCACCCTGTATCCCCATGCCCAAGATACAACACCCTGGGTGGGTCACCTTTGCGCTCCTCTACAACAGGAGTTTTTTTTATAAGCAGCTAGCACAATCCATGACATAGTGTAATCACCTAATAAATAATGGTTTCAAGAGTGAATGAAATTAATTTCAATAGACACTTAATGGCCATCTCCCAAACCAGGCACAGAGTTTAGTGCTTGGGAGATGGAGATGAATAAGATGTCATCACTGCCCTCAAAGAGTTCAAAGACAAGTTTGAGGCAGACCAGCAAACTGGCAATTACAATCCTGGCTCCTTAGTCTCACGGAGCTAAGACCAGGGCAACACTAGTGGTACAGACTGCTGTAGCGAGAGGGGCCTTTTGGAAGAAGTGATGTTCCAGGTGACAAAGAGAAAGAGCGAGCAGGAACTTAGGTAAAAGAGGGCAGCCAGGATGAAGCCAGAGCTGTCACCCAAGTTAGTTCATTCAGGACCTACAGGCTGAATGGGGAAGTAACCTGAGAAAATCCAGATGAGGTAAAGAGTGGCAGGCACTAGAGGCCAGGGATGGGAACTTGGTTCTTTTGCCTTATTCCTTGCTTTCCCAGAGCTGGGTGAAGACAAGCTTTGAAAGTCTCCCTCAGGGGTAGAGGGGGAGTGATGGGAAAGGGAGACAGGGACAGAGAGAAGAGTGAATGCGTGAGCAAACATGAGATGAGAAATACAGAGCAACCATCTGAGAGCACGAGAGACAGTGAGAAAGACCAGCAGTGAGAGAGGGAGCATAAGAGAATGTGACACAGAGAAAGAGAGAGAGAGAGAGAGAGAGAGAGAGAGAGAGAGAGAGAGAGAAAAGAAAAAGAGTTTGATACTAACAAAGAGACACAGAAGTACACACGCTGTGTAGCTCAGGGACATGGGATCATTTAGGACATGTGGCGTATCACGGAGCACCAAGAGGAAATCACCACCAGGAGTGATGGGAAGACCCCACACCACCAGAGACAATGCCATTCTCTCCTCCTGTAAAGTAATTTGTTGCAGTCACGCACTTTAATGGAAATCTGATTTAAGGTTTCACTCTGGGCCAATTATTAACTACTGTAATCTGCAATCTCAAACTGAGAATGAAATTAAGACAGTTTGAAAATGAAAGCCTTGTGACATCATTATTATTACTTGGCACTTATAAAGCATGTCAAATTTTCAATGTGTGCCTCACGTGTTCATTTATTATTACAACCCCTAATTGCTGCTCCATGACAATACCAATAGAAACTTTTTAATAGTCTTTTTCTTCCCCCCGGCAAAGCGCACATTTTTAAAAAGTCAGTGCTAGGTCTATTTACGAACCCGAAACTCTCCCAGAAGATTCCTAGGTGCTTTCAGGAGCAGGCTTTTCTACATTCTCAGCTGAGGATTACAAGGGCTGCTATTTACTGTTTCACAAAAGGAAAGATCATCTAGCAAGGCAGTTATGGAGCCAGATCCACTGCACAGGTCCCTGGACCCCAGCCAGCTACTCCCAAGGAGGAGTCTGTTGGCAGCTGTGCAGGTGGCCGGGCAGTCCAAATGCAGGTTTTTCAAATGTCTGCGTGTATTTGGCTTTGCAAAATACACTCTGGCTGCAGATGTCAGTCCACAATTAAAAGTAAAGAATGAACTTCCAAAGAAGAAAAGCTACAGCCTTTGGTATTTATCAAGCTCCTCTCAACCCTAAATGAACAAACAAAAATCCCAACTAAAACCCTTTTTGGGGAACGTAATCCTTTTCAGAATATAATGAACGTTAGGCAAGCTCAGTCAGATAAGTTCACACACACACAATTTTGGGACATAATTTTAGGTAAGTCCTCGACTAAGCTGCTTCTTTAGAATTTGGCCTCAAAGGCAGATAATGGCAAAGGGTAACTTGCAGCATATAGAGATAGCACAGGGGAATTGTGAACTCTTTGCAACTATTTACAGAATTTTGTTAGAATGTGCACTTTCCCCAGAAAAGTGTTCATAATCTTTAAGAATTGAAAGATTAACAATAATGACAAATACAACAATAGCTAACGTTTACTAGGTATCTATCAGGTGGTTGGCAGTATTCTTTTTTACATATATTAACACATTTAACACATAAGTAGTATATGAGATGGATATAATTTTTATCCCCATTTTACAGATAAGAAAACTGAGAGTACCAAAGACCTGGAGAATCACTGGGGCTACAGCTTTACCATCAAATATCTTTTGGAGCCAGCAAACCTATTGAGGTCCCACAGTACGTACTTTGCTTAGTATTTTCTCATTCATTACCAGAGCGGATTCTGCCGTAAACATGTGAGGTAGGTAACACCTATCCCACTTTACAGATGAGAAAAGTGAGGCTCAGAGAGGTAAAAGTGACTTGTACCAAATTATGCAGCTAGTATGTGATCAGAATCAAAACTTCAGTTTTTTTTTTTTCCTTTAAGGTTATCCTGACTCCTTTTAATGACAGGCAAATATTGACAGATTGCTGAATGAAACAATATATTCTTGAAAGCCTACTCTGTGCTAGGCACTCTTTTAACCATTGAGGCTGACAAGAAAGATTTTTCTAAAACAGACCAAAAAATGTTCTGTATCCATTATCTGAAATCGTAAACCATGATATCGGTTATGAAGGGGAGGGAGACTTTGGGTATTTTGAGATCATAGGACAGGACTCATGTTACACTGGGTGGTCAGGGAGGGCCTCGTGTACGCAGTGACATTTAGCGTAGGATCTGAAGGACAGTCTAGAAGAGGCCAGGTAGAGTATGAGAGGAATGAAGAGTAAGTACTTTGAGACAAGAGAACACCATGGGCAAAGGTCAAGGGGGCAGAAGAGAACTTGGTGCCTTTGAGAAACTGAACTGAACCTGGAGGAGTAACAGGAGGCTGGGGCTTGCAAAGTGAAGTGGTGGGAAATGAGATGGACCACAGCAGCAGGAACCAAATCAGTCTTACAGAGCAAATGCCATGAGTAGGGGATTGAAAAGCCTTTGATTTCTAGACACCTGTAAAGACTTCGGGGCATCTGGCAAGGAAACTATCATTTATTCAGCATCATCCACAGTACACTCACATTAAGTTTATAAGATAGGTTTTATAACCTCTATTTCATGCATAGACTGAGGCTCTGAGAGTTCAGGGTTTCTTAGCTATTAAGGAGTCATAGTTTCAACCAGGGTTTGTTTTACCATACTACACGCAGGGCTGTCTGGAACAGCTGCGTGATCGTAGAGGCGCTGCTGACATACGTGAGGGGTTAGCAAACTTGTTCTGTTAAGGGCTAGTCGGCTTTGAGGGCCAGTCTCTGTTCCAGCTACTCAACTCTGCTGGTGCAAAATTAGAGCAGTCACAGACAATATTTAAATGAATAAGCAGACTGTGTTTCAATAAAACTTTATTCGCATAAACAAGTGGGACGCCAGATTTTGCCCATGGGCCATAGTTTGCCACCCCCTGACACAGACACGATTTGACTGATGGCTATCCTCAAATTCAGTGCAACCATCACTCCTCCTTTGCATCATTTGAGATTTCTTTGATAGTGAGTTTTCAGATTTTAAGTTCTCTTCCTTTGTTGGACCATTTTGTTGCTCTCACCAACAGCATTAATGTACCTAGGCTGTAGCGATGGCTGATTAAATAAATGTGTCCATTCCAACATGAATATCATTCCTTTGGAACAAACCTGTACCTTTAACAAGTTCATAAAATGACTTGAATGCCTTTGCTTTATTCTTTTTCTCTCCCTGACACTGGCTGGAAACGAACAAACAGAAAGACTTCAGCAATAAGCCTGCCATTTTGAAACGATTATTGCAAATAGTTAAGTAGTATACTGCATTTAAAACACACTGTAGTGTATACATTAAGCATAGTAAGTGCAACTACTGGGTTTTGTCTGCTTCTTCCAGTTCAGGTTGCTAATTTAGTCCCAGTGCAGTAGGCACTGCTGATAAAAATCAAGCAAGCATGTTTACATTAGGCAAGATAAGGACTTTCTTTTAATCACAAGTTATTTTAATTCTGAAAGTTGTTGCTCTTATTTAAGCATCTGTTTTTGTGGAACTGTTTTTCTCTTTTTTGTGGTTGTTTTTATTTTCCTGCTGAATTCTAATCATGTCTTCTAATCCATTGGCAGCCAACGAAGGAAAATAAATGGTGAAGGAAATTAGATGCAGCTTGGGAAACTGATGTTTGTATGCCTGGCTTTAATAAAAACACTCTGCTAAATTAGAGGGGAGTCTAAATGGATTCAGTCAATAAGGAAGTGATTCAGGTGAGGCATTCAATCTTGGGATTTGCTGTAACCTTACAAATAAGCCGTCCGATCAGTCCACTTGGGACCAGATTCGCCTTTTGCTGAAAACTGAGTGAGCTTCTACAGCTTGCTTTTCTACTTTCTGTTTATTCTTGAAGTTTGAAATTATTTTCTTTTGTATGAAATCAAGCCCTAGGATCCTTGGGTTAAAGCAAATGATGTCCAGATTTACAAATGATATGAGAACAACAGTATTTCTTGAAAAACACCTGCCCACTCTGCCCTTTTAGTGTCTTCCAAGGAAGAAATGCTTTTAATGAGTAAACAATCCAACCTGAAAAGCTCAGAAAAGGAAATATCTTAAACATCACTCTTAATCCCAAACAACATTTCAGCATTTTTAATTAATCAAGATAAACACCCAACCATTTTATTCCAACTTTGGAATATCTATCTGTTATCCCAAAACTGATAGCATGGAAATGACATCTGATGGATGAACAATATTTTGTTGGAGAGCCAAGTTTCCATTAAGCTTGACCTCTGAGACCACCCAGGGTGAAACAAGGAAAATGTGTCTAAATCATCCTTGTTCTATTTACTTATTCCTGAATTCTTTACCATACGTGTATCCTGCAATCTTCTCATCACTAGAATAAGTAAAATGGTATGGAGGAGTAGCATTTATTGAATGTTAATTTTCCTAGGTGCTAAGAGTGATGAACTACAACCTTCCCTGGCAAGTAAGCTGAGACTCAAGGAGCTTAAATAAGTTGTCCAAGGGCACATAGATATTAAGCAGTGGAGTGAGGATTTGGACCAAGTCAGTCTTACTTCAAAGTCCATGGTCTTTCCACTCCCTCCTACTGTCTTTCAGTCACTTCTATGACTAATCAAGAGCCCCAGTTCTATTTTGGTTTATTTCCAAGCTTCAAGGGCACAGTCCTGAGTTCTATATTCTGCTGTCCAACTATTTCTTGTTTTCAAATCTCACTGCTCAATTAAGATGGACCAGAGGTAAGATATCTTTTGTAGTTTTGTGGACCAATGGTTTTGGTTCTTTACAACCCAAAATGTTCCCTGTTTACTGATAAAAGAGTTGTCCAGAGTTTGTGGTTTGCAATCCCTACTTAGATAGGACTATGGAGGGGTCATGATGCTATAAGAGCGAGTCCAAAACCCAGAGTCCCTCCTGAACTGGGACAGATGTCCTTATAAGACCCCTCTCTGCAGACTGGTAAGCCCCCCTTTTCCCCTTTCTGATGCGTTGAAATTTATCCCTTTGCCAAAGCTATTATTTCTATTTTTATGATCAGGAAAATTCGAATGGAGAATTATGCCATTAGAGACATCACTGTTGATACAGATTTTAAATATCAGACCATGGAATGGCCAGTGGGAGGTATGGTAACTCTGTGTGAGCGGCTATTCAAAGTGCTGCGTTGAGACTAATGATGGAGTCACGTCCTGGTTCAGAGAGCTCTGTGACCTATTAACAATGCCTGCTATTGTAGTAGAGGAAAGAGTCAAAGCAAGTGTGTTATAGATTTGTCGTCCTAACTTTGGAGTTACCTACACATATTTTGATAATTAGTACTTAAAGATTTAGTCTGTCAACAATTTCCTCTTTTAATGGCTTTTATTCAACACAAAGAAAATATCAGTCAGAAAACCCAATGCACATCCAGCATGATCACTAACAATCTCATTAACTATGCATGTTTAGGTATATTAAAATTTAAAAAAATTGAATACGCACTTCCAGCACTAGATAGGACCAAGGCACCTTCCATTATGAATACTGGTTTATTCTAACAGGTTAAAAGATACTATGCATACTGAACCATATAAATTATAAAGCCATACTTGCTCCCAAGACGAGTGCCTATTTCCTTAAGTCAAAGCTTTCTAAAGTGTATTCTATGAGGCATTAGGCTTATATAGTGCTTCATGAAAAAAATAATCTGGTCAAATAGTATGGATTCTAGCTTATGAGAGCTTTAGCAGAGGATCTGTGTTCTAACTTAGGATACCCAACTTTAGTCATCTTTTGCAGAAGAGTCAAAGGGTGGAAAATTTGATCCCCAGAGAACTGTCAAGAAAAGTGTTCAGGAGCTGGTATATTGGGTAGTTAGGTGACACAGGAGTCTAGGGTCCTTCTCCCCAAAGACGCCAATCATTGCACTATTTAGGTTATATTTATAAGTATCTGTAAAACTGGAAGGCTTTTTTTTTTTTTGCGGTATGCGGGCCTCTCACCGCTGTGGCCTCTCCCGCTGCGGAGCACAGGCTCCGGACGCGCAAACACAGCGGCCATGGCTCACGGGCCCAGCCGCTCCGCAGCACGTGGGATCCTCCCGGACCGAGGCACGAACCCGCGTCCCCTGCATCGGCAGGCGGACCCTCAACCACTGCGCCACCAGGGAAGCCCCTGGAAGGCTTTTATAATCAAGAACAGCAACCGTGAATGCCTCGGCCAGTCAAAGTGTGGGACACAAATGCTTCCCCAGTTGTCAGTAAACGTGGTGGTGGTTAAAGTCAACTATTAACAGGATTTTCAGGAGAAGGTAAAATCTAAAGATGGAAATACTGTTTGGCATTAAAAGTAGGTACAGGAGACAAGAAATTAAAAGGACCGAAGAACACAGAGATTCAAGGGAACTGCACAGACATGTTTTTTATCTTTTTACAGAGACATTTTCCAAATCCTTTTGAACTGAGAATCAGAACCATTGCCAGGATTACAAAAACCACTTGAGCATTTAGAATGGCAAATGCAAGGTTCTTTTTGAGTGCCCTGTGTTTAAAATAGCTCTTGCAAAAACTACTATGATGTGTAATTTGGCCACAGAGCCATTTGAAGGTAAAAGAAAAAACAGAGCAAGGGGATTTTGGTTCTATGCTTTCACTGGAAGCCTCAAGAGACTTCAGGAAAGAGAGAGACAGAGACAGCGAGAGACAGAGACAGAGAGAGAGCTCACTTAAGAAATGAGCTATTAAAATTGACTGTTAAGAAATATTTTGGTTACAAAACTGCCTTCCCAGCTTAACAGATAATTGTTTTCAAGGCAGGACACTCATTGCTCATAATGCAATATCTATATTTTATTTGTAATGGAAGCTACATTGGTGCAGATTAAGAATATTTATTGGCACATTCTTTCTGAGCAGTATTTTGTCCAATCACCTCAGACTTATGTCATCTTGATGAATGTGAATATGTATACTCCATCATCATTAGTTGGAGAGTTAATACAGAGAACACCCATAAAATTGGCAACTTGGTGAAGAACCCATTTATTAATCTATAAACAGGATGTCTATCTGTCTACTGTTGTAACATAATAATCTCCACAGGGTAAGTGCTCCTACAGAAAAGGAAAAAAATGTTTCTATGGGTGATTTTTTTGCCTTTCTACGTGACTGACATCAATTAAAGAAAAAAATTAGCTAGGCAGACAGAGCCAAAACTTAGGACCACACAGATTCACACTTCACACCACAGAGAAATGAACATAAATTTAGTTAATCGCAAAACCCACTGTTTCTGTAAATAACACGTCTATGTAAGATGAAGGTGGCATGTAATGATCCTGTGATGCCCCCATACATCTGTTCAAATCTATCTGATCATTTAGTTTTCTGGAAGAACAAGGGGTTGACAAAGATTCTTATCAAAACCCCTAAGGGAAAAATATGTGAATGGGAAAAGTAAAAATATAAGCTTCCAGCTAAGATCTCAATAAGTTATAAGCTATTTATTACACACTAAAATTTATGTTAAAATTCTTTTAAGTAAAATAATTTTTAAAACACATACATGTGTTTCTTTTCATAACGGATCTCATCAGTATATTTGGGAAAATCAGTTTACTGCCATATTTCTTTGTAAGAACAAGCTTCCAATTTATTTCCTGAAGTCCCACCCTTTATTCATCCCAGTAAAATGACCTCCAACCCCAAACCTTACACCCAGAATCTTAAATTCCAAAACTGTCATTGAAGGTAATATTCTTTAGCATCAAAATTTTAAATTCAGGTGAATTAATTCAGGCAAAACACATAAACCAATGAAAACTCCAAAAAAGGTACCATTTAAAATACCTGAAATTATTAAAAATCAATATCCCATTTGAATTAGGGCTCTTCTAAAATGTCTGGGCAGGACGGTTGCCTGGTAATATTTAAAATCAGGAGGAGAGGAAAATCTACAGAATTCATTCTACATCTACTAGCAGCATCAGATGTCACTGTCACCAAAAAGCAGCTCTGCTGTAGACAATATTTTAAAATTACTGATATCACTGTCTGACCTCACTGTAATCTGTTGTGTGGAAGTTTGATATATTTATTTAGCTGTTCAGCAAATGTCTGAATACCATATCTGGAGCAAATTAAAAACTACATTGGCAAAGCACTCCCCACAGCCTGATAGGAATGAAATTTAACCAAACTCTTTGTACCTCAGTGTCTAAATCACTGATTATCTCCCATCCCTGGTTAACCTTTCGCAGACCTCAGTGGAGTTCTCAAGTTGTTAGACTCCCTTTACAAAAGGATTCAGAACACTCTACCTCCTGAGGCACACACTCAACAATCAAAGGATGTCCTTTGGGACCTATCTGTGCTGTAAGTCTGCATTCCCACCCTGCTCCTGTGGGTCCTGGAAGGCTGACTCCAGGGGCTGCATCAATGAGCTCCTTTCCCCGGCTGGCATCCGGGAAGCCTTGGCAAGAGGAGAGGGAAGTTGGGGTGTTTCTATTCCTCCAGGTCCTTCCCAGCAAGGTTGTCTTGAGTGGCTGTGTCCCTTCACAAAAGGTGGACAAAGTCTTCATTTCAGATTTGCCCCAGGCTCTTGTACTTTCTCTTATGGTTTGCATACCCGCTACCCCCCTCCTCATTATCAATCTCTTTGTAAATAAAGTTTCCTCCATATACTGAGTTGAGTGAACCATAATTTCATAGCAAGACTGATAACATCCTATTTTGACCAACTCAGCTTCAATTTGAGAAAATCCGTTCTTTGGAGGCTGAAACAGATTCTAGAACTGGAAGCTTAATTTTAGTTTAGTTTTCCTCTCTCTACAACATATCCATGGACATGAATTAAACAATAAAATAAATGGAAAAATCTGAACACTCAGTTTAAGCCATTTAATGAATATTTTCAAACACTTTCTCTTGTTCTTTCTGGGAGATGGCTAGCACCTACAAATCAGAAATTACTGCTCATTAACTGTCTGAATCTACACCCAAGGCAAAGGCCAGAAAAGGAAAACAAGCCAAAATCCTTTAGTATCTTGGGTTCTGTCCATTATAAATGACAAATGATAGCTTGTCAGGTGAAAATGAGCTTCTCAGCACTGAAATGACTTCATTTGGTTTATTAGCTGCAAACGAAAACTAAGGAAGGCCCGTCTAGAAGGTGACTTGCAATTCTTATTTTCAGCATAATGAAAGACAGGCTCAGTAAGTCCGAATCCCCATGCGGCCTCCCAGTCTGCCTAAAGGAACACAAGTAACAGGGAGACAAACCTGAAAACATGGTTAATAAGTAAAAATGTAGGTCTGCAGCCTTGGACAAAGGATGATGTTTAACTTCCATGAAACTCCAATGACCCAGCTGCAAGTAGTGGCCTCACATTTATCTCAAAAGTCACACTATTCTGTTTTGTCAATAAACTGTGTCACTGAGCCATTAATGGTCAACAATAAAATACACCCCAAGGGAGTAGGTGTAGGATGGCTTTACAAACCAGAAAAAATGTACAGAAGGAAAAAGAAGCTCTCAAATCACATATGATCCACATAGCTTTTCAGGAAGTGAACAGCACCTGGTAAGGCCAGACCTGCACACACACTACCTGAATCCACATAGTTTAGATAAGCATTTGCTTTCTGATATGTTAGAGTTTCTTTCTCTCTACCTTACATCTGCAACTGCTCTTTATTCTCTGAAACATCTGGACAAAAATCCCTTTGTTTGTGGAAGCCCACTTCATCCATCTCACACAGTCCCTCAGCATGAGTTTATTTCTTGAATGTGTACTTTCCCATGTGCTAGATCCAAAGGGTAGTCTTGAATCTACTTAATGACTGTTCATGTTGTACCAAAGAGGAATCTCCTTGATTGACAGACACATTTTTATAAATGCCTTGAAGTGCCTCTTTTTAAATTTCTTTTTATTTTTAAGATTATTCTGAAAAAAATCATGTCCAAGTTTTCAGTCCAGAAACCCTGGGATAGTCTTCTAAGGTGCTCCAGACTTGTTAAGGTCATCTCCCATTTCTTGTGTGCCCCCAGTAAGCTGACACTTCTGCCTCACAGTGTGATCTGTAAGGTTTCCTTTCACACCCTGTCATCTAGCTTCACCCCAAAGTTCTTATCAGCTGGGAGGATCGTAATTCCTGCCCAAGCAGGTGTGAGAATAGGAATTCCAGCCCAGTTTTATGCTGTAGTTCCAAATGGCTGTCTTTATAGATGCACAAGGTACATAAAGTTTAATCAATTTCATGATGAAATCTACTTCAAACCTCTGACAACTCTGATTGTGCTGCTCAATACAGATTCTCAAAAATTATTAAAATATATGGTATAGTGTTACAATAAGTGAGTTAAGGCAAGAGCAATATGAAACATAATTGTGACAGGTAACCACTAGAGGCCAGTATAATTCAACATGGAGAAGGAATTTATAATCAATCCCTGTGGAAAAACTAACATTATTTCTTCCACTTAAAAGTGGAGCTCTTGTGAATTGGAGAAAAAAAAGATGAAGAAAGCTTTTTTGATTCTCTAAAGACGAAGTTTCAAACTGTAAGAAAGATGAGTTAAGAAAAGATGAGTCATGAAAAATTGGGGAAAAGAGAATTGTTGTCTCCAAAAAAAAAAAATAGTACTGCCATATAATGTTTGACATTTCACCAATGTAAGCATAAATTTTCAACCTACTTGGCTTAACTGTGAGCTTTTCCATAAATGTTTCATTTGGCACTGACATTAAAAATAATTAAAGATCTGGAATACCTAGAAAGTGCCACCGTAATCTCATCTTCAGGGCAATCATCATTGCTAGCTGCCCAGACGACGCCAAAGGTTTTGAGAAGGGGTGGAAAAACTGTACATTTGCAATTTCCTTACCTTAAAGAATTTTATTTAGAACAAGTACCTAATGGTTCCTTCTCAAACATGGAATAATTCACATCAATTCATCTAGCACTCCATTCATACTGTATAATACATTTCTTAATAATGGTGCTACATGATGCTTAGAGTACTTTTTAACAAGGAACTGAACCAGCTTCTCCAAACTAAAAATAGGAGTAGAAATGAGAATCTGATTCTTTAATAGAGCTCAGACAATAATTGTTGGTAGGATCCTGTGTAGGAGATTTTAATTTTTAAGAGTGAAGGCGAACAATTTAACACATAAACCACAGACAGGTAATCTTCCTCTCTCCTGCAGCAGGGAAAGGCACCTTATGTAATGTGGACATGCCAAGGAGATTAATGAACCATAAAATCTTAGAAGCGGACAGGACCTGAGAGGTCAGCCAACAGCAGCTTGAAACTTTTCAAAGACAGGGAGCTTCGTCTTTTGCAAGCTGGCCCATTCCATTGTCTCAGCTGTAAATGTTTGAAAATTATTCTTTAATCCTCATATTGTGAGAACTCATCCAACACACAGCAAAATGTTGTTTTGGTTTCTGAGGTCAAAAAGAGGAGTCAAGATACAAAGAAAAACAACATATGATCCTGACTTTGAGGTGCTGTAAAATTCCACCCATGCGGTTCTGATTCTGACCTCTGACCCATAAGTACTGGCTCTATCAGTTACAAGCTATGTGAACTAGTTAACTTCTTTGGACGTCAGTTTCTTCATCTGTAAAATGAGGATAATAATAATAATACCCACCTTGCAGGGTTGGTGCCAGGACTAAATGAGGTAACTCAAGTAAAACACAAAGCCTATTACCTTGCAAATGATAAGCACTCCGTAATCGCCATTACTGCTAGGCACTGTTTAGTCAACAAATAATTCATTCAATCTTTACCAAACGCCTACGAGTTATGACTTATTACCATTATTTGTAGAGACAGGAGAACTGAGGCTCAGAATGGTGAAATAACTTGCAACGCTCAGCAGATAGTTAGTGGTCAGATAGGGTTTCAACATGGGTTGGTTTGACTACAAGAGCTTTAACCACTACATACAGCTGCTTCCATGAAATACCTGCTTAAAATCACAAATTAAGATGAAAATTTGGGGAAATGCAATGGGGTAGAAAAAGGAAAATGGAATTGGATTTAGTCCAAGGAGCCAGCCCAATGCAAGGCCAGGCATTCATTGTAACTGGGGTACCTTACCTAGAAAGCATGCAAAACAATGGAATGACCTTACTGAAATATACTGACTTACAAATTATTTGAGATTTTCTTTTGTAACAGTGCATTGTACCATAAATGGAAGTGAGGAAGACACCAGTCTAGAACAATGTTTTCCAAAATAAATTAGACTGTCTATAGGCAAATTATCTGAAGTTTTCACCTTTGGCTTCAGAGAGGTGATAGAATAAAAAAGAAAGTGAGAGGGATATGAGTACAGGATAGGGTAGGAAATAGTAAAATATTTCCTTGCTATTGACTTAAGGAAATCCATGCACCACAAAGTAAAACTACTGACCTTTCTCTGTAAATTTCTTCAATAAGGGGAACCTCAAGGGTACCACCCAGTCTACTACTATGCTACAACATGACCTACATACATGCTAAAGAGCTCTTCTTATGCTAAAAGAAATCCTCCTCTAGGCAGGATGATATAGTAAAAACTAAACAAGCAAAGATATACACATATACACATGCTTGTTGTATGTTCCAAACTAGAAATTAACAAGAAACATGGTTATCATTTTGCCCTGTTCCATTGCCGTAACCCTAGTTTCACCTTCAGGCACATATGAGTTTTATCAATAACCAGGTAAACAAGTAATATTAAGAATAGTTAACTTTTCATTAAGAGCATGACTGTGTCACGTATATACTAAGCATGTCATAGGTATTAGGTCCTTTTATCCTCATAACAAGTTCAGGTGTGGATGCTGCAGGGCATGGAGGTTAGTAACTTGCCCAAGATCCTACAGCTACTTGATATCTGAGCTGGAATTTCAATCCAGGTCTACCTGACCATAAAGCCCAAACTCTTATCCAACATGGCACATGATCCACCACATTCAGAGACCCACTGTCTTGCCACCTTGAGGGTACATCAGACTTCTCTACTATAGTACAACATGACTCCAGACACATGCTAAAAGAAAGCCTGTTTATATTTCCCCAAATAATCCTCCTTCAATAAAAAAACAAACAAGCAAAGAAGCAAGCATATAAAACATTTCACTACTAGTCAGGTAGGAGGCTTGGATCTGTACTCTGCCCTGAATTAGGTATGTGGCCTTGGAAACATCTCTTCATCTCTCATGACATCAACTGCATCACCCTTTCAGGAAATCCTGGAGAAACATTCCCGCACAAATGTACTAAATGTATAATCAAGCCATATGTGCCAATCACGGTGAACACCACCAGCGCTAGGCTGTTGCTTTTACTCCACTGTGCTAAGTTTATGTAAACTTTTAATCTATAAAAAGAAGAGATGATACAGCAATATTCATTGGGAGAACAGGGATTAGAAACTCAAGGTGTTGTCATCCGTCATTACACATCTAGGTCAAATTTGGCTTTTATGGATAAATGAAGATTGATAAAAAGAACTGTAAACTGAAAGACTTTAATAGAGACCCTGTCAGAAATGAACTGCATCTTTTGGCACAAACTGGACTGGAAAATTATTAAAATGGGTTATGCTGAGGAGCTGAATACTTCAATGAGAAGCATTTCCAATTCTTAGAATTAAAGCACTGAAGATCTGCACATGAATCAGTCTAAATGTATGTACATTTCTTCAAGGTAGGGAGAAGTTTACTAAAAATGAGACAAGTAAATACAAAACAGGAGTGAGTGCCTGTTAGCTCCAACTGACTTTCAGAGACTAAGGTTTGAAACTCATTTTTCCCCCTAGATAGCCTTGGAGAACAATAAAGTATGACAGGGATATTAAAAGAAAGAACATTCAACAAAATTTTGCTAAGATTCTACAATGTTGAGATGTGGGGATAGAGCAATTTGGTGACCAAAACGTCATAGTCTGCCTTTACTGATTTTATAATCCAGTGGTAAACCTGATCTTCAGAGAGCAAAAAAGATATCTCAAAGCCACAGCTCAACTAAGAATATCTCTTCATACATGGTAAAACTCCCATTTAATAGCTATTCACCACCTACTTACAATGATGTCTACAAGGATATGACCATGTACTTTTTAGCATCTGTGCATCTTATTAAAAGTTTACATTGAATAAGCTCCTTCATCTGCACCAAGAGGGATGGTCAGCAGTCAGAAGTTTATAAGGACACCCATCACCTTAGGGTGAAGCCTTCAGATCTGAAAATGGGAAGTAGGGCAATGTGGCCAGTGCCTTTGGAGACAGACCTATTAGGCTGAAGAAGGTAGATTTCCTTGCATTGGGCTGTCAAGGTGGATTTGGTCTTATCTGGTGATAGTTAATGGGTGGGCATTAAGGAATGATTTCATGTAGCCTCTATCAGATATTATGCTAAACTGATCAGAGTATCTAATCCAGACACTAGAAATCCCTCCTTCTGATACCCACTAACTTCATTTTGACCCTTTCTATGCCTGGTCTTTGATTCTGTCTTCCCCATCCCTCCTTTACCTCTTAGAGACAAAATATCCACAAATCATGTTGCCTTCCCCAAAAGCTGCCTGGTGCTCTCTCTCTCTCTCTCTCTTTTTTTGCCCTACAAGATTTTGTATAGACTGGGGCAGAATTTCCTTCTTTGTCCTCTATTCTAAGATAAAAAGCCTTTAGAAATTTTAACATTTCTGACATCAGAATCTAACTTAGAACAGATGTCTTCCTTTACTGAAAGGGGATTTTGTCCCTAAAATGCCATTATTAAAACAGCATAATTATTAAATGGCATATTAGAATAGTTAGTATTCTAGAAAAGAAGGAACACTGAGTTTCTGTTGTTTAGGTCCTGACCAATAACAGGACTAACTTCAACGCTACCCAGACACCAGCCTCTCCTCCTTTTCCTCTGCTTCATGAAGTCTCCAAAGGATCCCATATGTTTGACTCGAAATCAGCTGCAGAATTTATGGGTACCCTGATTTTCTTTTGTGGGTACAGCATCTTCAAGGATTGCTTTAGTGGAATATAAAAGCAAATGATGTCTCATTCAAAAAAGACCACTGAACGACAACACTTGAGAACTTTTTTGCCACTGGTAAAACTAGTCCCATCCATCTGAAATAATCTTGCAATTCACTTAGACATTTCTAGGTAATTCCTCAATCTCTAGAATATATAATGGTGAGGGAACTCAGCCCACCAAGACTGAAGAAGAGAAGGACAAAGAGGGATATAAAGCCAAATCTCTCACTTTGTCTCACAAACAAGATTATCTTCTTGATGTCTCTTTTCTGTTTCCAGGGATTCAAGGATTCTTTATCACCCCACGAAGCCTCCTTTGGATGGACTCCAGTTATCAATGTCTCTTCTAAAAATGTAGGGTCGTGCCTCTGAACTTCTGCTCTCTACAAATACTTATTATACAGAGGTGATATTGGGAAATGTTAAAGAATGCAGACTTCGGTGTAATATCACCTGGGTTCAAATTTTCCCTTTATAACATACTTGCTCTGTGATTTGGGGTGAGTAAAGAACCTCTTCTAAGCCTCCTTTCCTTGGCTATAAAATAGATAATAATAATGTCTTCAAGTACAATAATCCACAAAAAGTACAAGAGCCTGGTACATAATAAGAGCTCAATAACTGGTGACCGTTACAAATACCACCACCACCACCACTACCACCACCATTATCACTGCTCTTGATGCTTGATGGATAATTCCAGATGGGCACTCCTTCAGTGCAACAATGGATAGGGGCCTGCACAGCTTGGCCCCTTCTCACCTAACTGAATTTCTTACCTATCATTCCACTTTTTTCCAAAGTGAACAATCTCTTTACTGGCCTTTCCTGCTTGAGCATCCAGTCTAAAAGGTCTTACTCGTTCTCCTCTGCTCTTTCAACACTTCTCCTGCCTCCGAGAATCTAATCTGCTCATTGTGCCTACACTAAGTCTTCAACCCATAATCACCTCTCCTTCCTACTCACCTTTATTCAGATAATCATTTCACATCTGATTAAGTTATCTGTTAGTTCAATGTTCAAGTTCAATGCCACAGAAGATTACAATGATTTATGGCTTCCTAATCGACTCATGAATTTAACTTGTCTATAAGTAACTACCGGGTACAGTTTCCTATTCTTATTTGGTATTGCCTTCTTGCACTTCGCATCATTCTGGGGATGAAGAATAAGGTCTAGATAATGTCAGTGGACTCACATTTATATTTTAAGTGTGTTGATTATCTCTAGAATTAATATCAGGAACCTTGAAAAGTAAAGTAAATCTTCACTGGACAACATGTTATTGCTTAACATTAGGGCTGTAGAGGATTACAGCAATCTAAAATAAAGGAAATTTAGTCTTAAATTGAGACCTGTAAAATGTTACCATAATCTCAAAAGCAGTTTAATGTACACTCAGAAAGGAATTCATGCTCAGGGGGACCCTGCCATCCTGTAATCTAAAATACAACACATTTATCAACTGACTCACTTGAAATAAGTAGGACACAACTCCTGTGTAAAAGACTCTGTGTGAGAGAGTAATAGAGAATGTTAAGGAATTCTCCCCCAGGAAGTTAGACAAGAATAGAGGACTGTCAAATCTTAGTATTTTATAGTACTTTTTCCTGAGCTAAAAAACCAAACAAAACAAGCAAGGAAACAAATAACAAAAAAACCCCATCATCACTATTATTTCACTACTTACAAAACCGAGTGTCATATTAGTACCTGGGGTCATAAAGGGTGGTTCGTACAATTACAAACAAAAATTTGACGGCAAAAAACAGAGATACAAGGAAGGACTTGATGGCTGATAGATCACTCTGATTACTTCTCAAAATGCTAATGTCTCTTTGCACAAACACTTGTAACTCTTCATTTCAAATTCCATTTGTTCAGAATGCACGTGTGGACTTACCTGAAATTTACTTTGTATTATCTAAGAAAAAGGATTTGCTGAGTAAAAAAGTATTGAAATAAAGCACCGAGCTGATCTCCCTGTGCTATGCGGCTACTTCCCACTAGCTATCTATTTTACGTTTGGGTAGTGTATATATGTCCACGCCACTCTCTCACTTCGTCCCAGCTTACCCTTCCCCCTCCCCGTGTCCTCAAGTCCATTCTCTACGTCTGCGTATTTATTCCTGTCCTTCCCCTAGTTTCTTCAGAACAATTTTTTTTTTTTTAGATTCCCTATATATGTATTTGTTTTTCTCTTTCTGACATACTTCACTCTGTATGACAGACTCTAGGTCCATCCACCTCACGACAAATAACTCAATTTCGTTTCTTTTTAGGGCTGAGTAATATTCTATTGTATATATGTGCCACATCTTCTTTATCCATTCATCTGTTGATGGACATTTAGATTGCTTCCATGTCCTGGCTATTGTAAATAGTGCTGCAATGAACATTGTGGTATATGACTCTTTTTGAATTATGGTTTCCGCAAGATATATGCCCAGTAGTGGGATTGCTGGGTCGTATGGTAGTTCTATTTTTACTTTTTTAAGGAACCTCCATACTGTTCTCCATAGTGGCTGTATCAATTTACATTCCCACCAACAGTGCAAGAGGGTTCCCTTTTCCCCACACCCTCTCCAGCATTTATTGTTTGTAGATTTTTTTGGTGATGGCCATTCTGACTGGTGTGAGGTGATACCTCATTGTACTTTTGATTTGCATTTCTCTAATGATTACTGATGTTGAGCATCCTTTCATGTGTTTGTTGACAATCTGTATATCTTCTTTGGAGAAATGTCTATTTACATCTTCTGCCCATTTCTGGATTGGGTTGTTTTTTTGATATTGAGCTGCATGAGCTGCTTGTATATTTTGGAGATTAATCCTTTGTCAGTTGCTTCGTTTGCAAATATTTTCTCCCATTCTGAAGGTTGTCTTTTCATGTTGTTTATGGTCTCCTTTGCTGTGCAAAAGCTTTGCTCTTCTCTTTTTAACAAAAAAATATTTTCTTTTCCAAATAGCTCACCAATTCACATGTGAAACTGAAGCTACTGCTATGAGATCAGGTTTTAAAATAACTTCAAGGATGAGAGGCCCTTGAACAGAGAGTTAACAATAGAAACCAGGTCACCAACTCAAGACCTAGACTTTCTTTATTGTTCATGGATACAAATACTTGGTTTCAGAAGTACATTGTTATCAAGGAAGCAGTTGGCCAGCACTGTTTCTTTGGGCATATTATACCCCTGAAACTAATGTGGTCACCTGATTAGTTTGCAACTAGGTAGGGAAAGTCAGTTCAATCTTCAAACTGAAATTAAACATAAACAAATAATCACTTAGGGGTCAGCAGCTGGTGGCTTAGTTGGGCACTGGAGGCCAAGTTTGCTCTCCCTGGGTGTTACACTAAGGGCACATGACCTTAAGAACATCAGGAAGGAATGATGGTCTGCTCAGACTCCCTTTGTCCCAACTACATTTTTCAGCTGTGCATTTTTCAAGGTGCACTAGCAGTGGCCAGATTTAACAATGGGAGACCATCTGGGGGCCTGACCACCTTAAGGGCTAAACCCTTGGCAGATGACAACAGCATCTTTTCTGTAAAATCTGGCAACTCGGATTGCTGAACATTATTTTGCTGGTTTATTAAACCTGTTTCAATAAACAAGCAGCCAGTAACTGGCTAAGAGTTCCTTACAGACAGAAATCAGTCTCAGTAAATGCCGTATCTCGGGAGCCTAGGACAGCGCTATAGGTGACAATACTAATTTTACGGTCACCAAGGCCAAACGTAAGAGACGAACTCACATGCAATAGTAAAACTCTGGGAAAACAGCTGTGAAGGATCCTTTCTGTAGTTAGCTGTGGATATTCCAGCTATACAACATGATTTACCTACTCCAAATGTGTCTGAGGGCAGAAGTGGAACCTCAGTTATTTTTGCAACCCTTCCACCTTGAAGCCCCTTCCCACAACACCAAAGTCAGAGTTTTAAAAGAAACAGTGGCTCAGTACACATTTATTAAGTGGACTTAAATTACAAGCGATGCCTAATATCTTCTGAATTTTCTTATCTTCTTAAAACCGTTTGAGTGGACAGTTCGCTAAGGTAGAGAACAGTGCGTCTGTCTACTGTCTGCCTTTTCCACTGTACCTCTGGGGGGAAAGTGCTGCTAGTCATAACCTCTAGTAAAAGTTCAAAATAGCATTTCTATAAAAGCTACCTACAGAAAACATTACTTTGTAACCACATTAAAAATCCTAAAGTGGACCTCGAAGAGAAACCACTTCATATATTGCTTCCCCAAACATTTGTTTGATAAGATTAAAAATATTTAGCTGGAATGTTACTTGAAGTTTATTTTCTCATTCCATTTACCATTTGTGACCTAATCTGCAATTGAAATTGTCTGAAAATGATCAATTTTATTCACTTAAAAGACATTTCAGATGGGAGGTGTGATGCCCTCTCAACAATAAAAAAGTTGATGGGTAAAGAGCAGGTGCTGAGGGAGAAAAATCTTTCTTAATTGTAGAAGAGAGAAGACAGTGGCCTGGGATCAAGTTATTGAGTGACCTTTCTCTTTTTTAGTCACTGTGTGGGGAAAAAAGTCTATTTCTTCCTAAAGAAAACTGATAAGTGAGACAGAAACTGAGGAGTGAGGTAGAGTGAGCCTAACACTTTAGCTGATCGAGCAAATTGCTGAAACACCCAGAGGGATTGATAGTCCCCTAGGGAATTAACAAATCCAGAGATTTGGGTAAATTAAATTTAAGGTCTGAAGACTAAACCAGGGTCATATTAGCCAGGGATTGTGAGGTGCAGGATTTATTGAAAAGGGAACTAATTTGCAGTGAGATGCTTAGTTAAGTCTAGTTCTACAAAAGCATCTACAACGTGTCTTTTTTAACTGTCTACTTGCTGGCTGAATGATTGGTTTAGTTTCTGTTCATAAAAAAATTGTAAAGAAAAAGACTGCTATACTGATGGGAAGCTCAATTGCTTTCTAATTGAGCAACGAGAGTAAATCCAAAATGCCACCACAGATCTAGAGGGTGACAAAACACATGGGAATACACAGGTCTCAGGAGTGCTAAATAATCAGTTTAAAATATCTTTGAAAAGCAAAAAAGTACACACACACACACACATACATGCAAAGGATGATGATCATTACCGTGTTCTTAGTGAATCATGAAACAGGATACAGCTAAAATAAGTTCAATTTAAAATTGCATATAGGGTACCTAATAGAAAAACATATCAAAATTATTTTTCAACACCTTAGACAGAAAAGGGCAGCAGTGAAATTTTATGCTGGCTGGGGAGAGGAGTGATGGTGGTCAACCTGAATTCAAAGCAAATGCTTCACTTGAAAAATGTATTCTCTTCTTTATTTATTAATTTTTGTACACATGTGCACATGCATGCCATGTGGCAGGATGAGCTGCAAAGGCTTCATTTATTTCCTCTTTCCATTCCAAACAAATGGGCAAGAGAACTATATCCAGGAAGGGCTGGGCCAAGTCTAATCTCACATGTTCCACTACTGCTAAGTATGCTTTATTCATGCATCCCATCAGTTGTTAGGTGAGTCCATCACAAGTAACTGATCATAGCTAAATATATTAATCTATGAATGATCTACTTGGGTTTTTAAATGAAGTAGAAAAGACTCAAGGTCAACCTTATAATGGTTTTTCTCTCGCATATCTATAGATTTGCTTGATTGGGAAACTACAGTAATCTCTCTCCACCTCGTGGTGTGGCTATAGCTGATGAAGGTTTAAGGACCCCTGTTCTCTATAATTCTCAGCAAATCACAAGTACTCTTGCATGAGTATAGCTTGCTCCCCTGTAGTAGTGACTGAGACCCAAACAATGTTTTTTAAGGACATTTTAATAATTATTTTCCTTTTGAACAAAACATTGAGAGAATACACTTAAAAGACTATCTACCTCAATTCTTTACTTCAAATGCAGGTTGCTCTGGGATGAAGCAGGGAAAATATGTCTTATTAACACCAGCAATTGTTAATGGTAGTAATGATTATACGTTATCTTTACCACACGGTGATAACAGGTTTCTTATTATTAAACTAAGTTGCAGCCTTTATTTACAGACATCAGTTAAATCAGAGAAAATGAAAATGCAAAATTACTGCACAGTTCAAATTGAAGCAGCTCTTAAGACTCAGCAGAGAGAATGTACATGCATCATCTTATCGATTAAAAAGAATACACATTATTTTAGCCCGTTATTATGTACACACATATGTGACTCGAAGATTGCAGAAATAAAAAAACTAGCCAAAATAAAGAAAACATTCTTTTATGATGTAATTTTTAAAGGAAAACACATTTTAAAAGGAATCAGTTTTTTTAAAGTAACCAAGTACAGACTAGAGAACATTATATGCTCTTCTCATTTATGACCTTTTTCCCCTTAAATAACTTCACTTAGGAACGAATATGCGTGCAGCCAAATGAAATTTACATTGACCATTTAAAATAGTTTAATGTTCTCTTCCTCTCGAATTTTGGAGATGAAGTTCTACTAACTGTCTGAAACATGAGTGTATGAAAAATTGTATCCCCCAAAAGCGGCTCCTGCAACTGTATTTGCTATCAGAGAGATGCATATGTTCTAGTATAGATGCATTTTTTAAAACTCGGAATTCTACTAGATTCAGTACTTAGGAGACTATTTCATTTGGTTTGACCACTGCGGAAAATAAAATAAAATACAAAGAATGAATGTTAGTTGTGAGCCTTACAGAAATACATGTAATGGACTCCAATCTTAGCAAAGTGTTCCAGGTAATTATTAAGAACAAAGGGTGCAAAAGTGGAAAAATACAACCTATTTTTCCAAACACAATGCCACTGCTAGTAACAAATGAACAAGAAAAGAAACAAAACCTTGCTAGAGAAAAGGTAACAGGTCCCAACAATCTGAAGCAATTTAATGTTTCTGTTCACCAGCTCTTGGCTAGACAGCCACATTGCAGTGACCTGTAGCAGACTCCAAAGGAGATGGAATCAGCCATCATGGAAACCAATGACATGCTACAGAATGGATTGGAAGACGGAAGGTAAACTAACAATGAGAAGGTTAGAAAGCAAAGCACCCCTGAATGCCATTTACAAAAATCCTGTTGCCAAACAAGACCTACAATCCAAAAATCTTCATTGACTGAAGCACTGCGATCTGTGGAAATCAACTAGCAAAGATGTGCTAGTAAATTCCGTTGCCTAAATTACTATAGGATTCAAACTAAATTGTCACTAAATTATCATGAATAATATTACCAGGGATTTACAAAGTACTTCTCATCTGCGAGTACTAGGTAAAAAGTAACCTGTATTTTCTGTAAACATCTCATGTTGTTTCATTTTTCTTATTATAAGTGATATACGACTGCTACACAAATTTTAAATATTACATACTCTTGAATTATATCTTTTCCTTGCAGTTACTTAAATACAAATGTGTAAATTCACAACTGTTTTCTCCCAAAACAATCACTTCTCAAATGCTACATGTGTTTAAACATCTACTTTGTTCTTTTCCTCTGATTTTCCTTACCTTCTCTTTTTCTTTGTAAGCATTTCTCCACTGTAAAATAATATATGATACTGAAAGGGAATAGAAAAACAAAGAAAAGTAGAACAAGTCACACACAGTCCTAACACTCAAAGACACAGAGTGTCGTTACTTGGTATATTTTTTTCTAGTATGTTTCTGGGGTGAGAAAAAAAAGATTGATCCCAGTTAAAATCATACTTACCATGTGTAAAAAGAGAGAGTGGCAGCCCCTGAGACAAAAGCCACAGTCTTTTTATAATCTGATATTTCATTTCTATTTGTTCCAAGTGAGGCATCAGGTCCAGCCATTCAATGGGAGGGGATTACACAACAATGTGAACATCGGGAAATGGGGATCAATTATTAGGGGCCATCTTGGAGGCTACCAACCAAAAATACTATCCTGTGCTAAGCATACTTTTGCATCAAAAATTTTGGCATTATTTTCTTAAGACAAACTCACAGAGATGGATTATGGGGCCAAATGGTACGTAATTTTTAAGTCACCTGACAGAGTCACTATCCTTGTGTGTTAGAAGGATATACCCTACATGGTGATGCAACTTATTCTTTTATTCTTCTTTTAATAATAAATTATTACAGATGTTCTTATATGCAATCATAATGATATCAGTCTATAACTTCTTTGGTTAGAGTCTGGTTTTATTATCAGAGTATATTTCCTTCATTAAAAAAAGAGGGGTTTTATGAAATGTGACAATTAATAAAATACAGATTTGGGTGGGGAGAATTTCACACACCAATACACTTTGGTTGATTGTAAAGTTCTTAAGAAATGATGATGATGATGATGATGATGATGATTATCATCACCATAACAAAATACCTACCATTATTAAGGTCCTATCATATCTCACTTTCTCATTTCATGGAAGAGAAGACTGATGCTAATATAGTGTGATGACTTGAAGGATACATTCAAAGCTTCTTTGATATTATCTTCAAAAGGTATGGAACTTACTTCTCTACTTGAGTATGGGCAGGACTTAGTGACTAGCTTCTAGTGAACGAAGTGTCACTTCTGAGATTATGTTTGTTCTAAGAAACAAGCCCCAAATGAAGTCACTTGTGCCAAGTCCCCCATCAGCAAACCAAGACTTAATATCTGGCCTGACAGCAGTTTCAGCCTCTCCCCAGAATGTAGCATAATCAATCAGTCTGGAATTCCCTGATCAGCAGTAGTAAGGTCATCCAGCTGACAGATCCTTCCCCCCCAACCAAGAAAGATGAGGAAATCTGCTTTTTCCTTGTCCCTGTGCCCTTCTGTCTATAAAAGCCTTCCATTTTGTACAGTCCCTTGCAGCTTCCTTCTATTTGTGAGATGGGATGCCACCCAATTCAAAAATCGTTGAATAAAGTCAAGCTGATTTTTAAATTTTCTCAGCTGAATTTTGTTGTTTAACAGATTAGATGGCAGTGCTGGGCTTTGAAGCAAACTTCTGATGGCAGTTGAGGATGAGAAACACAGGTGTGGTACTGGGCGAACCATTAAGTTCACCATCTTTCTCCCTGTTTCTCAGGGCTGTGGGTAAGTTCACCTTGGTTTTGAGCTCTGCACTCTCTGCACTGAGCTCCCAATCTAATTGACTTTCCCCAGTTTCCACATTTGATTGGAAACCTCCAGCCCTTGATTCTGTCTTAAGAACCATGTGGGAACCGTTACTGGCAGTTTGCAGTTCCCCACTTATGTGGAGCCCCCAGTGTGCAGTCCCCATTTGTTGAGGTCTACTGGTTCAATCTTTTTAACAATCCTCAGACTACACACAGGAAACTGCTGGTGACTACTGGCCAGAGTCAAACTGGGTCCAACTTAAAAACCAGACTGAGTCTGGGATTGAACTGGGTCCAGTTTAAGCTGGACTGGGTCCAGTGCAAGGGACTGGGTGAATAAAATTTTGTTGTAAATGAAGGTTATTGCTAATGGAAATCTTGGGAGCAAAAAAACAAAACAAAACTGGGGGCATGCATTGAGTATTTAAAAGCTGTTGGAGTGCTTGCCACCTAACCTAAAGACTCCCATGTTAGGCTAAGTTGGCCATGGAATGGGTTGGATTGACAGTAAGTCACCTGTCAATCTCAAGAAAATTTCTGTGCAAAATATCACACAATTCCCAATCTAGCAGCACATCCCTTTAGGTATTAGTTTGGCTGTGAGAGACCCAACGGTTTAGCTAAAAATAATAACAATGAAAAATAATAAAAATGAGATCTTTAAAATATTAAGAGTTAAGTGGGACACCTTCTGGCACATCTGCTTATTTTATGTCTTAGAATTAGGGTCCTAGAAGCTATAAATATCTACAAAAATGACAGAATTTTCCTAAAAACAACCTAGAATTACAAAGGCCATTATGAGGAGCATTCCAATTAGATAAGATCATTTATCTAATGATCTTAAAATGCACTTGAAAGCAAGGGCTGCCAAATAAATAAACAGAATAGGATACCTATTTTAACCGGCATGCAAAAGCCTCCAAAAGCCTTCAAACTCCCAAAACGGTTTCACTGAAAGATTGTTGTGAAAGGCTAATGAAAAATTAAAGATATGAGGTATCTAAAACAAAAGACTAAGTCTGAAATAACTCCTACTGCTACCCTCTCTCTCCTGCTCTACTTGAGTACTCATTCAAGTAATAACCTGTCTGAATTGTTTTTCCACTCTGAAAAGACTACACAACCATAAAACAAAGTCCACCAAGTTAATGGCCTAATAGACAACCCCATTCTACCTTCAAAGAAGAGCCTCTGTATGGGCCCCTCCCAGAGCTAACAAAACTGAGTGATATTCTAGTAAACTGCTACATTATTCCTTTAAACAGCCAAGAATAACTAAAACTAATGAAAAATCTTGTCAAATTCTGGTAGACATTGGAGCCCACAGAGGGGATTCTAGGAAACCTGGCAGAAGTTGGCCAAGGGTGAAAATTCTGGCCAGAGTCAGCTCCCAAGATCTCTGCTTATAGGGCCCAGTCAAGAGAGGAAAATAAATTTTCATGTTGCTCCTTCTTTCCCAACTCCAGACCCATAGGTTATTGATACTTCTTCTCCTAGGAATAGCTATTGCCTTCATGCTTGCCTCGTTTCATGTCCTAAAAACTTAGCTTGGCTTTCCACCTGCCCGGCACATGCAGGCGTCAATTCTTTCTTTTGGCTATTGTTGAGAGTGACTCTGGATCTTGGGAAGGTAATAACCTTTGCACCCTCTTTGAGGACACCTCTTGGGTCTGTGGGGCTGTTTAATACTGTCTGTAAATATTTACTGTTTGTCTTATCTGAAACCTGACAAGGTATCTAAAAGAATTTATTAACTCTATAATCAGAACTTAGAACAAATCGGAAGCTGATATTCAGAGCCTAACAAGAAAAATTTTAAGCCCTTTTGCTCTAAGCTAAATGTACCCAGAGGGAAAGAAAAACATTACAACAAAGGTGGAAGTGTATGTCACTCCTTTATCAGCCAGGCTACAATCAAATTCAGGAATTAAGGTTGTATTGAGGAATTGAGAGCAACCGTCCTAACCTTGCAAACCTTCACAAAACTAGAAATATAGCTCTAGAGACAGTTCAAATTTCACCTATTTTTTTTTACAGCAATCCTGAAACCACCCCTATTTATCTCAAAAGGCTTCCAAACATTATAAAAATTCTGGCCTTAGGAAACCAAAGACCTTCTTGGAAGAACTACATTAAGATTACTTGTCAAGGACAAATACAAATCTTAAGTATCTTCTGAACTTTAAAAATCTGAGTAGATAAATTTAACTTATCCCAACTGTTCTTTTATAAGCTAGTGAGTTTTGCATTATCCTACCCATCTCATGACTAAAATTTTAGAGCAAAACTATAAGGTCTCTACGTCTATTTATGTGTGTCTATTTATATGTGGTGTAGACATATGACAGTTTCTACCTCTGGATGGTATTGCTAAAAGTAATTTGTAAAAGAGCTTTATTTAATTGGCTTAAAGAAATTAGGCACTTATGTAAATTAAATTCTGAGAAATATAACAAAAACTAACATAAATGAATTTCAGGTCCATGTGATTTAAGAAAATATTTGGTATAAAAGGCAGTTTAAGGTTGTTGGTTTAATTAAGATAGGCATGCCTTTATAGCTATCAGCATTAAAAGTTTTTTTTTTTTAAGCAACTACATTTGTCTTCAAAGTCTTTAATTGTCACTACAGTTAAATGGATACCTGTTATTTCCAATGACCTGCGACCCTCAATGACCAAGTGTTTCAAAGTCTTTGATATTTTTACAAACTTCCCAAAATCAAATTCAAATGAAGTAATTGTGACTGAGAACTTTGGAATTTTCTAGAGAGCTCCTGGAACATCTCAAAAGATTTGTTCTCTCTCCTTATAAAAAGAGAAGTGTTAAACGAATGAGGCTTTTTTAATATGTTAAATTGCACGGGAATTATTGTCAATACTAAGCTTTCTTTATGTTGCATTTGTATAGCTATGTAAGTGTTCCAAAAATTGAATAAAATTCCTAAACTGTGATATGTCCTGGTATAATGTTATCATAATTACAGATATCATTTAAAAATGTTGTGTGTTACAGAAATAACCAGATTTCCTTGTCAATTCCACATAATGAGCTCTCACCAGATCTTTAACAATGAGCATTTAAAAAAAGTTTTTGTCATTTACAGAGAGTTATTGTTTTACTCTGGTGCTTTGCAAAAGTGTTTCTGCAAAAGTACTTCATCTTCAAGGAGGTTCATGGAAAGGACTCTGGCAAACACAGGTTTCTGGTAACTTCAAGATCATAAAAATGAACTGGATAAGAATTTCCAGAACTGAGGACTTCCCTGGTGGTCCAGTGGTAAAGAACCCACGTTCCAATGCAGGGACGTGGGTTCGATCCCTGGTCGGGGAACTAAGATCCCACATGCCGCAGGGCAACTAAGCCCACACGCCACAACTACAGAGCCCATGCGCGCTGGAGCCCACGCACCACAAATAGAGAAAACCCACACGCCACAACTAGAGAGAAGTCTATGCAGTGCAACGAAAGATCCCATGTGCCGCAATAAAAGATCCTGCACGCCTCAACAAAGATCCCACGTACCATAACTAAGACCCGAGGCAGCCAAAAAAGAAAGAAAGAAAATAATAAATTAAAAAAAAAAAAGGCTAGCCATTAGAGCCTTAAAAAAAAAAACTTCCAGAACTAATGAAAAAAATTGGATCCAAGCAGAAAAAGAATGACATGGGACTGAATGAACTAAGGATGATAATAATTTTCACTTCTTTTTTGAATCACTGCTGATTCCTTAATGTTTTTTTTTTCTAGATTTAAAGAAACTGTTTCTCTTAAGCAATCTATAACTTAACAACAATTTGTAAAGTGTACCTTTGTAAACAAAGATGAAACATTTGCTTTTTCTCCCTACCTGACCTCTCCAGAATTTGGAAACTCTTGAGTATTCTTTTCATGGCAAAATAGTTATGTATAAGTTCAGTAAATATCTCTTCTCCTTGTAACAAGACACAACTGGAAACGTGTGCTCATATTACCAAAGCTTTGAAAGAGACGTGCATAGACTCAGGTATAACCAGACACTTTTTAAGGAATTAAGGTTGACTTTACAGAGCAATAAAGCTCCCTGGAAAGATCTACCTGGTACTTTGCTTACAATGTTCCAGCCAAGCAATCTTAAAAGAGTTTATATAGTCAATCACTATGCTTGCTGCACTTACGTAAATAATCAGGCCAAGTTTAATGCAAACAAGTTAGTTTTACTGTGACTATCTTTGGTAAAATGGGGGTGATTACAGAGAGAAAAACATTTGCACCTTTGTAGATATTATAGTCCTGTTAATTGTCTTTGAGGTTTTGTTATATACCTGTAAACTGGACTGGATCCTGAATTCTTCTAGTTTCCTAAAATGTCTAGCTACAACTCTCCAAACTAATGTGTCCAATGTTCTCCCATCCTTCTGATTTGGAATCACTAAGAACAAAGGCTGCCCTTGGACCTCCCTGGAGGGGATGATACCAGGTCCCTCTTATTACCCAGATGGCAGCCAAACTTCAGGGACTTGAACCCTATATACACATCTCACAGCTGAAGAAGACACCACCTGACATCTGGTCCTGTACAAATGCTGGAGACCTCCAATTCAAATTGACAAAGAGAAGGGGCTGACATCAAGGTAGACTGCTTCCTCCAAATATGCTGAATCAAGACTTCCTACTTTAACCAAACATAAACCTTTTCTTCTTCTCTTTCTTTCCTTTGCTCTGGCATTGGCCTGGAAAGATAGTGCCATCATCTGTATCTCCCAGGCCATTGCTAAGACGGTTAACCATTCAGACTGCTGGATTCATCATCAGAAAACTCTGATCTGTCCATGATGCTAGACACTCCCTGGTGTGTTTCCCAGTCTATGGTTAACAACTCCAAGCTTGGGGAACTTTGCATCCAAGGTCTATGCAAAGAAAGGACACAAGGCAACGGTAACCAGAATAAAACTGCCGATGTGGTCTAGAGACCTTTAAAATTTTATTGGTGTCCATGGCTGTCATCTTTCCAGTCCTGAGCCACAGATTCAAATGAGAATTACCAGGAGGCATTCATGATTCAGGATTCGCTTCCTTTGACATGCCCTATTTCCTTGGTTAGGAGTAAATATAAGTGAGGCTATAATCAGGAACCTCTCCTTAAGTCTTGAAAGTACTGCAGAATCTGCTGCTGAAGCAACAGCTGCCCCCCAAAATTCTTGTTCTTGATAATAGGACAGACCTTGATTATCTTTTAGCTGAGTAAGGAGGCGTCTGTGCTGTGGCCAGCACCACCTGTTGTACCTGGGTTAACACTTCTGGGGAAGTTGAAACTCAGTTATACATAAAATCATTAAGATCACGTAAGATTACATAAGGTTACTAAGATCATAAGATCACTTGGCTTAAAGGTGGCTCCTTCAACAGGGTGTTTCTTTGACTTATTTGATTTTGATTGACTTGGGTCTTGGGGACCATGGCTTTGAAGGGCAATCGAAACACTGGAGCTTACAACAATCACAGTAATCTCTCTCGGTGTGTCATATTCTCTCAAGAGCTTTAAATGCACGTTTGCAGGCACTGAACACCAAGCAAATGATCTCCCTAAGACTAGAACATCAGAAAAGGAACAAAGAGAATGACTGACTTAAAAACTGTGATCATAAAGTCAAGACATGTGAATACCACAGAGATACAGCAAAAAAAATCACGAGCTGTGAATCTCACAAAGAAGATCAATAAAAGCTTCGAGAACTTCAGACTGGTAAATGGGGTGGCACTAAATGCCTTAAGCTATGATCAGATCTCTCAGTTAAGCTGAGAGTCTGATCAAAAGGGGGAAGTTGTTAAAAAGAAACAAGGATCTGTGTTCCATCAAGCTTTTCAGGTGATTTTAATGCACAATGGAATTTGAGAAACACTGCTCTAGATTTAAGACTCTTGTGAAAGTGCTCATGGTTGCTCTACAGCTTTATGATTATTATAGCTGAAACTGTTTTCAAGATGACAGCAAAGGTTTTGGATGGCCTTCAGCCTAATTAAAATGTTTAAAGAGATTTAATTACTAAATGCCAAGCCACACAAATATAAAGTTCTTTCCTACAGAGAGACTATGTGGTGAATTGAATGCATTTTTTAATCAAATGCTTGGCAAGCAGTATGGGTTTTCTTGCTTGTAAACAGCTATACTAATGCTAAACATATTTACTCACAACTTGACAAGAAATATTGCCCTGTAATTAATCATTTCCCAGTCCTAATTCAGACAAAATAAAAATACAAATACAGAATGTGTATCGCCTTCTCGTTATAAAAGAGTCACATACATAAATAATAATTATTTAGGTCTATCTGGTATGTGCACAGATACATAACATATGTGCATATCTGTCTGGGCAAAACCATGCCAGATACTCAAAGTACGTTGGTTATCAAAAGGGCACTTCACTTTAAAAGTATATATATATATTAAGAAAATCACTATTCATTTTAACTACTTGCAATTGTGAATTATTAAAGCCAGGTTATCTATTAATTACAGACTTTCATTAATGGTTTTTTAATAAGATGCAAATTTTAAAATAATCGTCTATATTTAACGAAGAAAATAGTTAAAATCTAAAGATCAACGTTAGTTTTTTAAACAAGTTTTAAAAAGTCATCACTAGAAATTAGCTCATGAAAATACATTGTAATTTGGTTCACTAGTTTTATTTAATGTGTATTCTCAAGATGCATATGGTAACAGGAATCACTCTCAGTTGGACAACATGCTAAAATTCAAGGTCTATAAAACTGAGTTAATTGTTTTAGAAATATTTTACTTACTCCCTTCTATGATTTCTACCTCATTTCCCAAATGTAATAATACTAGAAGTACCATAAAATACTGCAATTAAATACAAAATTCACTATAAAGTTGAACTCTTAACAATGTGAGGAAATGTTATCAAGTCATTACAGAAAAGCAACTGTCTGAATCTAAAAAATATTATGATTTTATAAGTGCGTAGGAGTGGGTTTTTCCCCCCATCGTCTTCCAAATATTCATTGAGCAATTATTACATGGCACGTACTGGGACAGATGGAGTTAGCTACAAAAATCAGTACCTCTGGTTTTAATGAGCTCACAATCTATGGGTGGAGAAGTGGGAAGGAATGTGGTGTGTGGGGAGGGAAGGGATACAGACTATAACACAATGTGTGTACACAGTAAGCATGAGCAAGATACTAAGAGGAAAGTTTGACTCCCAGCGTAGGCCTATTAGATCACCAAAAAAATACATTCCAAGTCAACATATTTGCCAATGGAGAAGAAAGTTCATAAAAACTTGAGACAGTTTGTTTAAAAAAACAGCTAAAGTTAAAATATTCATACATTGTTTTAGCAATTTTATTTCTAACAATTTATCAAAAATACACACAAATGTTCATAAAGAAATACTAGTTATTGGTGGTCACTGTGGAAAAACCAAAAAACTATGAGCAACCTAATACCCACCATGATGGGACTGGGTAATAAATGATCAAACATTCATATTATAGAATGCTATGCAGTCATGAAAATGAACGAAGTAGTGTCATGTATATTAACATAAAAAGCTCTCTAAGATCTATTACTAGGTAAAAAATTCAAGTCACAGAAGAATACTTGTAAGATGGGTCCATTTATTTAAGTAACAAATTAAAATAGTGTGTGTCTGTATGTGTACATACATGTAAACACATCAAAGTGTTGAATGAGAAGACTTACGTCTAAATTCTGACTGTAATTGACTCTGGAAAACAATATACTTTTACACTGTTTAAACAGCGCATGAGAATACTGCATTCTGGTGTCATGTGTGGGAAAAAAAAGCTCTCCCTTTTAGTGGGTAAACTCCAGTTATTCTGACTGCTTATCTCTGTTCTTATTGATTCTGGTAATGGAAAAAAACTTAAACTCCATTGAGATAGTAACAAACATAAAATCCTACCAATAGACAGACAAAAGTAATATAAAAATAATGACTTGTTGAATATTTCTTGCTTTTTTGCTTTTACAGAAACACATTATTGTATATTTACTTTGTAGAAGTGATGTACTTTATGATGTTTTCTAAATTCTATCAAGAAAAGAAAATTCTATAAAGAAAAAGTAACTGTAATAGATTATACCTAATCCAGGCCTTGCCTGGCAAATCACTCTAATTAAGTGGCTCTTTCTTATTTCAAGAAAATATATATACATATACATTTCCCCCAGGAAATATGCCAATATTCCCCAAAGCAAGTAAAGGATGCCACACCTTAAGCACTAAAAAACCAATAAGCTTTATTTTGGAACTTAGCTTTCATAAGCTTTTGAAGAAATGTGAACATAGAGACAGGCAACCATCACCACATATAGAAGTTTAACAGTGACCAGAGGAAGTTCAAAAACCCAAAACTATATTCATTTTGCACTCAAAGCTGAATAATTTAATTTCTGAGAAATTAGGACACTTAAAATGCTTCAATAACCAATGTTTTACTAGGGAGGTCATGTACATACCACCTCTACAATAGTTTTTTTGCCTCACCAATGCACCACCTGTCTACTGTTTACTGAATATTTTAAAACTTAAACACATTATTTGAGGAGGGAACAGTAACAATATCAACAATAAAAAAAGTTGTATTAATTACCATAAGTTGAATGTAACAAGAAATGCAAAAATACAGTATTTTTATTAAATTCTAGCTAGACACATCTTGCCAGTGGCTCTGAGCCAAAGCAAAGTGTTAAAGCCTTACTGAACCGAGAAACTTTCTTGTGATTTTCAAGAACTAAAAGACAATTAGAGTGAATAACCTTTCTCGTTTTTTCCAATATTGTACTGTGAATTTTTCAAGCATACAGAGAAGGTGAAAAAACTGAGCAGAGAACACCCATGTACCCATCATCTAGAGACCACCAATATAGCATTTGTTATATCTATCACATATCTAAACTTCTTTCCATCTCTCTATCCAGGAGTCACGGTTATTTAATGCTGCTATTTAACCACCTAGAGAGAGTTCTCATAGGAATCACAAGAGGTCCCAATCCACAATTTTGGAAACAAGGTTTTGAAAGACAACATGATCATTTCATAACTCCTTTGCTCATGGGGATGGCTTCCTAATGTATCTGGCCCATCCTCATCTTTCTTCCTTATCTCTAACTAGTCCCTAACACACAAGTGCACAGTTTGCCTGAACAAAACATTTACAATCTCCATTAATTATAGCACTGAGCCTAAAGACTTCAGTATGACATAAAAGGCCATTGGCCTGACCCTAATTCACCCCTTGACCTTATGGTAATCCAGCAGTCATTGAGTACTAACTCTATGCTAGGTCCTGTCCTAGGAATTTCACTTGCTTATTTCATACTCCCTCAAAACAGCTCTATGAGGAAGGTCTTAGTGTTACTCTCAATTTATAGTAAGCAAATGGTAGCAGAGAAAATTTTAAAAATTGGCCCACGTCTGCTTGATTTTTGGTTCTATCATCAAACCATTCTATTCACTGTCTGATTTTTGCAACAGCCTTCTTTCACCTCATGTATGCTTCTTCTAACACTGTTCATGATTCCATGCTTTTCAAACTGTGGTTTCAGCTGCTTGAATGCACTCCCTACACTTTCTTTACCCAATCTTACTCATTCATTTAGACACAATTCATGTCAGCTCCTCAGTGACAAGTGCTGAAATATTTTAATAAGTGAGAGTTTAATAAATGAATCGATACTCACAAGGTCAAGATTTCCATTGGATGAACTAAGTGAAATACTGATACTAGGTCTTTACTTTTATAAGCTAGTCTTTAGACAACTAGGATGAAACTATTTCTAACATCCAGCTATTAGAAAGGAATGATAAAACAAAAATCCAGTAGATTCTAAATAATCTACAGGGCAATACCTCCAACACCTGTAAACTAGGCATTAGTGACTTCATATTATTCATATTCATATTATGTTTCCCTAGCAGGCATCACCTATCTGGTATCCTTGAACTCTTCAGCTCTTGATACAATCATCAACATAAGAGTATTCTATTGAAATGACAGTTTTAATAAATAAAAATTTTCATCCTTTGCCTTAGATTTTTATTTCTGGGGACAATTATATTGAAGAAGAACAGAAGAGACCGCCCCCAAATGTGCCACTTTGTCATGTGGATTGTTCTGAGCTGAAGGCAATTAAGGAGATTCAAGAAAAACTTTTACTTCTCCCCTAGCTACCTGAAAGAATTTATACAGGTGGCCTGGCCCAGAAAGAGAGCTATTACCACAGATAATTATTTACATGAATAACCTATCTGTGTGGCAGGACAAGCATCTAGGTACCAAACATCTCCTATTATCATCCTGTGAATTACCCTCCTTCCCTTTGAAGCCCCAGGCCCCTAACCCATTCCTTAGCTAAGGATGGCATATAGGTCTCAATTGCCTGACTTACATGTAGTTCTCATATTTTATGGGGATCCTGTATGTATGAAATTAGTTTTTCTCCTGTTAATCTGTCTTATGTCAATTTACCTATTAGACCAGCCAAAGAACCTAGAAGAGTAGAAGGGAAAATGTTCCTACCCCTACAATATCACGGCATCAATTTAAAATGATGGTTAAATCTCTCAGAACATCTATGATGTTTAGATAAAATCATTTAGATAAAATGTTTAGATAAAACCATCTAAGATTGCTTTCTAACTAACACATCATAGAATCACAGAACCTTAAATTTTGAAAGAACTTTAATGACAGTATAGTCTGTGAGGGGCTGGTATACTGGCTCTGGGCTGGGGGCATAAGCCCCAGTTTCCATGGTTTAAATAATCCAGTCATGGCCAATTTCAAGTTACCAATAGTTTAACAACCTGCTCACAAAATTCCTAAATACTTAACACTACTGGTATACTCCAACTCTGTTACTGGGAGAACAGGCATTCTGAATATAAGCCAGATGGAGAAAGACAAATATCATACAATATCACTTATATGCAGAATCTAAAAAAATGACACAAATGAACTTACTTACAAAACAGAAATAGACTCACAGAGAAAACAAACTTATGGTTACCAAAGGGGGAACGGGGGGAGTGATAAATTAGGAGTTTGGGATTAATATATACACACTATTATTTATAAAATAGGTAAACAACAAGGACCTACTGTATAGCACAGGAAACTATACTCAATATCTTGTAAGAATCTATACACGAAAAGAATCTGAAAAAGAATATATATACACATATATATGTATATATATATACATATATATAAAAATAACTGAATCACTTTGCTATGTAACTGAATCTCTTTGCTGTACACCTGAAACTAACATGACATTGTAAACCAATTATATACCTCAATTTAAAAAAAAGGAAAAAAAACTGCAAAAAAAAAAAAAGGGAGTTATGAGGATAACTACATTAGTTGTTCAAGATCACAGAAACAAAACGTCAGTGTCTGGTCTAGAAGCCAGGTTAACTGACTCTTTCTCTAGCCTAGTTACTCTCAATTGTATAGAATCAGTTGGGAACTTGGAAAGACTTTGCCTAGCCTCACTCCAGAGCAATCAAAACATAATCTCTGGAAATTCCCCTCCTCCATAAAGAAAACAAAAATGAAAACAAACCACAAAAACCTCCCCAGGTGCTTCTAATACAACTAAGTTCAAGAACTCCTATAATTCTTTTTCCTACTTCATGGCTGCCTATAGGAAATCCCCATTCCTTTATATGAACTTGGGGAATGAACAAAATACACACTAATCAACGGCACGAATTATCACAATATTTGAAAATTTTATGAGTTTCAAGTATATTCCACGTATGGCCATGAATTATACCTACTGGAATATTTTCTAAACTTTTGGCCCTGCTTTTACAAAAATGAGACTAATTTATAATTAGTGCATTGATTTTATCTAAACGAATGCTTCTGTGTTGCTTAACAGGGTGGCAACGTTCTCTCAACAATTCTATTAACAAATTAAAAATCCTTTTCCTTCTATTAGTTTATCTAACACTTTCTTACATGGAGACAAGAGGTAACTTTCAGTAAGTCTCTAAATTAATTATCACAAGTTCCTCATCAAGGTAACTAAATAATTCCACAGCCACTGTAGCCTGTCTGCCCTCCCTCCCTTCTTCCCTCCTCCCTCTCTTCTTCTCTTCCCTCCCTCCATTCAAATATTTATTGTGTGTCTAACCAGGTAGAGGCTACTAAATCCAGCCCAAGACCCTCCTGTGTCTCAGAGAAAATATCTAATAAATTCATCTAACTGTCATTCAGTAGCCGAAATTCTATTCAGGTCTACATTTTTAAATTATTGTTCAATTAGTAGCTTGGTTTACGAGTCACGAATACTATTTTAATTTTGCAGATTCGGTGGATATGTGTAAGAGTCTTCTAGCCAAATCAGTTGCATTTGCAACTGCATGATATGATGTGTTTTAAAGGAAGCAGCTAGCATTATTTCCTTTTCAAAGCAAATCACAGACGAAGGTCTATAGTAGACCCTCCTAGTCCCTTTCCTTTACGTTCCTTAAAATACCTATAATCCCGAAATCGTTTATTTCTTTTGCATTGCCCTTCATACTCAGCATATTTTCCCCTTTCTTCACCTTACAGCTGATCAGCAAGCACTGCAACACTGGATTTCAAATGCTATGACGTTTGAGCTCTATGAACATTTTCTTCTTCAAAGGAATAATGCAAAGAAAATGTTTAGAGAGATGGTGTTTTTTTTTTTTTTTTTTTTTTTTTTTTTGCCTTTCTGGTTACCTGGCTAAAAATTAGAAAGAACTTTCAACACAGTTACTTTCAGGCAGTGGGAAACTCATTCCCTAATGGAGGATCCCTATCAGACACATGACTTTTACAAAGGCTCTGCCTCTTGGGAACTTGTTCACTGGTCACATGCATATCAGTTACAAATGGGACTATCCAGTTCAAACACAACTCTAACTGCAAATGTTGGAAATACATTTAAATGTGTCCAGAATGCCACCATGTACTTGTACAAACCCCCAAGGTTGTCATTGTCACATTTTTATGTTCAAACACCTTAAACATGTCCATTACTGCCTATTGTTCTTACATAAAACTTACCAAAAAAATCTGATGTTACAGGGCTGACTGCCAACAGCCTTAGATTAATATACATTGCTTAGGTGCAAGCAGATGCAAATATTAATTTTAATTCCCAAGATTTTATAAGAATTTGGCTTAGAACTAAATAAAAGTAGTAAAAGATAAAGACTAAATTATGAGCTCTTGAAGTAAAGAGACAATATCTTATTTATATCTCTAGCACTTGGAATAGTACCTGGCATACACAGTAGATGTTTAATAAAAATCAAACGCAAGCTTGGGAACTGGAGGGCAGCATGAACAGCAGGCTGTGCTTGTACTGGTGTTTACTAAGCAATGCTTTTTGGCCTTCTGAAGGACAAAAACCATTAAATATATAGAAAAATACAGAAAGGTTGAAATAACTGTATAGAATACCCATATGCCCTCTACCTGCATTTAAGTTTTTAATATTTTGCCATATTTGCTTTGTTTCTGTCTCTCTTCACATATGTATTGTTTATGTCGAACCATTCAAAGTAACTTACCTATATAATGACACTTTGCCCCAGATACTTTGGGATGCATTTCCTAAGATAAGGACACTCTACCAACCAATCACGGTATTATTATAACTTCTAGTAATTCCCTATTATCTAATATGCAGTCCATAGTAAAATTTTCCCAATTATCCCAAGAATGTGTTATAGCCACATATACCCAAATCAGGATCCACTGAAGTTCACACATTGTTTGTGGTCCTTAGGGAGGGTCTATGTTCAGTCTTTAAGGTTTACTTATTCCAAGTTTTCTATTTCTTTGTATAATATTTTATTCCATTTATCTCTGACTTATATCAAGTATTTTTAAATCTGTAACTTGAAACTGAGCTCTGTGGATTAAGATAAAAAGGACATTGTGGAGACATCTGGCTCACCCTTCCCATCCTTTCAGTAAGCAGAGGTCATGTGGGCCATCCTTCTGCAGGTTTTGCACCTGACGTACACTTGGGATCTGGGGCATAAACCACTAAAAGCATCTTTCATAACTGCCTAACCAACTCACTTTATTTAATACCCCTGACTAAAAAGGGAGCCTATTTTAAAGAATCAAGATTGGAGGAAAATAGGGGACTTTTAATTTCTTCCTGCTCCTATAAATGAAATGCTTTAAAGTGATACATATTGGAAATGTAAAATACTTTTGGTGGAGAGAGTATGAAGAAATTAATTTTCCAACTTAAACAACCTCTATTTTATAATTCCTAATGTTAGCATAATTACTCTAACCAAAATACACTATTATGTGCTCCAGGTACAGGGTGAAGGAAAACACTGATGATATAGAGATCTTATTAGGGAATGCGGCAGAGAAAGTGAAAAAATGAGGAGTGAAGATTTTCAAATATGGGCACCAAAAATGTTGAGTCTTCCCATTTTTGTCCTCCTACCTAGTGTTCCAATCCCAATGAGAACAGCACAATGTCCCAAGTCCTCACCATGCCACTCTCACTCTGACCTATGGATATTTGGGGTATGGGGTGCTGTTTTACCCAGTGTTCTTTAAATTTAAGGTAGTATCACCACTGTTATTATTTTTAGGTATACCATCAAACCACTGGAAGCAGTAAGACCTCCATCAGTGACCATTCACTGCCAAGACATTAACTAGTGTAAGGCAGAGGTACTGGGGTACCAAGCATTGATTCTTCACTTCTTCGTTAGTTGCAGAATCTCAACAGAATGTCAATTCTATGATATTTTTCAGCCTCCTTTTCAACTCGGAATCACGTGACTACTTTCTGGGCAGTGAGATGTAAACCAAAGTATGGTGTAGGACTTCTGGTATCCAGTCTGGCCACTGTGTCATTCCCCGCCTCCAAAATACATGAATATCTTAAATGAAACTACATAGGACTCATTGCCCTTACTACCAACCAAAATAATAATTAACTGAGTAAAAAATACATGGCCCATTACATGCAACGGTCAGAATACAGGCAGCTCTCAGAGAGGGAACACCAGAAAATCTACAGGAAAATAGGTTCCTCTATGGAGGAAACCAATACTCCTCAAATGTTCCTGACCAAGATGTTTGTCTACTCAGTCCCCGTATAAACCCTATTCAAAGGTTTTCCGGAAAACTGGATTGAATGTAGAGAGTAGGAGAAGGTGTAGCTGATAATAGGAACAGAGTTGTTGTGCCGTCCATGGAATGTGAGGGCACAGGAAAAAGCACACTCAACTCAAGAGTATAATTTCAGGCTTCACTAGAAACACAGGGAGGTGAAATCAATTAAGCCAGACAGGAAAGAATCAAAATCAGTAAGGAAAAAAATTTAATTTCAAGCTTCTAAGGAGAGACTATAAATAATGCAAAATTTAAAACATATTAGAAAAAACAGATTGCTATGTTTCTCTCTCTCTCTCTCTCTCTCTCACGCAAAATGGTTAAATGTTTCTTGAAGACTTTTGGTTGTGAATATTTAAAAGCAAATGCACATATCTGCCAGAGAGGAAAAAGTGCTTAGGGTGGGGGTAGATATTAAAGTGAAAAGTCTGAGATAATATACACCAAAATATTAATACTGACATGAATGACTCCAGTTTATCAGTTTATTTTCCTTCTTCTTCTTTGAAAATTTTAAATTGCAAGTGAATAATTTTTATAATTATTAAGACAAAGAGCATTTGCCAAAGAAAAGCATTCAAAAAATAATAGTGTATGAACATTAGACAGAGAAGGCTCATCGAATCCAAACATTTCCCAAATATCCTCCACAAAGAGTAACTTGCTCTTAAAGAATGGGGCCTCCTAAAGATACCCATTTTTAGATGCTGCTACTAGTAAAGGCCAGGGCCTCTGAGTTGTAGACCATAGCCTTGCTTCACCAAGTATGGTTCTCTACATCAGCAGCAGGAAAATCACCTGGAAACAGGGAAAGGATCACACTGGAGGAAAAGAGATTTTTCATTTCTTACTGCTCCTAAATATATAATGCTCTAAAGTGATATATATTGGAACTGTAAAATACTTTTTTGATGGGGAGAAAGTACAGAAATTAACTTTCTAACTTGAACAATTTCAATTTTATAATTCCCAATGTCACACTGATTAGAAATGTAGAATCTCTGGCCAGAACCCAGACCTGCTTGAATTAGAGAACTGGGGAACTTACTGGAGAATTACTGAATTAGGAAACTTATTCTATGCTCTAGTTAAAATAATACGTTTCCATCTGTAGTTTTATAGTGGATATCCCAGGAAAACTCTGGATAATGATGTGATATATTTAGGAGATGATAAAAATAAAATTATTTAATCTTTCAAAACTTCTATATGAACTGTTTTCCATTTATGCCTACTTATAACAGTAGCAACACCAAATAATAAAACAACTCTTAGTACTACCACTACATCAAAAGAGAGTGGCTAGCATTTATTGTGCCTTTGGCATGCACCAGGCACAGAGGTGGGTCCTTGTCGTGATCTGCTGTATCATTGTCCCATGCTGAGCCATGTTAACACTTATGAAGGATCTACTGTAGTGCCTTCCTTCTTGAATCTTGGCTGAGCCTGTGATCTGATTTAGCTACTAGAATGTGGCAGAAATGATGCTGTACCAGTTCTAGGCCTATACCTTGAGAAGGCCTGGCAGTCTCTGCTATTGTCTTGTTGGAAGCCTTCAGGTGCCACATAATAAGCCTGGTTACCCTGCTGGAAAGGCCATAAAAAGGGACCACGTGGAGAGATCACATGGAGAAGTAGAGGCCCTCAAACAACATGGGGGTGAGCAAAGAGCCCAACGGCCCTAGCATCGCAGCTGAGCCCAGCCACCACCAACGCACCAGCTGAACGCAGGCAAGAAGAGTGAACACCAAGAAATGCCCACCTGATCCCAACCCAGACTGCTGAATTATGAGAAAATAAAGTGGTTATTGTTTTAAGCCACTAGGTTTTCGAATGGTTTACTACACAGCAACAACAACCAAAACAATGCATTATAGACATTTGTCTCATTTCAATCTCATAACAACCCTAAAAATTAGGTATTAGAAATATCCTCTTTCTATAGAAGGGTTTATCTTATTTGAATAAAGCCACACATCATTAAGTGCAGGAGTAGGGTTTCTTGCATAAGAACAATTCTGTACATTACATAACATCCAGTAGCTTAGTTTCTGATCTGAAGACAGAGCATTTCCTCTTACTGGCCTGTGTCTCCTCATCTATAAAGAAAAGCAAGTGAACCCATGGCTGTCAAAGATCCTTGTCAGCTCTGCAATTCCATGGCTTTGTTTTAAAGTAGTAATCTTGTGTTTGTTGCTTACATAGCATGGTCTTCATCACATCACATCTCATGCATCAGCACGTGGCCTCGAATGAGCAAAGGTCAGAAGGCTAAAAAGTACCCCAAGAACATCACATCCCAATTGCCCCAACGATCAGAATCGCACTAACAACCCCACCAGGATGGTAGGGAAGGTTCAATGCATATTAAAACATCTTAAGCACACTGCCCTTCTAGAATGTCTTTAAACAACTCAGTCTGTCATACAGTCCTTTGAGGCCTTCAATTAAAAAAGAAATGGCACATCTATGTATTACCATTCCTTTCTAGTTTGCTAATTTGTGATTAGGAAAGAAAAACACACAGTTAATTACCTTTGAGACTCAACACAACAAAGTAGCTAAGAATGAGAAAGGGACTTTCTTTTTTATGACTTAAATTTTTATGTGGTCAATCAAATCTAATCTATTCTAATTTATTCAGATGGAAGGTCAATTATCCAAATGCTCTTAATTCAGCAGGCACCTGATCTTGGTGGCCAGTGAACCATTCAAAGGGCAGCTGTGTTGTGTGTGTGCTTTAATATGAATTAGTTACCACATTTGTACACTTTCCTCTTCTTCCTGTTTAAGCTAACATGGAATGTTTGACAAGGTATATTTAAGAAGAGGGAAAAAAACACTAAGCATTCTTTGTTTTCTGGAACAAACAAATATTCTACAAGGCCCTTCTTTAGTCAATATATACAAAGAACCCACCAGATTCATGCGACAACCATCTGTTTGAAAGAAAACACCAGAACAGCTTTACAGATATAGTGGTACCACCTTTAGAAAAACCCCGTACTGAACAGCAGACCACACACCATGCATTTCCATTGACACTAAAGTAGCATCAACCGCCACACGTGAGCAACTGGACTGGAATACCATATGCAGATGGAATGCAGGCAGCAGACCTCCTTCAGGCCAACCACTCCTTTCTCTAGAACCATTTCATTTTCCAAATAAGCCTAAAATGCATGTCAAAGAACAGCATACATTTGTCTTTGCACTTCCTGTGGAAGTTTTTGTTTGTTGATTTGCTCAAAAGTCCAGTTTAAATTTGAGTCAACTTATTTATTTGCTTTATACTGGAAGAGAAATTTACCAAGGAAGAACAAAAATATTGGAAGTATTCCATGGTAAATGAGAGGAAGTATGCCACAGCTCTCAGCAGCAAGAATGGATCAGTCAAGAACAAAGAAATACAGGGACTTAAACATACAAGTATTTATTCTCTCATATAAAAGAAGACTGCTGGTGTGTAGGCCAGGACTGGTTTGACACTACCTAAAGTCAATCAGGGACTCAGACGCCCTTGATCTTTCTCCTTCATCATGCAGAGCTGCCATACTGAGGCTATCTCTTAGTCCAAGAGTGCTGCTGGAGCTCCTGCCATTACAAAGGCATTCTAAGCAGCAGGGAAGAACAGGGGAAACGCAAAAGGGCTTCTTTTCCAACCACTTCAGCTTATTAAAAACAGCCTGCCAGAAGTCCCACACTATATTTTGGTTTATCTCTCAATGGCCAGAAAGCCATCATATGGTTCTACCTTGCTGAAAGGGAGGCTGAAAAATATCACAGAATTGACTGGCATTCTGTTGAGATGCTACTAAAGGAGAATTAATGAACTGATATTTGATATCGCAGTACCAAGAGTCTCTGCCTTATACCAATTAATGTCTTGGGAGTAAATTATCCCTAACTGAGGTCTTATAATTTCCAGTGACAGATGCATAGCTAAAAATAATGAGTGGTAATGATAAGTTAAATCTAAAAAAGTTCCAAGTGAAAGTTATAATTTGGTTCACACAATTACATAATAGTAACAATAAAAGTGACAATGATAATTAATACTAATATCAGAAAGTAGAGCAGTATATACAAATTATTGAACACCATGTTCTTTGTCAAGTGATGCAATACCTTATTTTAACCAATCTTCATATCAACTTTGCAAGGATTTTAATAACTCCATTTTACATATAAGACACTGACTTCAGAGTTGGGAAGTGACTTTTCTAAGGTTATACATCACTAGGAAGAGATAGAACTACAATACCACCACAATGGTATTTTTCATTACCCTGATCACAATGGTATTATTCATTACCCTGATCAGGTCATTAATACTCCCATTTTATAGTTGAGGAAACTAAGGTTCAAATAATTGGAATGCTTCAATTTACTATAATTATTATTTACTGTAATTTCGAACCAATGGTAGAATTTTGTTTGTAAAAAATGACTTTTTTACTCACTGGCCTCTTAATGGGCCCAGAGGAGACAGGAAATCTGGTTTCTCATCCTGACTATGTATGTTAATAGTAATTCCCACTGGATTGTAAAAATAATACATGTCGGGCTTCCCTGGTGGCGCAGTGGTTGAGAGTCCGCCTGCCGATGCAGGGGATGCGGGTTCGTGCCCCGGTCTGGGAAGATCCCACGTGCCGCGGAGTGGCTGGTCCCGTGAGCCATGGCCGCTGAGCCTGCGCTTCCGGAGCCTATGCTCCGCAATGGGAGAGGCCACAACAGTGAGAGGCCCGCATACCGGGCCTTACCTTTCCTGCTGCAAGACATCCCACATGTGTGCATGCCTGAAAATTCTATAACAGAGAGACTGCTCTTTCTTTTAATGGGCTCTTAAGAAAATGCATTTTTATGTTTCTCTTTCAAGGGGCAAGATGAAGAAAACTGAAATGCGACCATTAACAAATTACCCATGCTGTACGTGAGTTTAACACCCCAAACAAGACTCAGGGTTTTGAACATTTACAATGCATTGAAGCCAACTCATAGTAAAAACATAAAATGTAATTAGATTTCCATATAACTATAATTAAAGAAGTACAAAGGAAGATGGCATTTGGGGAAGGAAGGAGTATGTGTATTAATTTCCAGATGTTTTAAATCACATACTATGTATCAAACACTGAGAAGACAGTGATAAATCAAACAAAAGGACCTTACATCTAGTGCAAGGTTTCTCAATCTCATTACTATTGTCATTTGGGGCCACATAAGTCCTTGTGGGGACTGCCCTGTGCACTACAGGATGTCTAGTAGCATGCCTCGCCTCTTCCCACTAGATGCCAGGAGCACACCCACCACAAATCGTTGGTACAATGTCTCCAGATGTTGCCAAATGTCTCCTGCTCAGTGACCTCCAGTTCAACTGAGTCGGTAGATGACCTCCAGTTCACTCAGTGTGGGAAGACTTGCAAGGCAGTATGTGATAACAGAGGCAGGCAAAGTGGGGAGGGAGAGGCAGAGCATTCTGAGACAAGGGTACTTGGAACAGATGGTAGAGTCTATGCCAGCAGTGGAAGGCAAGGCTGTCTGCCTGACGATGCAAGCTTCTGAATCTCTGACTCAAGAGTTTAGAATTTAGTCTGCAGAAAATGGGGATCAGCTCAGGTTTGTGAGCGATGACGAAAAGCAAGTCCTAAGAGGTGAGCTTAAGGGTGTGCTGCTGTGGCTTCGGTTCTTTTACTGCTTTCATTAAAGACAACTGGGGGATGAAGAAATGACAAACCCCCCCTCCCAACTGTCTACTTAACAAAGCAGCTCAACACCATTGAAAGTTTTTTGACTTTTAAAACTGAAATATTTTAACACATAGAAAGCATTTTGCACTTTGCCTCACACACAGAGCACTCCCAGCAATGTTAATTCCTCATTGTTATCATTGCTGCTGCTGTGCTTATTAAAGGAAGGCAAGGTAATGATGGCTGATGTCAGCATTTCTCAGATCTGCCCCAAGAAACTCTGGTATCTGGGGAGTGTTAAAACTATCTGTACATGGGCTTCCCTGGTGGCACAGTGGTTGAGAGTCTGCCTGCCAATACAGAGGACATGGGTTCTATCCCTGGTCTGGGAAGATCCCACATGCCGCGGAGCAACTAAGCCTGTGCGCCACAACTACTGAGCCTGTGCTCTAGAGCCCATGACCGACAACTACTGAACCCGCGTGCGACAACTACTGAAGCCTGCGTGCCTAAAGCCCGCGCTCCACAACAAGAGAAGCCGCTGCAATAAGAAGCCCGCGCACCACAACGAGGTGTAGCCCCCGCTCGCCGCAACTGGAGAGAGCTGGCGCACAGCAATGAAGACCCAATGCAGTGAAAAATAAATAAATAAAATTTAAAAAGTTACTTTAAAAAAAAATATATCTGTACACATGTACAGATATGCACACAGAATTATTTTCTTTCCAAAATTTACTTTTTAAAAAGAAACCATTTACGAAAAAGGATATAAAATAGGAGATATTTTTCTTTATCTACATCTATTTTATTATAAATGTTTAAGTTCCCTAACTTATACTTTCCTATAAGATAAGGAGAACACATAAATTAATTTTTTACTTTTCCTTGAAGCAATTAATTTGTCTACAAAGCCACCGCTTTCCTATCCTCTCTCTGAGGACCTGTTGGTAATCCCACTATACTTGAGATAGTGTAAGTCTGGAAAACATTGCCCTGATCAAGTGACTGGGACTGTCTGGAAAAACAAAACGTGGCTTTGGGACTCTGAGGTTACCCAAGGGCCATGTGTCCTCTTGAAATGAGGAGGAAGAAAGTGTCATCCGTACAAAAAGGTCAAGGAGAAAGCTGCCTCGCCAGCTGTCTGCACACATCACTCCAAGGCAAACAACCGACAGAGAGCAAAATAATCTCAGGCAGGTATTAAAATAGCAGCAGTGCCTGAAGAAGGCCAGGGAAACACACCTGCAAACACCCAGACACCTGGGTGTCGCTGTTCAGGAGTTTGAGGGCCATCCCTTCTTGCACATCTAAGGCAATTTTTTCCTGTGACACACTATGCTTTATCTTCCTGAACATTTAGCCTCCGGATCTGGACAGCAGAGACCCGGCCTGGGCCCATTCCTTTAGAGAGTGCTCAAATGGTTACCGAAAGTGAAACTTTTCTAATTATTCTGTCAAGAATCAATCTTGGAAGCTGCCAGTTCCTCAGCGCTCTGACTGACAGGGCAATCAGCACTTTACTGAAAGCCTCAGCACCAACTTCTCCTGGCCTGGGAGAGCTCCCCACATGCTGGAAGAACAGAAAAACGCACAACTGAAAGATGGTGAGAAGTCCTTACGGGAGTGAAATTTTACAAGTGTGCGCACATATCCTTCTAGGGAATAGCGCTTTTCCAGCTGGCATCCTTTGGAAATGGGGACACCCCCATTCTCAGAGGTATCGTTCCAAATCTCAAGCAGCATGGCTAGGATTTACTCTGTGCTCACTGTGGCTGCTCAAAAAAATTACCAGAAGACACAGGAAAAAAGCCAGTGTCAAAGCCCTCGCTAGGTCCAGGCAGACCAGAGTGCCCAGGGGTGGAGGAGGAGACGAGACACACCACACCACACCTCCAAAGCAAAACACGCATTTCCACCTTTCGTACACACTGGGCTTCTAAGGGGAAAATGGGACGCGGGATGGGGGGCAGCTTAAGAACCGTCACAATAGGAGAAATTATTCTCGTCAATCAAATTTACCCAAATTCCACTCATTTATTTTTGTCTAAAAGTTGCCTCCATATATTAACCAATGTCCTGCTTCAGTTTTGCCTTTGGGAATGCTACTGCTTGTAATTTCTGAGACCATATATAGAAAGAGAAATGAGATGAGTGGATCAGTATCTCAGCTGGTTTGGATATGATGGTAAAGGTGTGTGAAAGACAATGTGAGGCAGCATGCACCACCTGGTGTCAAAAACCAAAGGGACACAGAGTAGAGAAAGAAGGTTGCGTGATGAGTGAGAGCCACTGGGGTGAATTGGAAGCGGGGCTGGACAGAAAGACGGCCTGAAATACTTGATGGGGGTTAAGAAAACAGGGGCCTGCAGCTGTTTCCCTAACAATAAGTAGATTACCTGCCATATTTTCAGGATCCTAAAGGCTTAGAGAAAAAAGAGGTAATTCAAAGGCATAATTTTTCAAAAAGCAAAAACTATTCAAAAGATAGTTTGGGGTTGCCTAGACTAATGCTAACTAGAGTCCCAGCCAGTCCCTGGTCTCTCTCTTCCCTTTCCAGTGCATACCTCCATCTCTGTCTCAGACTTGGAGAGGCTTCCCATTTTATTTAGAATAAAATTTAAAGTTCCCAATTTGTATATGTATAACTGATTCACTTTGCTGTACAGCAGAAACTAACATAACATTGTAAATCAACTATACTCCAATAAAAATTTATTAAAAAAATAAAAATTAAAGAATAATAAAATGGAAAAAAAAAGCTTCCCAATTTGGCCCACAAGTCCTTCCTGAACAGGCTGCAGCCTGTCACTTTCTACTCAGTTCTCCTCACTTGCTCTGCCCTTGAAATACCCTGAGTTGTCTCTTGCCTTCCAGCCTCCGCACTTGTTTCCCCTGCTCTTCCCACTCAGCCCCAGGTCAACATAGGTTCATTCCTCGGTGTCACTCAGGTCTCAGCTCACACACCCTCCCAGGGACAGGCCCTGCCTGGTTACTCCATCTCAAATAACTGCTTACTGGCTGGTGAGGCCATGAGAATGCACCTCGGACATGCAACTAGAAGGAGGAAGACCAGCTGCACTGGTGCCAAGGCCATGCTACCCCTGGTCTGCTCCCAGCCAATGACTAAACCTGGAGGGACAGTAGGGCAGGCCCATTCCTGGGAGACAGGGGACTTCACTATCAGCTGTTGGCTGCAGGACACCCCTATAGCCTTGCCAAATGTTCGTCACTCCGCTCTTCATCATGGGACACTTCCCCTCTCACCTCTCCTCCCTCACTCAGGGTCAGACCTGTATCACAGTCCAATGGCCCTCCCAGCCTTTCCTGGCTTCTTCCCCATTTTCTATCAAAGGCATTTCCTCAATAAAAGCCTTGCATCTGAAGCCTGTTTTGGTGGTATCTGGCACCCTTACCAACATACTCACTAACACCTCATCCTGTTTTATTATCTTCTTAGCACTGATCACTAAAGAAAATGATCTAAAATGGCACCCAGCAATCTGTATTTTACCAAGCCCTCCAGGTGGTTCTGGGACATACTCAAGTTTGAGAAACAAAGACCTAATAGTATACAGCTAATTATAGTCAGAGTAAGAATCAGGACTCAGCCTTACAAATTCCCAGTGCATTTCTCAGCAACCAGTACATTTAATAATACACACAACCCTTAGACTGTATCCCTGCTTAATAACCCTGATTTAACAAATGAATTTAAACACTGGTCAGTGTTTCACATCTATTTTTTAAAATATGGATTTAATAAGTGGACATTAACTTACCAGGTAAGCCAAAGGAATTTCTAGAACATTGATTTGAATGTGGATGACTGCCTCTATAAATCTAACTGACTTTGTAGCTTTTAGGCAGTAAAAATAAACTTCTCATTGTATACCTCTCTCTTGTGAGGGAACCTTAAATCTGATGTCCTGCTATTGCTAACATGGAAAAGCAGTAGCGCTATCAAGATAGTATCTGGCAAGATGAAATGGCACTGAAGTTTGTTGCTACTGACTTCTACGTGGCAAAACCTGTGCCTTGTTCTCCTGTTTTTCCTTTAAGATCAGGCAGTATGATCTCCAAGAAGAAATGCTAACGTTTTGGGGAACAGTGGCAAGCAAGTGTGACAACAACAGAATGGATTGATTACAACCAGGAAACTTATAGATGGTCAGGTATGAAATACTACCTGGTGGAACAGTCAAGATAAAGGAATATAACATACTTTGCTGCTTAAAAAAGGGAGGTAGCAGAAAGTTTCCTTTCTAACATAAATCCTTAACTATCTTTCCCTGGGGGAAAAGTATATTAAATCTAGTCTATTATAACTTTAGATACAAGTCAGGATTCTGAGAAGTAGGAATACTTAATTTGTTTTTAAGAATAGAGAAAGGGAACATCCACAATGATACGAATTCAGAGATGAGGACCTTTCTTACTAATTAATGACCTCTGGCCTGCAAAGCCATCTGTAGAATTTCAAAATGTTCTCCAAACTTCCTTTTTCTCTTATATCTTCAGGTCAACGGCATAAATACACTTAACTATATAATTACCCTCTGAAATCTAATTTTTGCATTTCTGGTCAGAATCTCTTAAACTTTGCAAATCAAAATAATAACTCTGATATATTTTTCTAATCTCAAACACTGAGGCATATGAAGTTTTTCAGTTTCTCACAATTTTCTTACCAAATGCAAAGGGTTGAGTCAAAGCATGTATCATACCTGCTTAAGCTCTTGAGGGAACAATTTTGAAAAGTGAAGAGAGGAAAAAAGCAGCCCCACTGCCCTCTTATAACATGAAAACAAAAGAAAAACACAAATGGAAAGGCATGGAATGACCTATTTTTCAAACTGAGTTTTAGTAAAAGGATGATGTCTTGGAAACTTAAACTGTAATTTTACCTTGAACAGGTACAGGGTAGAACGTTTTGAAAGGGAGTATTCAAAAATTCTAAAATGTTTGTTTACTAACAAATCCCTACTGAATGATGACTACATCAGTGTAACATGACACCCAAGAGTTACTGGGAATACACAATAACGAATGGTATGTGCTAAAAGCTTTATATGTCTTATTATGCCATTTAATACTCGTGAGAGCACTGGGGAACTGTTTCTATTAATATGCCCATTTTACTAGCAAGGAAAAAATTAGAGGAGTTAAGTCGCTTGCCAAGGTCATATAGCTAAGAGGGATACAGGTAGAATTCCAACCCAGGCAGATGTGTAAGTGGCCCAGGTTCTTACCTGCCACACTGTCTTGTCTAACACTGAGCTAAGCACCCTGAAGAATACAACACACAGCCTCACGAAACCTCATTTCGTGAGGGGGAAACAGGTGGGAGAGGAAATAACTACAGTACATTTGCTCAGCCAAGTGCTATGTGAGGGGCAAATCTGTGAAATAAAAGCATCCTGGATGTTGACAAATTCTAAAAGATATAAGGGTGGGGCAGGTAGAAGATGGAATTTAACCCAACAAGAGGCAAGAAATGCCGATCACTTACATTTGTTTCCTGGCCTTCTCTTATATCTGTCCAAGACTTTTCTCTGGAGTTATTATTCATTTATTTGCTCAAAAGCATGTTCTCAGCACCTACTATGTGCCAATATAGTGTAAGATATGGACTATGACTTCATGAACGACAGTTGAGCAGTAGAGGTTGGACAGTTTCCAAAGACAGTGAAGCAGTATCTCCCACCATATGCAATGTGATTCTGCTACTCCCACGTTAAGAAATGGGGTGTGTTTCTCCACCCTACTTGAATCTGAACAGGACCTGTGCCTTCTCTAATAGACATGGCAGAAGTGACACGGTACCAGTCCTGCCCTGACAGCTTCCATTTCCTGCCTCTCAGAAGCCAGTCACCACACATGATCATGCTGAGACCACCATGAAAGGCCAAACCACATGGAGAGATGAGATGGGATGTGGAGAAAAAAAAAAAGAGAGAGGTCAAGGAGCAGTGGGGTGCCAGACATGTGAGGAAGCTATCTAGGACATCCAGAGCAGCTGAACCTTCAGATGGCTCCAGCCTCAGCCACCGATGTGTGCAGCTTCATGACATATTCCAGGCAAGACTGCCCAGCTGAGCTCAGTGACCCCACAGAACCAGGAGAAATAAGAATAAACTGCTGTTTAAAGCCACTACACTTGGGGGATAGTTTGTTAGGAAGCAGTGGATAACTGTAACATAATTGAACACAAAATCACCTACGTGACTACATAATTAAAAAGGAATATGATTTCAGAAGTCGTAACGAGCAATATACCCTTGCCTTCAACCAGGTCTGAGGGGTTCGTGGAAACCTCTCTGCATAGTAACATCTAGGATGAGACCTGAATAGTGAGTAGGAGAAAGAAAAAGATGAAAGGGGAAGAGTTTGGGGTAGAAAGAACAGCCCAGGCAAAGTTCTGAGGATGGAGATGTGCTCATACGTTGCAGGAAGAGAGAGGAGGGCAGTGACCAAATTGAACAAATACATGAATGGGCAAGAGTCGGGCTGCAGGGCTGGCTCACATGGAGCCTTGTAAGCCATGGTGGGCGCTGGGAACCATATGCTGAGGGCAACGGGAGCCAAATAAGAGGAGTGACAGATTTGTGGTTGCTGTGATCATCACAGCCGGGTCTCAAGGAGAGTCAGTGGGGAACCTGCCTGGACATGAGGTCTTAGAGATCCAAGTGCAGGATGCCCTGAAGTGAAAACCAGCCTTTATTAGGCCTCAGATGTCTAGAAGCATCTTAGTTTAAAAAAAAAAAAAAATGAGTACGATGTCCAGGCCCTAGATCTTTTAACTGCATACTGTGATTACATCCACCAACACACTGACCAACAAAATGTACTTTAATGAAACAAATCAGATCCATGGCTTTCTTCCTCCTTATAGCATTAAGGAAGAAAAAGTAAGTACATGCACAAAACCTGTTCCCCCAGAGGCCATAATGTGATGGAAAAAAATAGTAGACACACAGACACACACATGGATACTTGCAAAATCATCAAAATGCTACCAATAAAAAAAAAACACACACAAAAATCTTCCATGTATTTAGAATGCCTGAGGGTCTTGGTTTAAAACATATAAAACAAGTGAAAATAATTCAATGTTACATTATAACTTAATAGTATCACTGAAAAAAAATCAAGCCTAGTTTCATTTCAATTACCTACTTTCTCCATCCATGAAAATCCATCAAATGAGTCCAGTAAGAACATAGCAAATAAGCTGTTTATTGGACTCTAATTTGATGCAATTTTAACACAGTAATATTCATCTCTTCAATATATGGAAAAGGTAAAATCCAGAAAACTCACATGTTCATATTCTACTATTATAGATTAACAAAAGACTTTTTTTTTTTAAAGGATCATGTTGGGCTTCCCTGGTGGCGCAGTGGTTGAGAGTCCGCCTGCCGATGCAGGGGACGCGGGTTCGTGCCCCGGTCCGGGAAGATCCCACGTGCCGCGGAGCGGCTGGGCCCGTGAGCCATGGCCGCTGAGCCTGCGCGTCCGGAACCTGTGCTCCACAACGGGAGAGGCCACAGCAGTGAGAGGCCTGCGTACCACACACACAAAAAAAGCCAAAAAGGATCATGTTTCCTTTCTTACTGGAGGCAAATCTGTAGTAACCACAAAGTATCATATATTTATTATCAGATCCAAAGTCTGATAACCACATATTTATTACAAGATATACTAGATTTTTATGTGACTTTTACATTTTATCACAGATTCTGTTTATTGGGTTGTCTTACAATGAAATGCCGTTGATGATAGTAATTTGTTTTTACCCAACTGTCACTATCAGAGTAAGATTTATTTCCTCTAATTATATACAGACCTCCTGAAGACATCTGTTAATATCTAAGCATCTATTTGTTAATTGGTTTTTATTTAACATTTGGGATCATTTAGTAAAGCACTTTGTTCAAGGAACAGTGAAAGCCAACCAAGCTCAATTAACTAACTTGTTGCCAGAGTATCACATTAAGGAGGGAAAACAAAAAATAAAATTATTTCACATTTAGATGTAGAATTAAAAAAAGAAACATTTAATATAGTCCTATGTCCCCAAAGGGGGAAAAAGACACTATAATTCCAATTCCATGCATAAACTAATACCACAAAAATATAAAAGATGATCACATTATGGCGGCAGCCAAAAATAGGAAACCAGCTAAATGTCTTAACAACAGGAAAAAGGCTAAAAATATAAGGGTGTATTAACATAATGGAACATAACATGAGTGCTAAAATTCTTGTTGCAGAAAAAAATTTAATGATGTGGTAAAATGATCTCATTATACTGTTAAGTGGAAAAAACAGTATGATCCCAATATAATTTAAAATATATGTGGAGGACGGCCGGGAAGATGGCAGAAGAATAAGACGCGGAAATCACCTTCTTCCCCACAGATACACCAGAAATACATTTACACTTGGAACAACTCCTACAGAACACCTACTTAACACTGGCAGAAGACCTCAGACCTCCCAAAAGGCAAGAAAGTCCCCACATACCTGGGTAGGGCAAAAGAAAAAAGAATAAACAGAGACAAAAGGATAGGGATGGGACCTGCACCAGTGGGAGGGAGCTGTGAAGGAGGAAAGGTTTCCACACACGAGGAAGCCCCTTCGTGGTCGGAGACTGCGGGTGGCGGAGAGGGGAAACTTCGGGGCCACGGAGGAGAGCGCAGCCACAGGGGTGCAGAGGGCAAAGCGGAGAAATTCCCGCACAGAGGATCGGTGCTGACTGGCGCTCACCAAGCCCAAGAGGCTTGTCTGCTCACCCGTCGGGGCGGGCGGGGCTGGGAGCTGAGGCTCGGGCTTCCGAGCGCAGGGAGAGGACAGGGGTTGGCTGAGGAACACAGCCTGCAGGGGGCTAGTGCGCCACGGCTAGCCGGGAGGGTGTCCGGGGAAAAGTCTGGACCAGCCGAAGAGGCAAGAGACTTTTTCTTCCCTCTTTGTTTCCCGGTGCGCGAGGAGAGGGGATTAAGAGCGCCGCTTAAAGGAGCTCCAGAGACAGGCGCAAGCATCGGCTAACAGCGCAGACCCCAGAAACGGGCATGAGACGTGAAGGCTGCTGCTGCCGCCACCAAAAAGCCTGTGTGCGAGTACAGGTCACTATCCACATGCCCCTTCCAGGGAGCCTGTGCAGCCCGCCACTGCCAGGGTCCCGGGATCCAGGGACAACTTCCCCAGGAGAACGCATGGCACGCCTCAGGCTGGTGCAACGTCACACTGGCCTTGGCCGCCGCAGGCTTGCCCCGCATCGTTCCCCTCCCTCCCCCACTGCCTGAGTGAGCCAGAGCCCCAAATTAGCGGCTCCTTTAACCCCGTCCTGTCTGAGCAAAGAACAGACGCCCTCAGGCGACCTACATGGAGAGGCGGTGCCAAATCCAAAGCTGAGCCCCGGGAGCTGTGCGAACAAAGAAGAAAAAGGGAAATCTCTCCCAGCAGCATCAGGAGCAGCGGATTAAATCTCCACAATCAACTTGATGTACCCTGCATCTGTGGACTACCTGAATAGACAACGAATCATCCCAAATTGAGGAGGTGGACTTTGAGAGCAAGATTTATTATTTTCTCCTCTTTTCCTCTTTTTGTAAGTGTGTATGTGTACGCTTCTGTGTGAGATTTTTGTCTGTATAGCTTTGCTTTAACCATCTGTCCTAGGGTTCTATCCGTCTGTTTTGTTTTTTTTACTTAAAAATTTTTTTTTCTTAATAATTATACGGTGAAAACTTTCCCAGGGATCTCCATCTAAACACCAAGACTCAGCTTCACTCAACTACCAGCAAGCTACAATGCTGGACACCCTATGCCAAACAACTAGCAAGACAGGAACACAACCCCACCCATGAGCAGAGAGGGTGCCTAAAATCATAATAAGTCCACAGACAACCCAAAACACACCACCAGACGTGGACCTGCCAACCAGAAAGACAAGATCCAGCCTCATCCACCAGAACACAGGCACTAGTCCCCTCCACCAGGAAGCCTACACAACACACTGAACCAACTTTAGCCACTGGGGACAGACACCAAAAACAACGGGAACTACAAACCTGCAGCCTGCAAAAACGAGACCTCAAACACAGTAAGATAAGCAAAATGAGAAGACAGAAAAATACACAGCAGATGAAGGAGCAAGATAAAAGCCCACCAGACCGAACAAATGAGGAGGAAATAGGCAGTCTACCTGAAAAAGAATTCAGAATAATGATAGTAAAGATGATCCAAAATATTGGAAATAGAATAGACAAAATGCAAGAAACATTTAACAAGGACCTAGAAGAACTAAAGATGAAACAAGCAACTATGAACAACACAATAAATGAAATTTAAAATACTCTAGCAGGGATCAATAGGAGAATAACTGAGGCAGAAGAACGGATAAGTGACCTGGAAGATAAAATAGTGGAAATAACTACTGCAGAGCAGAATAAAGAAAAAAGAATGAAAAGAACTGAGGACAGTCTCAGAGACCTCTGGGACAACATTAAATGTACCAACATTCGAATTATAGGGGTTCTAGAAGAAGAAGAGAAAAAGAAAGGGACTGAGAAAATATTTGAAGAGGTTATAGTTGAAAACTTCCCTAATATGGGAAAGGAAATAGTTAATCAGGACCAGTAAGCACAGAGAGTCCCATACAGGGTAAATCCAAGGAGAAACAAACCAAGACACATATTAATCAAACTGTCAAAAATTAAAAACAAACAAAACATATTAAAAGCAACAAGGGAAAAAAAGCAAATAACACACAAGGGAATCCCCATAAGGTTAACAGCTGATCTTTCAGCAGAAACTCTGCAAGCCAGAAGGGACTGGCAGGACATATTTAAAGTGATGAGGGAGAAAAACCTACAACTAAGATTACTCTACCCAGCAAGGAGCTCATTCAGATTCGAAGAAGAAATTAAAACCTTTACAGACAAGCAAAAGCTGAGAGAGTTCAGCACCACCAAACCAGCTTTACAACAAATGCGAAAGGAACTTCTCTAGGCAAGAAATACAAGAGAAGAAAAAGACCTACAATAACAAACCCAAAACAATTAAGAAAATGGGAATAGGAACATATATATCGATAATTACCTTAAATGTAAATGGATTAAATGCTCCCACCAAAAGACACAGACTGGCTGAATGGATACAAAAACAAGACCCATATATATATGATATCTACAAGAGATCCAATTCAGACCTAGAGACACATACAGACTTAAACTGAGGGGATGGAAAAAGATATTCCATGCAAATGGAAACCAAAAGAAAGCTGGAGTAGCAATTCTCATATCAGACAAAATAGACTTTAAAATAAAGACTGTTAGAAGAGACAAAGAAGAACACTACATAATGATCAAGGGATCGATCCAAGAAGAAGATATAACAATAGTAAATATTTATGCACCCAACACAGGAGCACCTCAATACATAAGGCAAATACTAACAGCCATAAAAGGGGATATCGACAGTAACACATTCATAGTAGGGGACTTTAACACCCCACTTTCACCAATGGACACATCATCCAAAATGAGAATAAATAAGGAAACATAAGCTTTAAATGATACATTAAACAAGATGGACTTAACTGATATTTATAGGACATTCCATCCAAAAACAACAGAATACACATTTTTCTCAAGTGCTCATGGAACATTCTCCAGGATAGATCTTATCTTGGGTCACAAAGCAAGCCTTGGTAAATTTAAGAAAATTGAAATTGTTATCAAGTATCTTTTCCGACCACAACACTATGAGACTCGATATCAATTACAGGAAAAGATCTGTAAAAAATACAAACACATGGAGGCTAAACAATACACTACTTAATAACAAAGTGATCACTGAAGAAATCAAAGAGGAAATAAAAATATACTTAGAAACAAATGACAATGGAGACAACGACCCAAAACCTATGGGATGCAGCAAAAGCAGTTCTAAGAGGGAAGTTTATAGCAATACAATCCTACCTTAAGAAACAGGAAACATCTCGAATAAACAACCTAACCTTGCACCTAAAGCAATTAGAGAAAGAAGAACCATAAAACCCCAGTTAGCAGAAGGAAAGAAATGATAGAGAGCAGATCAGAAATAAATGAAAAAGAAATGAAGGAAACGACAGCAAAGATCAATAAAACTAAAATCTGGTTCTTTGAGAAGATAAACAAAATTGATAAACCATTAGCCAGACTCATCAAGAAAAAAAGGGAGAAGACTCAAATCAATAGAATTAGAAATGAAAAAGGAGAAGTAACAACTGACACTGCAGATATACAAAAGATCATGAGAGATTACTACAAGCAACTCTATGCCAATAAAATGGACAACCTGGAAGAAATGGACAAATTCTTAGAAATGCACAACCTGCCAAGACTGAATCAGGAAGAAATAGAAAATATGAACAGACCAATCACAAGCACTGAAATTGAAACTGTGATTAAAAATCTTCCAACAAGGAAAAGCCCAGGACCAGATGGCTTCACAGGCGAATTCTATCAAACATTTAGAGAAGAGCTAACACCTATCCTTCTCAAACTCTTTCAAAATATAGCAGAGGGAGGAACACTCCCAAACTCATTCTATGAGGCCACCATCACCCTGATACCAAAACCAGACAAGGATGTCGCAAAGAAAGAAAACTACAGGCCAATATCACTGATGAACATAGATACAAAAATCCTCAACAAAATACTAGCAAACAGAATCCAACAGCACATTAAAAGGTTCATACACTTGATCAAGTGGGGTTTATTCCAAGAATGCAAGGATTCTTCAATATAGGCAAATCAATCAACGTGATATACCATATTAACAAACTGAAGGAGAAAAACCATATGGTCATCTCAATAGATGCAGAGAAAGCTTTCGACAAAATTCAACACCCATTTATGATAAAAACCCTGCAGAAAGTAGGCATAGAGGCAACCTTCCTCAATGTAATAAAGGCCATATATGACAAACCCACAGCCAACATTGTCCTCAATGGTGAAAAACTGAAAGCATTTCCACTAAGATCAGGAACAAGACAAGGTTGCCCACTGTCACCACTATTATTCAACATAGTTTTGGAAGTTTTAGCCACAGCAATCAGAGAAGAAAAATAAATAAAAGGAATCCAAATTGGAAAAGAAGAAGTAAAGCTGTCACTGTTTGCAAATGACATGATCCTATACATAGAGAATCCTAAAGATGCTACCAGAAAACTACTAGAGCTAATCAATGAATTTGGTAAAGTAGCAGGATACAAAATTAATGCACAGAAATCTCTGGCATTCCTATACACTAAGGATGAAAAATCTGAAAGTGAAATCAAGGAAACACTCCCATTTACCACTGCAACAAAAAGAATAAAATATCTAGGAATAAACCTACCTAAGGAGACAAAAGACCTGTATGCAGAAAATTATAAGACACTGATGAAAGAAATTAAAAATGATACAAATAGATGGAGAGATATACCATGTTCTTGGATAGGAAGAATCAATATGTTGGAAATGACTCTACTACCCAAAGCACTCTACAGATTCAATGCAATCCCTATCAAACTACCACTGGCATTTTTCATAGAACTGGAACAAAAAAATTCACAATTTGTATGGAAACACAGAAGACCCCGAATAGCCAAAGCAATCTTGAGAACGAAAAACAGAGCTGGAGGAATCAGGCTCCCTGACTTCAGACTATACTACAAAGCTACAGTAATCAAGACAATATGGTAATGGCACAAAAACAGAAATATAGATCAATGGAACAGGATAGAAAGCCCAGAGATAAACCCACGCACATATGGTCACCTTGTCTTTGATAAAGGAGGCAGGAATGTACAGTGCAGAAAGGACAGCCTCTTCAATAAGTGGTGCTAGGAAACCTGGACAGGTACATTTAAAAGTATGAGAATAGAACACTCCCTAAGACCATACACAAAAATAAGCTCAAAATTGATTGAAGACCAGAAGGTCAGAAACTATCAAACTCTTAGAGGAAAACATAGGCAGAACACTCTATGACATAAAAATCACAGCAAGATCCTTTTTCACCCACCTCCTAGAGAAATGGAAATAAAAATAAACAAATGGGACCTAATGAAACTTAAAAGCTTTTGCACAGCAAAGGAAACCATAAACAAGACCAAAAGACAACCCTCAGAATGGGAGAAAATATTTGCAAACGAAGCAAGTGACAAAGGATTAATCTCCAAAATTTATAAGCAGCTCATGCAGCTCAGTAACAAAAAAAGAAACAACCCAATCCAAAAATGGGCAGAAGACCTAAACAGACATTTCTCCAAAGAAGATATACAGATTGCCAACAAACACATGAAAGAATGCTCAACATCATAAATCATTAGAGAAATGCAAATCAAAACTACAGTGAGATATCGCCTCACACCAGTCAGAATGGCCATCATTAAAAAATCTACAAAGTATAGGGCTTCCCTGGTGGCGCAGTGGTTGAGTGTCCTCCTGCCGATGCAGGGGACACGGGTTCGTGCCCCGGTCCAGGAAGATCCCACATGCCGCGGAGCGGCTGGGCCGGTGAGCCATGGCAGCTGAGCCTGCGCGTCCAGAGCCTGTGCTACACGACGGGAGAGGCCACAACAGTGAGAGGCTCGCGTACCGCAAAAAAAAAAAATCAACAAACAATAAATGCTGGAGAGGGTGTGGAGAAAAGGGAACCCTCTCACACTGTTGGTGGGAATGTAAATTGATACAGTCACGATGGAGAACAGTATGGAGGTTCTTTAAAAAACTAAAAATAGAATTACCATATGACCCAGCAATCCCACTACTGGGCATATACCCTGAGAAAACCATAATTTAAAAAGAGTCATGTACCAAAATGTTCATTGCAGCTCCATTTACAATAGCCAGAAGATGGAAACAACCTAAGTGTCCATCATCGGATGAATGGATAAAGAAGATGTGGCACATAGATACAATGGAATATTACTCAGCCATAAAAAGAAACGAAATTGAGTTATTTGTAGTGAGGTGGATGGACCTAGAGTCTGTCATAAAGAGTGAAGTAAGTCAGAAAGAGAAAGACAAATACCGTATGCTAACACATATATATGGAATTTAAGAAAAAAAATGTCATGAAGAACCTAGGGGTAAGACAGGAATAAAGACACAGACCTACTAGAGAATGGACTTGAGGATATGGGGAGGGGGAAGGGTAAGCTGTGACAAAGTGAGAGAGTGGCAGGGACATATATACACTACCAAACGTAAAATAGATAGCTAGTGGGAAGCAGCCACGTGGCACAGGGAGATCAGCTCGGTGCTTTGTGACCTCCTAGATGGGTGAGATAGGGAGGGTGGGAGACGCAAGAGGGAAGAGATATGGGAACATACGTATATGTATAACTGATTCGCTTCATTATAAAGCCGAAATTAACACACCATTGTAAAGCAATTATACTCCAATAAAGATGTAAATAAAATAAAATAAAATAAATGTGTATTTATACAGAAAGAAAAAGAAAACTCTGGAAGCTGATGGGCCAAATTTAAATTTAAATCTCTTCACTAAGGAATTATGAGTGATTTTATGTTCTTCTTTGTGCTTTTCTGTATTCCAAATACTCCATACCAACCATTGATTAAATTAGAGAACAATTATTTAGGAAATGAATGAAATCTCTCAGACACTTAATTCTCAAGTTTTTTTTTTTTAAAGAACTAATGCTGTGTAAATTAACTTGTAACTCCAAAAAGAATGACTATTAAAAGATGTGTTTTAGATATTATTTTTTTTAAAAAAAGCCTTCTAGGGACTTCCTTCATGGCGCCATGGTTAGGAGTCTGCCTGCCAATGCAGGGGACACGAGTTTGATCCCTGGTCCGGGAAGATCCCACATGCTGCAGAGCAACTAAGCCCACGAGCCACAGGTACTGAGCCTGCGCTCTAGAGTCTGTGAGCCACAACTACTGAAGCCAGCGAGCCATAACTACTGAAGCCTGTGTGCCACAACTACTGAAGCCTGTGCACCTAGAGTCCATGCACCGCAACAAAGAGTAGCCCCTGCTCGCCGCAACTAGAGAAAGCCCGCGCGCAGCAACGAAGGCCCAATGCAGTGGAAAATAAATAAATTTATTTATTTATTTATAAAAAAAAAAAAGCCTTCTGCACCAAGGTCCCAGGTGCTCATTAACTACAAAGTGCAAAGTGTACAAGAACAGACACTGTGCGTTTTGTTTTGGGGTGAGTTTTATTTGAGTTTTGACCCAACTTTATTTTAGAAAGATTTTGTTTCAGAAAGACATCAGGCTGTTTTCTACAGATAATTTCTGAGTATCAGCAGGACCAGTCTGGACTGCCTCAAGGCTTGCTAAGCACAGCAATAAAGTTGTGAATGGTGTTTAATTAAAACCATTTGCTTTAAGTAAATGGAACAAGAGTTCATACTATTATTGCCTCTTGACCTCTCAGGCCTGCAATGCTCTTCTCTAAAGGGGCCACTGCTGGTGTAGAAATGGCAGAAAGGCATGGGCATCTTCTTGTGGTCATTACATTTTAAGACCACACAGCCCATAGAAATTATGAGATTTGGAAAGTGTTGACATAATAACATTTTCTAGAATTTATATTTTCTATACATTGAAGAGAGGAATGTTGCTGTGTCAAAATGCCTCAAAACAATGCCTCAAAAGGCAGCTTATTTGCTATGTTCTTGCTGGTCTCATTCTATGGATTTCCACGGATACACCAAGTAGCTGACAAAGATGAGACAAGACCTGATTTGCTGGGTGACTATAATGGGTTTGGCCCCCTTTCAGAAAAACATGCCAAATCTTCCTATATTTGCTCAAATTTAACTCGCCTTATGATATTGCTTTCTTTCACATTTAGAAGGTCTCACCCAATTCTAAAATACTGTTGCACATGAAGTTTTTTTTGTTTTGTTTTTGCGGTACGCGGGCCTCTTACTGTTGTGGCCTCTCCTGTTGTGGAGCACAGGTTCCGGACGCGCAGGCTCAGTGGCCATGGCTCACGGGCCCAGCTGCTCCGCGGCATGTGGGATCTTCCCGGACCGGGGCACGAACCCGTGTCCCCTGCATCGGCAGGCAGACTCTCAACCACTGCGCCACCAGGGAAGCCCACACATAAAGTTTTTAAATAGGTTTTTTAAGAAGCTTCTCTTAAAATCAAATTTAAACACATGCTTTACTGGCTTAATGTAGGTGTCCTTTAATTTATCTTTACTGTGTGTTTGTTTTTGTTTTGATGCCCCCATACAAGCATCCAAGTCATCCGCAATACTCACAGGCTTATATCTGGTCCTTTTCTATTCCAGAGATTTCTCCCTCAGGAAAGCCCTATCTCAGGCCTAAGAAGAGTAAGAGACAGGGGCATGTGGATTGGGACTTCATTTGTTTTGAGCTACTGACTCAGTGGTCCTTACAACCCACACATAACGAACCTCCGCCTTCCCTGTTCTTAGAATTGCTCACCCATGACAAAAACAAGGCAAGCATGTCCACTGCCAAATGCCATCTCCTTTCCTGGTCTGAAAAGATGAGAGCAGGAAAAGGAGAAAGTGTGCCACCAAGTAGTGAATAAAAACACAAGTACTGAAGTCCTAACACTCATGCTGCTTGCATTAGTGCCATGGAAGTAAATGGCATGCATAATGGACGAAATGTCATCAAGAATATTACCCGGAGCTCTGAAGTCATGGGCTAGCAACCAACCCCTGACAGAGTATGAGAATTTAGTTAAGTCTACTTCATATTAGCCAAAGAGAAAGAATAAAAATGATATAAACACTCGCTAACTTAAGACATTAAGAGCTATTTTCCAACGAAAATGTTCTTTCTTATGTACCATAACTGAGTTATTTCTCATCATTTTAACAATGGCAAGAAACTTTCTTCGAGTTTCTCCTCCATGTGGCAGAAGCTTTGGGCTTGGAAGTTCTGATTAAAGGTGAATCTGCCACAATTCAGAAAGCACTTCCCTACCCCACCTCTCCAAAAGACTTCAAGAGGATGGCCACCAGAGAGCAGCGGGAACCAACCATTCTGAGGAGGTCCTGGAACATGCCAGCACACTGTAATTTGTCCTACTATAAGTTTGCCGTGAAAAGACAGGCCTGTAGTTCAAACACTTTACATTAAATGATTTGCTGAGTATGAAACATTCCAGGTCCATCACCAACCGTGATATACTGTGCCCATGCACTGCCTCCATCTACTCCTTCATAATTGACTTTTTTTCTTTTGAAAGTACACATAGTTATGAACCTGAAATACTGTCTGGAAGGATAACTTCATTATGGTATAGAAAATCCCCCTTGGAACTACAGAATTTGAAAATATATTTTCTCCCTCTTTTTCTCTCAGTGCAAAGATCATTTTGCCCATCTACTTGACTTCAACGGGATTCAATTTATGTGTACTTATACATAATTTATAAACCCAATTTTAAGCCTTAATGTTTTATATGTTGATTCTGAGAGATCAAGAGTCAGGTCCACATTCATGTAAGATAGGGACCAGGTTTGCCTCATAACATTCTCCTAAGCGATGCAGCCATCAAGCTAGACTATCCATCAAGCCTGATGACTTCAGGTGGTATGAGCCAGGATTTGTGGAAACCTTAGCAATGGAGACAAAAAGAGAAAATTGAAACTCATGGATATTTTTATCAGAGGGATAAAAATAATTCCAAGCTCAGCAAAACCAGGGTAGTTGGTTCTAGCTCTGAATTCTAGTCTTATGGCAAAGCCAAGAGCATTTTCTTGGGATTAACTCGAATAGGTCTCTAAAACCAGAATAACTCCTTGTAACGTTCCTGAGTGATTCCTGAATCTGCAGATGCACGTAAACCTCCTTGTATCTACTAGTTGGCTCACATTCCCAGAGTAGTGCCTTCTGCAACATTCTTTCTCAAACTGGCTGCACTGTGGACTCACCAGGAAAACTTAAAAACTCCTGAAGCCTCAGTCCCTCTCCGTTCCAAGTGATTCTGATGGAATTCATCTAGAGAATGAATGGTCTGGGTATGTGTAGTGTTAACGGCTCCCCAGTGGTTTCTAATGTGCAGCCGAGTATGAGAATCCAGGTCCTTTTAAACTCTTTTTGGCAATTTTAGGTTTGTTTTTTTTCTTTTTTTCTGAAAGAAAGTTCTAGATCTTATTCATCTCCTTATTCACTGTGTCCTCTTCAGTGCCTCTTCCCAGGATTCCTTGTAATCATAGTCTGTAATTAGAAAACTGGTGAGACACTTTGTGGAAGTCTGTCTGGACCATAATACCGTAAGCTCCATGCACGTAGGATGAACATCCCCACTCCTCACAGAATGGCACAAATATGGTGCACAATGAATAATTATTTGGTTGAATAAAAAAAATTAACTGTACTAAACTGAAAGAATAAAATAAATATCAATAACAGCGGCTAACAATTATATAATCTGGTCCTCCAAACAGAAATTTAGATCCAGGGTTAGTTGAATCTGTGGGTGCGAAACCCATGGATGCAAAACCCAACTGTATTCATTGTACTCTGCAATTTTACATGAGAGACTTGGGCATCTGTGGATTTTGGTATCTGTGCGAGCTCCTAGAACCAATCTCCTACAGACAGCAAGAGACAACTGTATAGGCATTAACTATGTGCCGGAAACTGGTTTAAAGGCTTTACAAATGTTAACTCATTTATTTATCACCACAAACCTAAGACACGTACAAAGTTATATCCATTATACAGATGAGGGAACTGAGGCACAGACGGATTAAGTTGCTCAGGGCCAAACCTTGGTGAGAGAGCCAGGATTAAAACCGAGGCAGCCTGGCTCTAGGGTGCCTCTTCTTATCAACTAGATTATACCGTGCCTGGCCAGTGGCAGAGGCTGGCCAACTGTCCCTATTATATACATGACCAACACCACAGCAACCACATCCTGAAGATACCCACCACTGGCACTGCTTTCATGAAATGACTGCCTAAAGTTCCAGGCACTGTGCTCAAAGCACTTCATGTGTTATTTCATCTAGTACCACAAGTTATTAACTCCACTTTACAGATTAAACGTCAGGCACAGAAAGGTGAATCAACATGCACAAGGTCACACAGCTAGGAACTGGCAGAGCTGGATCTCAGCCGAGCTATTTCTGCCAATGAGGTATAAGCTCTTAATGACCACATAATGACCCCTATAGCTGGTGAGTTATATACTTTTTTAAACTATCTAACATGCATGACAAGAATACCTTGAAACAACTTCTTGGCCCCTGGTTTTCACTGCTCTCTTCATACCTTCCCTAGCATGTTATTTAGTCTCATCTCATACAACAGAGTCACATCAAAAACACATTTAATTTATATGAATCCATCTATACAAGCATGGGGATGGAATAAGTAAGTGAGAAAGAGTAGAAATTAATGAGTAAAATCTAGTGGGTGACCCCACTGCCATTTCATTCAAAGGACGTGAGTCCCTGGGGGAAATGGGAGGGAGTGAGATCTCACTGCTCACTCCCAAATGCTCAATGGCTTGGGTCTCACCACACTACTGGGATTCTAATGTTTAAAGATATTAAGACGCATGGGTAACTTAAAGGACTTTCAAACCTAATTTTGATTATATTTTTTGCTTTATGAACTGTCTTTAGAGCCTCACCTTCACGTGGACTGTGTCTCCACTGTATAGTGGCTTCAGTGAACTACAGACAGACGTACAGGAACCAAAAGAGGAATGAAAACTAGCTCATGCCCTGTTTCTTGTCTGGCCCACTCTCTAGGGGACCCATGAACACTCAATAACATGGTAACAACCTCAGAGGTGGAAGAGATAGCAACAAGGTCTCACCTTGATATTGAACATATGAATTAAAAGAAAAGCAGGCAAATCTCAATTCCCCAATGGTGGTTGACATAAAGATGATTTGTCTAATGGTGAGGGAAAGTTATATGCTGATTCTCTGACCAAAGAGTTTCTGTAAAAGGAATCTGCACAAAGAGCCATCAAGATAAAGAAACATTAAATTGTATTTTTTTAAAAAGTGATTTTTTCATTCCCCATGTATACCAAAAGAAAATGCAGTAAAGACCTTCCTTGTGTCACATATCATCATGAATCAATTTTCTTGACCAAACATAAAACTTGATTCAACATCTCCACCTTGAAACATTCTATTATCACAGCTTTTGTCAAATACTGAAAGATCTGACCACTTCCCTTTTCCCCAGATAGCACTAGGAACCCAGATAAAAAATGAAGGTTGTATTTTGTAACAAGAATAGACAGGAGACTGAATCACAGCAAAACACTTACAAATCAAGAGAGGAGAAGAAAAGTATCAAGAGAGATTAAATGCACAGAGAACAATAATAGGAAGGAAATCTCCTGTGAAAAGAAGCAGCTGATGGTAACTTAATCGGGACAAAAATGAACTAGATTTACTTCAATGACTGAGCTCAAGATGAGGTAATTTCCTTAAGTTTATAGAAAGTCACTTGAAAATTTACACAACTTGTTGCTGTATTCTACTTTTAGAGAGAAGAGAAATAAAAGATCTCTGCGAGGGAGCTGATCTTCAAAGAAATGCATTTACGATCCCAGTTGATGAACTTTACCTATTAACTAGGAGACTATCTTTAATTCTCATTTGGATAGAAAAGTCACTTTAGGACAGTTAAGGTCCCTCTGAGTTTCACGGAAAGATTTTGACATAAAAATAAGGGAATAAAAAATCTTAAAATACATGGGGGTATAGAGTGTATGGGGAAAGAACTGAAAAGAATTGTTAACAGAGGGGGGCCCAAGGGCCACTGCACAGCACAAGAGAATGCTGGGGCGAACTCTCAGGTTGGTGAGAATTTTAAAGGTATGGTATATTAAGCAGACTTGCTGGGTTGTCAGCGACAGACAATGAAATCTAATTCAAAGGGGAAAAAGAAAGAATGGTTTGGCTCATAGCTGGAAAAGATGTGGAGCAGCTCACAGAAGTAAAGAGAAGCTGCAGATCCACAATAGTCATCCTCAAGTTTAGGCAAACATGAGAATCACCAGAAAGACTTGTTAAAACACAGAGCTGGGCCCCACCTCAGAGTTTTTGATACAATAGCTTTGAAGGGGGCCAAGAATATGCATTTCTAAAAAGGTTCTAGGTAACACCACTCCTGCTGGGTCAACCACTTTAAGAACCACTGAGTTACAGACAACTGGCTATATAGGAATGAAGCACTATGACTGAGAGAGTCTCCACCATGCAGGTTCGCTCCTGCATCTTACTCAGGCTTTCACCAGGTGGGAAGGAATAGAGCCTCCTGGGCCACATTGTTTTAATTCATGATACCAGAGACAGGTGGCCTTTTCCATGAGCTTCAGGAGGAAAGCTGATTGGACTGAGGGGCCTGTGCTAGGAGATCACTCCTAAAAGCAGCCTGCTTTCAGGGAGGCAGTAAAGCAACTGGCCTACCTGGAGTATAAGGATACCCCATGGGCAGGAGGGAAGAAGAGAGGATCCAAGCAGGGACACAGAGCCTTGGAGGAGGCACTGAATTTGATGGCATTACCAGGATCACAGGGAACGGGAGAAGAATCCTTAAACAAGAGAAAGAATCACGAGAAAACATGATGAGCAAAGAATAATACGACAATATGGTTCTAACAGCCTACAGTAAAGTTCACTTTGGCATCAAGATGTACCAGGTACGATCAAATTCACTTAAGATACTGCTTTTATGCACATGTTATCTATCTTTGCTCACAGAGTAGTGCTTCTCGCATAATCCATGGTGAAGGATTAGGTTTTTTTTATTCCCTGACAGTCACGGACTGATATTTTTGTAAAACAAATATTATGAATTGCTAGCAAACTGATCTTCCACTTGCGTGTCATGGCAATGGCAATTTGCAAGCAAAGTTTCTCAATGCCTATTCTGTTTTTGTACTTATCACAAACCTAAAACAAACAGCTCAGAGATTGGCACTTCTGCACAAACTGGCACTGGTCCAGTGCCACACTTTGAGCAGCACTACTCTAGACTTCGGTGGGCCAGGAGTTCTCTGTCACAATTACTTGTTAATAAGCAAATGAATGAGCAAAGTTCTGTTTCAGTAAAACTTTATTTACGAAAACAGGTGTGGAGCAGGATTTGGCCATGAATTACAGTTTGCCTGTCCCTGCTCTTGACCAGTGTTCCTCAAAGTCTAATGTACATAGGAACCATCTGTTGTGAAAACACAAATTCTGACTTGATGGGTATGTGGTAAGGCTGAGATTCTGCATTTCTAACAGCCTTCACGTTGATGTCAACATTGACTGTCCATGGTCCACATTTTGAGTAGTGAGGGTCCACAGACTCTTCTCTGTGAACTCAGAGACTGAGATGTGACCTCAAGTATACTAGGTGCTTTATACTGGGTCTTTATTGACCTTAGAAAAGACTACATCTGTCAGTCAGGCACATGTCTTCCTCTGCTTTACAGAGATGATTACAATCAGAAGGAACTGATAAGAACAGCCTCACTGGAACCAATGACATCAAATACTGGATGGATTCCCATTCTCTTAGTCAGCCCTGAACCTGACACACAGTAGGTCATCAAGAAGTATCTGTTGACTCCTCACTGGATGGGGAATACCAAGCTGTGTCCACTAGGAAGAGGAAGCTAGGGTGATGGTGGGGCTCTAATTTCTGTCCTCTTATCTTACCTAAGATATCTTGCATTGTTTGATAAACTGATGCACCTTTCAACAGGCAGTGTTTTAAGGTCGTACTTGGAGATAAAGATGGAATGATAGAATTTATTCTTTCAGTAACACATCTTTTCATGTTTCTTAGCTTTTGTATTTTTTACTTTTGCTTCTTTCACTCTTCTCATTTGAATATCAAACACCTCTTCTTTGGAATTTGCTTAACACTGTCGGCATTTGGATTAGCTATTTGGAAGTTCAGCTTCATGAAGAAGCTCCATTTATAAAGTACAATGACCAATCACAGATTATAAAACACAGAAAAATATCAGAAGTCATCTAAATACAGTGTGAATTGGACATTTCCCTGCCCGCCTGCTGGCCAAATGCCAATATTCTTGGATCATATTGACACAGTGAAGATTGTAAGTCGCTTATGTCTCCTTCTCAGAGAAATGTACTGCTTGGGATTAAAGAACAAGTAAAATCTAGAAGGTCACGGGTTAAAGCTCCAAATGGATTTTCTGTTCACTGTTTACGATCCTAAGGCCTCTGAGCAGACACCTAAATGTCTGCTCAAAAATATTTTAGTGGAGTTCTAATTGAGAAAAAGGGATGTGTCCAGAATGTTTACAGATAACGGCTAATGAAAGAACTCACAGATAAGCTAGAAGAAAAATAATTAACTAGGATTTGTGCCAGTTGCCCATTGGGAATGCTAACTAACATGTGTGTTCGAAATGCTCTGTTTCATAAGACCTCAAAGGTGGTAAAAGAGCATCCCAGGAGAGGGTCCTGGATATGTAGATAAAATATCTATCCATGTTCACAAAGGATCTCTAATTGCAAGAGAGTTGCCATCCAAATTATTAAAGTTGCAGCGTAAACTATTCAAATGAAAAAAACCTTTTTTTAGGTCCATAATAAAGCAAGCAACATTGCTTAGACCACTTTGGCAAAGCAGTAGTGAGTAAAGGACAAAGGAAAGGAGGGCAGCTCCAACGGATATAGATGTTGGATTACATTGATCTTCTTTTTTTGTTGTATAAAAGTCTGTTTTGTACCACAAAGCTTTTCATGATTGTTACTATTCCATTTGTTAACTATATTGTACCCTGTTTTAGCAAACCTGATTTACAAAGTTCACATACATCTTGAAAAAGATTTTAAATACTAGGCTTCTTTAAATTATCTTCTAAATAACAAGAAGCCTTTAAAACACTGCCAATTACTAATATTGCTAGTAAAACTCACAGTCAGGGAGACCAGCTAACAACATGAGAAGATGATTATCATGTAATATTGGACTAATAAAAGAAGGCCATCAAAAGGAAGGACATCCTAATTATAACCTTATAAAGAAGATACGCATAGATAATGCTGGAAGGAAATTTAACAAACTGTAACAGCAGTTGTGTGATGGGAATAAAGTTAGGGGTAATATTTTTAATCTTATACTTTTAAGTAGGAAAGGTAAATTTATAAAAGTGAAAAATGATCAATTTTTTAAATGTAAAGAAAACTTCATTTGCATAAAGCAAAGGGACCTAACTAGGTAAGGAAATCATTGTTAACTGAAAAGTGAAAACTAAATTAAAATGTTCTCAAGGTTTATTTACTTAATCCATAGGTATAAAGCTACTATGTCTCAAAAGCCATTAGTGACCCATTTCAAAGGTTCTCATAATCAAAAGACTTCCCTTTAGGAAACATATAAATGCAAATTATGAGAAGAAAAGTTTTTTTTTTTACTTTACATTAGGGGTTCCGGAATGTCCTTTCTTAAAAAAGATAAAATGGAGTCTGTAGCATATGGTTCTGAAGAGCTGTCCATAATTATCCAAAACTTTATAAAGGCAATTCTCATTATTCAGAGCAGTTATGGTCTATAAAGTTGCAATGAACACTGAATTAGTGAATACTGATCCATCGCCCCTAAGGGAAATACAGGGTTAGGTTCCTGAGAGCCCTTGGTCACATTTTTGTCAACCTATCAGTACATAGTCTTGTTTTCTGTGTGTTTGTTTCTGTTTCAGTGTATCTTATTTAATATACACTGTGGATTCATTAACACTGAAATTGTGACCAATAGCATTGTAAATCATGCCTCAAGAAAGCTTATCTAACATGTATTTTCTCTGTGAGGCACTTCACACTAGACAGTACTTTAGCACTACATGTGGGTCCATTTTAAACAGCAAAATAACACACCAAAAAGGACAAAAACATGAAAAATGGGGCACTGAATAGATCATGAAAATGAAACTTGTTTACTGTAAGAGAGCTGAAACATGAAAGGAGAATCTTGCCTTGCTTGACATTCACTGAGAACAGCATGTCAGATAAGTAAAAATTTTCAACACTGTGTGTACTTTTGCAAATGACCGTGAAAGCACTGTAAGTATTGATTTTGGGGTCACAAATAAATTTTAGAGCATAGGCAAATTTGTAAATATCGAACTTGCAAATAGTGGGAATCAACTGTACTAAGAAGCCTGGTTGAAAAAATGCGTATTAGGTTACAATGAAATTCCTTCAATACTTTGAAAAAAATTCCTTCAATACCTTGCAAATAACTAAGAATCTTATCAATAACTAAAGAACCATGCCATTTTAATCACAACATCCATCTTGCTTTAAGTCACATTTGGAAGGGTGGGGAATACAATGTTTCCACTTGAAACTGGACCTTAAATGGTGATTCATGAAGCAACAAATTTTAAAAGTCTTACTAAAAGTTTTATGAGAAACTAAGTAAATAATAGCAAAAAATAGTAACATGCATTAAGTGGTCTCACTTTACCTAACAATATTTCAGGTGGACATAGATATAATGGCATAATAAAATTTTATATAGACCAATTCAAAGACAAGAGACAGGATGGAAAAAAAAGTGTGACAACATATATAAAAGAGCCCATTCCCTTGATTTCCAAAACACACACACACACACACACACACACACACACACACACACACACACACACATACACACACCCCTGTATTTTAAATCTCTGTGAAAAAGAGTGACATAAAAATGGAAAATTGGTCAAAAGATATTAATAGGCAGGTCATAACAGAAGTAATCAAAAATGCTCAATAAAAGAAAAATAAGATGTTACCTCTCATGATAGTAAAGAGTCAGAGTAATGATGGTCAGAATGTAGGAAAACTTATTTGATGAAAACCCTCTATGTTCCTTCAACTAGTATTGAAATAATTTGGCAGTAAGTGTAAAAAACTTAACCTCTGCATACATTTTTACCCTCTTGCTTCTCAACGTCATCTACGTAAATAATCTGACCTGTCTGTAAAGTTATGAAAACAAGGAGGTCCACAGGAGCATTATTTTTAGTCGGAAACACCCTGAATACCAAATAACAGAGGACTGGTTAAGTAAACATATATCTATAAAAGTGAATAGTATTTAGCCACTGAGGATGCTGTAGAGTACTACAAAAAGACAGACAGTATTACATACAAAGTGAAAAAAGCAGACTATATAATAGTGTCAGTTATATTGATACTAGTTTTGTCAAAAATGCTATACTATATTATTCATTAAAAAGTCTACGTACATGTAATTTAATGTATTTTTGTACTTTTCTGTTTTATGTTTCCCTAATCTAATAATTAGGGGAAAAGGGATGCTGCTTAATAAAATACCCTAAAACAAAGACAGAACACTATGTAGAAAGCCACTGTGAGTCAAGCCAATTTCTTCAGCAAGCCCATATGGACATGTTGCTCATTTAGGAATGAGACAGTCACTCCTAATTCTCTGACAGTGGGTGGGGGCAGCATGGAGGGAAGAAGAAAGAGGATTCAGTGTCTTCAATCTCCTGAATCCACTGGGGCTCATCCCACCAGACTACAGTTCACCTCTGCAGAGCAGAAGAATCAGAGGTCTTCACAGTTCAAAGGTTTTTAACCTCGTTCTCCAGAATAATTTTACTAAGTTCACTCTCCACATCCAGTGATTCCTCTACCAGCCAATTTGGATTCTAAAACAATACCTCAAAAATAATAATAGTAAAACTGCCTTGATCACTCTACCATTATAAGATGATTCTTAAGATTCAGAGATGCTTGACATTAATCCTGGTCATTATTTGATCAACTTGTTAGGAAATACACTATTTTCTAATTGCTGAGCTAAACTACTTGTTTTCTCAATGCAATAACATTAAGAAGAAAAAAAAATCCTAACTCTCGTAATAAGTATATATTATTTCCAACCTATATTATATTATAATTTGATTAGTGGTCCATTTCTCTTTAACAATCTACAAAGACCTCTCCATACAGGATTCATAATGAATTACTGAGCATGCTGGGACTAATCATAAAATTTGCTATAATATCCCCAAGTTTGTTAAATTCTTTAAATCACTTACCACAAAACAAAGTAAGGCGTATTAAAATCTGAATTTTGAGAAGCAGAGCAAAGCGTACAAATATTATTTTTTATTTCTTTCTGAGACTATGTCAGCAAGGAGCATGAAAAGAGATTTAGAGTGTCCTATTAGAGATGCTCTGAAAATGCGGTAGCTATCAGACACACTGATCACGTGTGAGATACGGAAAGAGCCAATACTGTAAGAGCCAGGGCCTGGCTCTTACAGTATTGGCAAGTAAGTTGGGCATAGAGAGCCTGACAGTCTTGGAAACTTGGGATGAATGGACATCAGGAAAAGAAATGCAAAATCATCATTTATGAATTCATGACAGTAGGAAAACCACTGCAAGAAGAAATGAGCCCAGGGAGGATGGTTTTCCACTCTCCAGTGTATACACAGTGGTTACCCTAAATGAGAGGCTATCCTAAGGGGAAGGGGAAACCAAATGACAGGTTGCAAATCAAGAAGCACAAAAACATTTTTATTCTTTTCAGACTAGGCTATCAGGTAGATGATCACCATAAAGAATGGCTGCTTTTCGACTCCATATGAAAGTAAAATTTGTTTTCAAACTGGCCTGTAAGAATGGAGATGCAGGGTAATCATTTCAAAAATATCGCTCATATTTAAAATATATTGGACATTATATTTGAAAATGAATCCCTAAAGAGTTCTATCAACCCCCAAAATAAATATTCCCTTGCAGATAAGGCGTTTCAGCAAATACATGTGGCATATAATAAAACAAGTTTTTCTTCATGCCTCTGATATAAGCATGTATATAAGAGAAAAAGAGGATACTGTTTTGTTTTTCAATATATGATAATCAACAATACATGAGGCATTTAGTATGTATTAATTCTAAAACATATTTGTTACAACTTAAGGCCTTTGCATAAACCCTTTATCAAAAATACAGCGTGCAGTTTTATGTCCCTGGCCTCAAACTCTAAAGACTTTTCAAGCACTTACCACAGAGCTAAAACAGCTGGCCTCTCCTCAGTTATACCAAATTATATTTTGTGGTCCTCCCAAACATGAATCTAATCCTCCCTTTATTAAACTGTGTTTTCTTCGTTGTCTGAAGGGAGATCACTGCAAGCTACTGAATTGCTTACACATTTCATCAATTTCAAAACAACCCAGGCAGTAACACTGGTGACAATGAACTGTTTCAGACAGCTCCCATTTCTGTAGACGACCATTTATTCCCCAACTGTTTCAGTAATTCTAAATCTAAGCCTTTAAAATGATAATCAAAATGAACACTCAAAAAAAAAAAAACCAACACAAACTAAAGTTTTCATCATGCTTTAGAAAGGTTTGCCAAGTACTTCACATATATCTTAGATGATAATAAAACAATGGGGTATTATTTTCAGGTCTACTTTATACATGAGGTGACAGAAGTTGAAAGAGTATATTCAAGTAGCTAATAAACACATGAGGGAAAGGCATTAAACCACAATAAGATACTACCTCACACCTACCAGAATGACTAAAATGCTGATGAGGGTGTGGAGAAATTGGACTTCCCACACACGCCTATGAGAATGTAAATTGCCACATCTAGAGAACTGTTTGGCAGTATCGATTTAAGCTGAGTATATGCATACCCTACTACCCAGAAATTCTAGTTCCAAGTATCAAAAATATGCTCCAAACGACATGTATGAGAATGTTCACAGCAACATTATTCATAATAGTCAAACATAAGAAGCACACAAATGTCTATCAATAGAAGAATGACAGAAAAGTTCTTGCAGAGTCGTACCATAGAATACTATACAGCAATAATGATAAGTGGACCACTGCTACATAAAATATGAGTGAATCTGAGAAATAAAAGTCAAGTGAAGAATGGCAAATACAAAAGTGTATACAATGTATGATTCCATTTGTATTATGCTCAAAACCAGGCAAAACAAATCTTTGATATTAGAAGTTAGGAGAGTGTTACCTTTGGGAAGAAAGTAGGGTAGGGGGAGGACAGTGGGGAGGCATAAGGGGCTATTGGGATGGTGACTGTCTTAGTCCATTCAGGCTGCTATCACAAACTACCATAGACTGTATGGTTTAAACAACAAACAGTTATTTCTCACAATTCTGGAGGCTGGCAAGTCCAAGATCAAGGCACCAGCAGATTCAGTGGCCACTTACTGGTATATAGGTAGCCAACTTCCAGCTATGTACTCACACTGTGGAAGAGGTAGGAGAGCCCTCTGGGGTCTCTTTTATAAGGGCACTAATCCCATTCATGAGGGCTCTACCCTCATGATCTAATTCCCTCCCAAAGGCCCTACCTCCTTATACCATCACATTGTGGGGTAGGATTTCAACATATAAATTATGAGAAAACACACACATTCAGGCCATGACGCTGGCCAGGTCCTATATTCTTGATGTGGTCAGAGGTTCCACAGGTATATTCATTTTGTCATAATTCATCGAACTATATACTTAAGATTTGTATAGTGTCCTCTATGTAAGTTATACTTTTAATAAAAGTTTATTAAATTTTTAGATTGTACTGTCATGTGAAATTATTGCCCCTTTAAATTGGAAATGTGTGTATCTCATTTCATGCAATAAAGTAACCCTCTGAGGTAATAAGTACTGTTACTATCTCCATTTTATAAAAGAGGAAACCAAGACACAAAAAAGTTAAGTGACATGCCCAAGGTCCCACAGCCAATACGTGTTAAAGACAGGACTGCAACACCGGCTGCGTGGCACCAGAGCCCCACCAAGAATCCCTTCCTTCTTAAACGAGTATTTGGTGCTTATAGAGCACATTTCTTGCTAGACATTTAAAGGGCTTTGAAATTTTGACTCTAAGTTGGATCTAAACCAGGAAGCACAGTCAAATCTAGCGAAGTGACTTCACTAATGCCAATCATATGCTACTGCTTTTCAAAATCAGGCCTCCCGAGGGCAACAAATTTGCTTAACTTCGGACAGTACAGTCGAGGTTACTGTTGAGATTCATATCAACCATCTTTTTCTTTAATTCATTTATGCAAGACGTTTTACATACTCCAGATGTTGTTGCACTCATTTTCTACACCTTTGGAATTCTAAATTTAAAATTAGAAACAAAAGCCAAAGCACCCATCAGGAAAACAAAAACGTAAGGCTAACATTCTTGATAGTGTTTCTCCTTTAAATGTGTTCAAATTCTTTATAGATTACCACAAAATCCTACTTCTATTTTTTATTTTATATCAATTTTACTCCCTGTGATTTTAGGAACACTAATGTTTAGAATCCTGGAAGTTAAAATGATGAGGGTGAGATCATATCTATTCTACCACCAGCAGAACAAACTCTATTACCTTTCTCTCATCTCAAGCCCAGGTGGCAAATAAGAGAAGTATAAAATATTTAATGATACACTTCATGGGAATCCAGTTTAGAAAGCTATCTAGTAAACACTCTTGTTTTAGACAGTTTGGCAGAGGAACTTCACTTCATATATATTACAAATAAGGAACAGATCAGTTATAAAGGTACGTGTGTTAGGTCCCAATGAAAATCAGCATTTGGGCTAATGGTCAAGTGAAAGAAACACAAGTCTCAGCTCCATGGCTGACATTAGGAGTGGAAACATATGCCAATCCGTAATATTTTTCTTGAATGTTGATGCCTATTACTTGATCAACAGAATTAGCTTGTACATATAACAAACAAGTAGTTGTTAGTATCAGTTGATTTAAGTTTAACAACAACAGCCCTTTTGTAATTTTGAGTTTCAGTGTATTCAACTGACTAATCCTTATATCTAACAAGAAAATCAATACCTTTGAAATAATTAGCTTTGGGCTCTCGGGAATCTCTACTTCTGGGCAAATGGATGGGGTTCTACTTGAAATAATTACTGCCAGAACTATAACCAGTTTCCTTGCAAGATGAAATCAATTCATCTATACTATTTTTTAGCCTCTGTTCTCTGAAATCTGTGACACAGTGCCAGGATTGAAAATACCCATTACATTTCTATGCTTTTTAACGGGCTTTGAAATTTCAAGATTTGGAAAATGTACTGTGAGATGAGCCAAGCATGCATTTTCCTGATATAGCATGAGAAAAATAAAATAACTCCCACATACTTTTATCTATACAAGATGACAGTCAAATCTCAAAAAAGTTTAAATACTCCAAGCATTTGAAAATATTCTATAGGGTAAAGTCAACGTTTTTGAAGAGATTGTTTTTTTTCAAAAACAAAAATAAAAAAAGCTCTCCAAGTGATTTTTCATTCCCTTCCTGTACTTTTATGAAATTAAAATTCAGGATCAGCCCCTAAGAAAAGATATTCCAAAGAAAATGCAATGATTGTCCTGTTAGATTTAATCCTTTGTTGGTTCTCTTTAATTCTCAGCACTGAGTTTCACTAAATGTACAGTATTTCATTACAGTTGCCTGTCCTCTGGGTACTTTGTAGTTCAAGCAGTTTAAAGAGCTGTGTATTACGTCCATGGTATTTACAGATTTCAAATGGTTTGAAAATCCCTGGGATAAAAATTATTCTTCCCTTAGAAAGGAGTAGGAAGGAGGGATAAATGAATTAATAAATGATTACAGAGCCTCTGATAATATTCCTACTTAACCAATGAAAACGAGGTGCTTCTGTAAACAGAAATATCAACTGCAGACACTTCACGGCTGGGTGACTTTGGACTTCAGTGACTTTGCTATTCCTGAACAACCCTAGAGCAATGAAGATAAGTTGCTAATATTGTTTAACAATTTTATGTGTGTGTATGTGAATCAGAAGGAAAAGACAGCAAAAACGTAAGGTTACCAACTAAGTCATAATGAAAACAGACAAGCATACCACTAACCTAAGACAAAAAAACTGCATGCACATGAGACCCAAAAAGCCAGTCTATTTATGAGTGGGAAGCTTCCATATTAAGTTCAGACAACACTTCTTTAAAAAGAATCTGATATTGTTTTCATTCATGATTTTCTTAGTGATGGTTCAGATTTCCCATGTCTTCAGATATGTCAGGAACCAAGAGAATGTGTCACATATTAACAATATTAAGATAATGATTCTCAAATAAAATTTACAATCATATGGTTGTGCTATATACACTACCCCAAAGAATTGTGAAGAGAATTAAATGACATATATCAGATATGCAAAAAATATTAGTCTTTTCAATATAATAATATCCACCTAAATCGTGTTGTCATAGACAACTGAATACCTACAATGGAAACAAACCATACTGGTATTTAAATTGATTAAATATTTACTGAATACCTTCTATGCACCTAGCATGAGTATGATAGCTACATTCTAGTTAAGAAGATGCCCATGAAACAACATTATATGCTACTTAGAGCGTATGTTACAAACCGTAAAGTCTGTAATTGTCAGAGATGAAAATTGAAAAGCATATAGAAGGAGGTGGGGTCATTATTTTCCAGTAATATATAATATTATAAGCCTGTAACTTTCTTCTGTCTTAATCTTATAATATCTTCAGCATCTTTATGAAAGGAATCTGAGACTCAGTCCTCTCTAAGTCACATAAGCGTAGAACTAATCGCTTCACTGTGAAGGACCCAAAAAATATTTCATGCCAATCAATGTTTCATTATTTGCACTACACTTTTTAAAAAAATTTCCTTCTACCTCCCAGAACTTTGTAAGCACATACCCTGAAATAAAATCCTAGGGGCACTTATAAACCTTTCACCCAGATGATTTAAACCATCATGCATTCCAATGAGATATAAGGCAGGATTTGCACCTGGGGCTGCAAAGTACATAGGTTGGCTTATTAATCCTTAGCAGCAGGAACAAGGTAGATGTTGATGGTAAGAAATCATTACACCATGCAATCTCCCCTACAAAGAGAGAGGTTACCTTAGGATCAGCTGTGAGTAATTTGAATGCTTGATATACTTGAGATTCCTTTACCCCACCACCAAGATCCAAGAAGTTGGCTGGCTTCCCACCATTCAGGAAAATGATGTCACAGGTAGCCATGGCGAGTCCAGCACCATTCACTATGAAATGCAAATGGCACACAACACAGGATAAATTTAACAACATGAAAGGATGGATAAATTTTGTCCCTCCCCCATACTGCTAAAAGAGAGCCCTGACTTTACTAGGCCAATTTCCACCCTGCTTGGAATTCTATTCAGCCAGATAAATTCATAGACTTTAAGAATAATCAGGACTGTTGGGATTCCCTGGTGGCGCAGTGGTTGAGAGTCCGCCTGCCGATGCAGGGGACACGGGTTCGTGCCCCGGTCCGGGAAGATCCCACATGCCACGAAGCGCCTGGGCCCGTGAGCCACGGCCGCTGAGCCTGCGCGTCCGGAGCCTGTGCTCTGCAACGGGAGAGGCCACGACAGTAAGAGGCTCACGTACCCACCCCCCCCCAAAAAAAAAAAAGAATAATCAGGAAATGTGCATACAAAGAATAAACAAAAAAGACCTGGGAATGGGAAGAAGAATTCATTGAGAAGTTAAATCAATCTGGGAAACACAAAGAAGGGAAGAGCTTAAGTAAGTAATAAATTTGGACTATTAGTAGAGGAAGGAGTTTTAGGTTCTGGAAAGTACGGAGTTTAAGAGAACTGCAAAAGAGAGGAAAAAGGATATGAAAAGTTGCTAGAGCTTATGAATTACATCCTTTTTAATATTCTTTAAGAGATTTGAGTAAAGAACGTGATTCTTTCAATTTTTTGCTTGCTGAGAATATGCTCCTTTGAATGTGGCATCCCTCTGGGGTTGAACCACAGGGATCCCAACTTCAATAGGACTCCACACTATTTTACACTTAGCGCAACCATGCAAGTTTATGCGTTCTCTGAGAAACTTAGAAAGCAAATGAACAAATTACAGCATTAAAACAACATTCCTAACCCCCATTCCTGTTTCAAATTAATATAAGAAATGCTCACTAGCAACCTGATCATTAAAACTAGAACCAAAATGTTGCCAACATCCCAGTAGCTTTTCTTAAGAAACCAAGGAAAGAGTTTTAACATCAAAATTTTTATTTTCCAGAGCAAAGTTTTATTGATCAACTGCACTTCCTTTGCTTCTTAAGCTTAATTATAGGAAATTGCTTTCCTTAGGTTAGAAAGTGCCAAAAAAGTGCTGAACACAGCAGAAACTCTCCAGGTAAAGTAGCTTTCACTTTTTCTGACCCCTGAATTCCTCAGGTAAGCCTATGAACTGTGACTAATTTAATTAAGTCTGGGACAACTAAAATAAAAGTCATTTATATATGATCTTAAAACCATGTGAAATGTGTTCATTGTAGCTTTTGAGACTGCTACCTTGGCCAAATCATGCACACTCCTATAGAGGCTACAAAGAATATGTATTTAATTTGCTCTAAACACACCATTATATGTTTTCCCTTTCTAAACGCCTACAAATATTGAGAGCATATTAACTTATCAAGATCAGAATGATGTGAGCGACCTGGTACATTATAGAGTTTTTGCTCCAAAACAAAGCAAGAGCCTTTGGTATCACTTGTAATTGGGTGTCATTTTCTATTGTACTGAACAGCAAACTACTGGATGAGGTCTGTTCAGTTCTGAATATAATGATACTGCTGGTTTAATGAGCTACAAATCTTTTTTATTTTAATTCCATTGAGATTAAGACCTCGGTTTCAAGTGCAGTGAATTGCTTCCACCAGAAACAGAGAAGTATATAAATCTCAGTACCATACGCTACGGACAATGCAGAAATTGTACTGCCTCTCTAGACCCATTCTTATCTCTGTTAATAAGCCAATTTTACAAATTTAGATGACTATGATAAATCAACTGTCTTATTAATAAACTGACATAATGGAGTAAACATTTTATCATTTGGTTTTCACAGCACCTGAAACTTTAGTATAATGTTAAAGTATTCATTCTCTTCTACTTCCTCTAAGAAAGCAATTTATCTTAAACCAAGATTTCAGAATAATTCGTAGCATATTAACATTGACTAGAGTAGCAGAAGTTCTGACCCTTACTAATCAAAGTTTAACTGAAATACTTTAATGTTGTGGTCCTCAACTGGGGTGACTGTGCTTACCAAAAGGTAATGTCTGGAGACATTTCTGGTTGTCACAACTGGTGACAATGCAGCACAGGAAAGCGCCCCACGGTCAAGAATTATCCAATCCAACATGTTCATAGTGCCAGAAGTGAGAAACCCTGCTTTAAACTGGTGACCACCAGCCAAAATGAACTTTGGGAAGAAATTTTGGGTTGTTTCTTAAGAGTGTTTGGCTACAAAAATCTCATATGTTTACTTGCTATTGGGAAATAACATTTCAGAAACCAAGGGGCCCTAAATCCTGCAAAAATCCACAAATCATTCTTTTGATATAACTGCTTTCTTACCAAAGCAGGCAATGTTCCCGTCCAGTCCTATGTATTTTAGGTCGTATTTGGCAGCTTCATTTTCAATGGGTTCATTCTCTGATTTGTCGTCCATAGCAAATATGTCCTTTTGTCGGAATTCTGCATTGTCATCAAAGTTTATCTTGGCATCAAAACAGACAACTAATAAAGAAAAAAGAAACATACCTAAATATCTCCTAAGGATCTATAAATTAAGTTCTTCAGGCTGACAAGTGCAGGAGAAAGAAAGTCAAATATTGTTATTTTTTCTCATGCTTCAGGCAGGAGAAGCTGTTATGGCTTTCTTGACCTTTAAACTTTAAGGCTACTAAGACAAATATGACATGGTCCCTGTTTTCAAGGGATTTACATCCTAATAAAAAGCATAATAATTTATATCTGTTGGTTTCTATAAAATAACAATGTAAGTTGCCATTACATTAAAATGGCAATGTAAGTTGCCATTACTCATTACAGACTGGCATAGCTACATACAGATTTGATTTGCAATTTTTATTACAGTTCTTATTTTTAGTATTTAACCTTTCACTTCAATGCAAGGAGAGACTAGACAATAACGCTTAATGCTGTCCCCCTATGTCCTTCTTTTGATGTTGCAAAGTGAAGTTTTTATTTAATCAGTATCCTCACTAATATGTCTAGAAGATATAGTGGAGAGAACACCAGGCCAGAATGAATAGATTTTTTAAATTATTTGATCCTTAACTAAATCTGTAATTTTGATAAAAATAACCTACTTTCTTTCTGGACCTCAGTTTTCTTATTTGAAAAATGGAAACAACAATCCTTAGACTGCTGATACACTTACTCCGGGGTCTGCTAAAGCTAGACCATCATCTTGATGTGAGCAGGACCATCTTATGACTCTTGTGATTCAAGACACAAAACATTAAGAGACCAAGACTAGTCAGTTACAATGGAATGCTGCCAGGCATTATTAGCACCACTGTCTCCACCCTCTGGTGCTGGCAGAAATCTCTAACTCTTTTTACTGGCTAGGAGCCCTGGACACAGTGAAACCCGCTCAGCGACAGGGAGGGACCACAGAGTTTTTCTTGATTTACAGATCTTCCACATGTACAATCAGGTAGCGACTGCAGTGGGGATGGGTGGTGTGCTTGGTGTCTTGGATCTGATCTCTTTTATTAGATCCCTTAGAGTAGAAAGTAATTGTCTATGATGACGTTCCATCATAACCTTCTTTTACCCTGCCTGGGATATCGACAGGCAGGGATCTCTGACCATGAATTTAGGTATTACCCATCCTCCTCCAGCATTGCTGATAGGTACCTAACTCTTGACAGGGAAAGAACCACCTTCATATATTTCACTCTAAAGTAATGACCATGGTCTGTTAGTCCCACTTGCTTCCTATGAAAAGAAAATATTGTTATATTGTAGCATCCTGGAGTTAAAGACCCCAGGTAGAGGTTTTTTCTAAGGGTCTCTCTACCACAATAATGGAGCACTTTGGTACAAATCTATGCATAATTATCATATTAACATCTAAGAATTCTCAGCATAAATAAAAGTCCAAACCACAAATTACTTAAAGTAACACTGACTGACAAGGGAGAATCTTAAATGGAATTTAATGTCTGCCTGAGTCCTTTGTGTTGCCACAAAATGTCCAACCCCTTTACCCACACATTGTGAATATACAGAGCAAATGAGTAATTACTTTCCAGAATACTGAAATCTTAAAGATGGAATCCTATATTACCAAAGGAATTGGCCAATGTTTTCTGCTTGCTACAGTAGCATTTTCTCAGCAATTAATGACTGGTATAAAAATCGATAGGAAAGCAACATCATTGTTGGCTTTCCATTGGGTTTACAAATACATATTAATTAATTTATTAGTAATTTTAGCTCCTCCATTACTCACTGGCAAGAGTACTTGAAACCAACATGTTCAGAATGAATGGGCAAATGCTATCAAATTGACTTCCTAAGTGAAGAGTTTCAAATAAAAGAATTCTTGGTCAAGGTTAATAAACCAGTAAATCAAAATAGGTCCAGGCTGATCTTTGCCCCTTACAAAGACTACAGTTACAAGCTACTTGAGAGAGAGCGTAATTAATGGATATATATGCAAAGCGCAGAAGGCAGTCCCAGCTAAATGCCTGCAAAGTCAGATTTTCAAAAGACTCTTTTTCTTGTAATATGATATGTATGCCAAGTACAGAAATGAGTTCACTATTTGGGGACCTTGAGAGAACTTTAGAGTTAACCTAGGACCTAAAGATAGTGACTGTGGGATGATAGGGTTATCTATAGGTAGGAAAAAAGGTGTATCTACTATGGTCCCTTGCCAACTGTTCTCCCTCCGTAGAGAAAATTAAACAACATAATTAGGTCAATGTATGTATGTCCAAGTGCTTTTAGAAATTAAAAACACTACATAAATAGGAAGTAAGTAAGGCAACTGTAAGGAGTAATGAAAAATATCCAAAACTGAATTGCCACCATTAATGCCTAAATCTTTTTGGGGGAGGGTGGCACTAGAGCGGGGGGGATAAAGCATTTTAAGGAGGTACATGGATTGTGTTAGACACATATTTGTTAAACCTGCTCAATATTTTTAAAATGGTCCCAAACATACAAAGTGCTTTCCTGCCTTACAATCTCAGTTCATAATGTTATGAAAGTTTTCCCTTGAACTTGACCATTTAACGCAGACTCTGGCATCAAAAACACCTGGGCATGAATTATAACTCTCACACTTCCTAACCAGGGGTCCATCGTGTCACTTAAGCCCAGTGGCCTTGTCGTCAAATGGGGACCAGAGTATTTTCTACTGCACTGTATTGAAGGAAAGGGAGGATGCATGCAAAGCACTGAGCCTCACTGACAGCTGCCACTCACTGGTTATTTTTATTATTACCAATGCCATCCTCTACATGCACAGTGCTTTCTTAGGGCTTCAGAAATACGATAGGTCCTTACGGCCCAGGCTACTGGATTCTCTTCTCTTCCTATCACTAAAAATGACCTGTACTTTGTCCCATTCCCTTATAATCCTAGAATTCTGTTTAGAGTACATCTAAACTAATGCCTACTGGAGTTTACACATGTACAGGTTACCTATGGTTTCCAATGAAAATACGATCTTCTGAATACATCAGAATCTTCCCACAGGAAGGATTTTAATGGTTGGCATTTCAGGCTTTGGAACTGACAGAGAAGGAGATTTTGCCTAAAGGATGATGATGAAAGAGATGACTCTTGTGATCCTTGAATCATACCACACCGTTGCATAAGGACAGGGAGGCTACAGATGGTCTAAAACAGCCCCAAGTGAGACTCTAAGTCAGGCAGTGGCAGAGTACAGCCCTTGGGCCAGCTCATTGCCTGTTTTTGTAAATGCGGTTTTACTGGAATTCAGTCACAACCATTCATTTACACACCTCTATGGTTGCTGTCCCAAAACAACAGCAGAGATGAGTGGCTGCAATAGAGACTAAATGGCCCCCAAACCCCAAAATATTTACTAACTGGCCCTTTACAGAAAAAGGTTGCCAATCCCAGCTAAGCCACAGTTCTCATCACATTTGTATCCTACTTTAACAACTGAAAAAATAGTCACAGGTATCATATTTGTATGAGTGAAGGAGAAACTTAGGAAAGTTCATCATACTAGTGTGAAAACAAAAAAGTATGACAAACAAAATAACCCAAAACTTCCAGCCTGCACAAAAGGAGTAGATCAATCCCTGAATACTGATTGACTCTTATATGCTAATTTCCCCCTGCAAGACCCCTCCAAGTACACTTTCAGAACTGGCGGGTTAAAAATGGATCGTCTAATTTGAAAAGAGTCACGTACCATAATGTCCACTGCAGCACTATTTACAATAGCCAGGACATGGAAGCAACCTAAGTGTCCATCAACAGATGAATGGGTAAAGAAGATGTGGCACATATATACAATGGAATATTATTTGGCCATAAAAAGAAACGAAATTGAGTTATTTGTAGTGAGGTGGATGGACCTAGAGTCTGTCATACAGGGTGAAGTCAGTCAGAAAGAGAAAAACAAACACTGTATGCTAACACATATATATGGAATAAAAAAAAAAGATTTTGATGACCCTAGGGGCAGGACAGGAATAAAGACACAGACATAGAGAATGGACTTGAGGACACGGGAAGGGGGAAGGGTAAGCTGGGACAAAGTGACAGAGCAGCATTGACATATATACACTACCACATGTGAAATGGATGGCTAGTGGGAAGCAGCTGCATAGCACAGGGAGATCAGCTCGGTGCTTTGTGACCACCTAGAGGGGTGGGATAGGGAGGGTGGGAGGGAGACGCAAGAGGGAGGGAATATGGGGATATACGTATACATATAGCTGATTCACTTTGTTATACAGCAGAAACTAACACAACATTGTAAAGCAATTATACTCCAATAAAGATGTAAAAAAAAAAAAGGATTGGCTATGTCAACAATAGCGCAATAAAATAAACTTCCTTGCTCAGACCTTGGCTTTTTCATTTAATAAGACAATAAACTATGGTAAAATGTATTTTTGGAGGTGCTGAGCTTGGTTCAGATATTAAACTTTTCAATGTCACATTAATGAAATCTCAATTCTATAGAAAATTCAACTCGAACAAAGGCCATTCTGTGTACAAAGTGGGTGAAAAAAACACACCTATTAATATTTATAAAACAATTTTCACCATCAAAAGCATATTGTTATATGCTTGATAGATTATACAAATGAATTTTCCTTCTGAACAAATATCAAAGAAAGCTGCAGTACTTATATTCATAGGGTGTTTTTGTTGTTTTGTTTAATGGTGTGAGATCCTGTGAGCTGCTAATTCAACAACCTCAATAACGAACTGAGAACGTGACTGGCAGCGGCCTCTGACCCTAGAGTTTTAACAGAAGAATGTGCCACAGAATTAAACAAAAGAAAAATACATTTCAGAGGGGAGACTCACACATAAAAGAAACAAAAAAAACAGCAGGAAATAAGACTTGTCATAATTATTTTGGAAAATCATCTGTCTTCAAGTAATGTACTGAATTCGATTTGTGATAAATAACCATAACGTGCTACTGAAATGCGCTTTACCAAGATGGCTTTAAAACGCTGATACTTCCAAATTAGTCCACTTTCCGTTAAATGTTAATTTCAAGAGTTGTATACTCTTGAGAACTTTTCTTTAGTTGCTGTGAAAAGAGAAAAATAGATACTAGGCGGGAGGGAGCTTCAGAGGAAGGTAGAGAACTGAGAATGTTCTTGAAAATAGTCTTGTGTATAAAGAGAGAAACACCCACCAACAACATGGGCACTTGCTAACACAGGGTGGTTATTTAGGGAAATTAATCTGAAGAAAGAAAGGAATTTGATGTGCCACTTAACTTTGGATCACCCAGTCTTAATTCTCTTGGAATCTTGGCCAGATAGTCAGTTTTAACTTGGGTTTAATTCCTTTAGCTCAGTGAATGGATTTCAGCTCCAACTGATGAAGATGGCTTAGAACAGGAATTCTTAACCTCAGGACTACTGACATATTGAGTGAGATCATTTTCTTATGAGAGGGACAGCACTGTGCATTGTATAATGTTTAGTGGCATCTCTGGCATCTACCCACTAGAAGCAAGTAGCATCCTGCACCCTAAGTTGTGACAAGTAAAAAAGCATGTTAACTAGATTCATTGTGGTGATCATTTCACTAGATAGACATAGATATAAATCAAATCACTGTGTTGTATACTTGAAACCAGTATAATGTTGAATGTCAATTATATTTTAGTAAAAAAATGTGTCAAGACATTGCCAAACAGCCCCTGGGGAACGAAATGCCCACTCTCCCCAATGAGAAACATTGTTTTAAAGATACCAAAGAAACGAGTCTGTGTGCAGGAGATCTGGCTGAGAGTGGGATGAAAAGAAATAAGATATAAAACCTCACAGTGTCTTATAAAACAAGTAAATGAAGATAGGTAAATACTTAAAAATTTTTAAAAAACCTTGCTTTTTCTTGGCTACAGGTTTAATGAATTAAATCTGGCACTGCAATTGGACAAGCAAGGAAAATAGTTCATTTCTTTCTATTTGTTTGCTTTCATTTCAATAAAAGTTGTCATTCTCATAGACATGTTTTAACTCAATGTCCCTTTTTCCTTTGCGAAACAGCCTTTTTCTCACCATGTGATTCCAGCTCAGTGAATGGTCTAGGTGTGCACATGTGACCCAAGCAGGGCCAATCAGCATCATCTGAAAGGACTGTTACTGTTGCTGGAGAAGAATGATGAAAACCGAGAGCCATCTTGGCTGACAGCTCCAGAGGCGCTGGCTGACAAAGATGCTGAGTTAGAGGCAAGCAGCACTGGGCAACCAGAGAATCCCTGATTACCTTCATACCTTAAGCCAGTCTACTCCTTAAACTTCTCTGTAACACAAGTAAAATAAGTACCCACCTCCCCAGGGGGCTTTTTAACAAAAACTAGGCTGATGTAGGTTTGTGTCACTAACAACCATTATAATCCTAACTAGTAGTCACTAAACTACATTACAGTCAGTAGTGCCAACTTATATTGTTTGAATCAGACTATTAATCACATTGGAAAAAATCGTTCTTGGGGTGTACCAAAAATTCCCCACTGGTGACCTAGCAGCGTAGATGTTATCAAGGCCAATGCTATTCTTTCTACCGTGTGTCATCTATTATGCATATATATGACCATTCACCTGGAATTTTTAAAAATGTTCCTCATCAAGCAATAGAAGACTGAAGAAATTCTTTTACAAAGAAATTGTGTAATGAATAAGTTTAAAACTTTTTAAAATAAAAAGTTTGGTGTAATGCCAAGCTTCTTAAACTTCTAAATTAAAAGAGTAATTGTTAAGTCAAGGTTTTAATGGGAAAGGTTATATGTTTTGCTATTACTGATCTAAAAGAAAAAATTTAAGTATTCTGATTATAAATATTGTCAATATTGCTAAGGTAGAAATGACTACTATTACAGCTCCTAAATAAAGGATTGCTTTAGGGAAATGTGACAATGATGAAGATCAATTTGTACATTTGGTCATTCATCAACATTTCCTAATTGGGTTTAATTTGACTACTGCTCATTAGGAGTTATAAACCAACACACTTATTTAATTGTGATTATAATTCAACAGCTGAACTTTTATGGTACAATGAACAAATTAATAGCTGAAGATAATTTTGCTCTTAAAAATATCACATAAGACTTATGTTTTAATGAACTATATACATGGAATGTATTTTATGATTCCTTTGAAAAAGCTCAATAATTTTCCTTTCTCTTAATAATTAAAAAGAAAACTTCAGATTTTACAAAGTTTTACAAACACTCTCTAGGAAAAGGTTCTTGTAGCTCTGTTCCCTGCTGCCAGACCACAATCTGTGACCGACAACTTCCCAAAGGGATAAATGAAAATAACATTTTTATCCCACTTGATGGCTGAATTTTTTTTGTTAATATGAAATAACCAGGTTGCTTGTGCGTATTAGCTTGAAAAGCAATATATGACCTTTAAGAATTTAAACTCAACTTGCTCTCTTGGATTTAATTATCAGCCACTCAATGCAGCATGAATTTTAACTGATATTCCCAAACTGGAGACTACTTCTAGATCACTCTGATGAAAGCAAATTAACAGTTTAAGACGGAAAAAATAGAAAATAAGGCAGGTCACCATAAGTTAGTCTGGCATATCAGAATCAACATGCACACCAGACTCCAAAAGACAAGGGCTTGAATCCCAGCTCCAGTAACTAGCTGCCCATGGGGAGCCAAATTCATTCTTCAATCTTCTGTAAAATGGAGATAACAACTCCTAACTCTTCAGTTATGATAAACAATAAAAAAAGAAGACACATAAAAGTTTATCACCGTGCCTGATGTATGAGTTCCAGAAACAATTTTCTTCTCCTCTCTATATCAAATACTGATTATTTTACAGCCAAATGCAATTTTTCAAATATTTAAGCATAAAGGTAGTTCGCTTATAAATGATCAACCACAGGATTTTATCTAGTGGTCACTTGTGTAAACCATGAAACCTATTAATTTCAATGGTTTCCTAAACATGAGCTCTTTGCCTGTCCTAATCTGAAATCTTTAAAAACAAAAAACAAAACGAAACAAAAAAATAGATAAAAATATAAAATCTATACCTTTCCTGGACTACTTCTATACTCCTTGAGAAGAATACATTTTATGAATGCCAGGGGCCAGCCTATTTTGTGTCTAACATTGGATGCTTACACCAATCACCTCATTTAGACAACTGCCCTACAAGATAGGTATCATTTTTACCCACTCTTTTGGATTTACGAACAAAAACAAACAAACAAACAAAAAACAACTGAGGCTTAGCCCACATATGTGGCTGGAACACAGCAATCCCAGGCTTCTCTGGGTTCCAAGGACATGGTATATTAAATTTTCTGAGTGTGACTATACAATCTCTGAAATATACTAAAGAGAAAAAACTGTACCATCCACGCTGGTCTAGAACTTATTTGTATTTGCACATAATGGGTATTTATTAGTCCAATGGCAAATCCTTATTTACTGTCTGCTCACAACATGCTAAGCAGCAAACAAGACACTGGTGTTGAAAGATACTAAAAAAGACAAGGTTCATGAAATTTACATTATCACTATCCTATCCCCTTGATATTCCACCCCCCCACCATAAACACATGCACAGTTTCAAGCTTTTGCCATCAAATTAATAAGACCTTACTGAATACTTGCTGTATGCAAGACACGGTGCAAGGGTGGTAGATGCTGAGATATAAGACAGTTATTGATACACTACAAGTACCCAATGGGAAGAAAAAACCTTCTCCACAAAAATGTCTCCTTCTCCCACCTGAAGGGAAAGCTGCTAACCAAGTAACGGGAAAGAGTTTGACAATGGGGCACTCGAGGCTTCACCATGATGACATAACTTCAGCAGGAGACACAAAGTGAAATTACATGCAGATTTAGGTAAACTAAAAAGCTTCAAACAGTTTCAGTTCCATAAAAGCAGGTGCATTCATTACACCCAAGTGCTGTGGCTCCTGATCCAACCTAAATCTTTACCATGTAGCAGCAGTGAGGGGCATGAAAACTACGAGGTGATGGTGGATGGATGTTTCTAAATAAAACAAGAAGTAACTTTCCTGGAGGCTTGGCATTTGGCTACAAACAAACTCAAGGGCTGAAATCTTTAACTGCATCATGGGAGCATTTGAAACTATGGCAGAAATTAAATTACTGAAGGAAATTAATGCAAGACTGCTGCTACAGTCTTTTTGTACAATTTATAGTTTGCATAAATAATTACATTAATTTGTTTTCTCTTTTTTTTTTACCTTGTCCTTCTGGAGTTTCACCAAAGGGATTCACTTCCACCTGAGTAGCATCGATTTTCAGGAAGAGATTATACAGCTTCTTAATTTGATCTGCAGCCTAAATGTGATCAAGTGAAATGAAATTACATGAAAGCAGTAAAAAAAACACATTTATTTTGCTGGACTAATGAAATCTTAAAAATAGCAAGTTATCTCTTTATTTTCAGTTAGGTTTTCTGAAGGGAAAAACAGAAAAGCATAATTATTTTAATTTCTATTGCTATTCATTAGAAGGAATTGCTCACCTTTCCTCCAGACACCAGGAAATACCATTATCAAGAAAACAAAATATTTTCAGTACGGCCTAAAAACGTTCTTAATCTTTTTGAAAATTATCATGTCCCTATTAGGTGAGCTATAGCACCATATGAGCTACAATCATTAATACAAACAAGCTCCATTTAAGTAAAAGGTAAACATGATTTCGAGAGTTTATATTGACAAGGTTTTCCTTATTAGGCTGGAATAAAACTGTTATTATATTCATCAATCCAAACATATAATCTGTGAAAAAACAATTACTGAGTGTCTAATGGAAATGGTTGCAAAACAGGAAGATGAAAGTCCCAAATGGTAAACTTTCTAAATAGCACAGTTCAAACTAAAAACCGTTTGTTCCGAAGGCATAAACCACAAAGAGCAAGAATATCCACAGTTTCCCTGGTGTTGTGTCCCTGACTTCATCTTTCTCACTCTGCTTGAAATTCACTCGCTCATTCATTCTTTTCAACCAACATTTATTAACTGCTCATGTCACAGCAGGCTGGCATTGTGTGAGCCGGGGCTTGGGGAAGAATCACAAATGAGGCGTGACAGCACCCTGGAAAGCTCACACCTGCAGTGAACACAGCCTGTGATGCAGCACAGTGAGACTGTGCCATGTGCAATCAAGGCTGAATGCTGGGGTTCGGTCTCATTCTCGGCTCCGTCTTATTTCCCAGCCATGGTTTTCCCATTGCTACATTTTTGTTCATTGTTCCCATCCTGCATTATTTGCCCTCAGATTCGTTTCTGGCTTTTCCCCATCTCTACTCTGTATCAGGGGAGCTGACACTTTCAGGCTGTGTTTCCAAGGCTCCTGGGCCAGCTGGCTTCAGTTCAGCCAATGGAAAGCAGCAGTGAGAGACAGGAGGTGGGAGGAAGGAAAAAGAGGGGTATTTCTACCCCTTTCTTTCTGTCTCCTCTGGCTTTAATTCCCACCAGGGTCCCAATTTCTGTATCCCAAAGTCCAGTAATACCACTGCCTCACTTTGTCCCTTGAGCACACAGGTAGCAACAATTTCCTGCTGTTGTTTAGTTCTGCATTGCCTCTCTGTCCACTCTGAAACTTCTCTGCTCTCACAGCACCTACATAACCAATTACCTAGAATAAGTTCCACTGTGGTAAATACTAGGAGTGATTTCTTTGTTCTGGTATTGAGTAAAGAACTCCTGGAGATGTATGTAATTCATATTATCTTAATTTATTGTATATACATGTGTAAACTTCTTTAAATACTAATTTCAAAGCCAGTGGACATAAACAAACATAATGAGTAAAACTGAATATGTTTTAATATTATTTTTTTTCTGGCTAGATAGTAGATGTACATGATACAAAATTCCCAAGGTACACCAGGGTCTCCCTCAGAACTTTCACCAGACTCCCCAGCCACGCAGCCCCCATCTGTCCTCCTGCAGCAGCCACTTACAGCTTGATGCTTCGTTAAGCGATACAGCTATGCGGGCTTCCCTGGTGGCGCAGTGGTTGAGAGTCTGCCTGGCGATGCAGGGGACACAGGTTCGTGCCCCGGTCCGGGAAGATCCCACATGCCGCAGAGTGGCTGGGCCCATGAGCCATGGCCGCTGAGCCTGCACGTCCGGAGCCTGTGCTCCACAACGGGAGAGGCCACAACAGTGAGAGGCCCATGTATCGCAAAAAAAAAAAAAAAGAGATACAGCTATGCATATGCAAGTATACACAGTCTGCATTCATCTTTTTTAAGAAACCCAACTTGGTTCTATACCTTGTTTCTTTATTAATAGGCTTCAGAGGGCCTTCATCAGCGACACAAAGAGAGCAATCTTGTAAATGGCTGCATGATATTTTACTGTGTGGATGTATCGTAATTCATTTAACCTGTCTCTTAAATAATGGTCATTTGGTTTCCAGTAGTTTGACATTACTTCAAATGCTGCCTTACCTATATCTGTACATATATATCGTACATGTGATTAAACATCTGTAGGATATATTCCCTAGAGTGGAACAAAAATGGGTGAGCATTTTACATAATAAAAGATTTTATTAAATTGTTCTTGGTAAAGGCTTTCACTAATGTCCTCTTCTACAAACCAGCATCATAGAGGTCGTTTTTCTACTCACAACCATCAGCTATCTGGATCTTTCAGAATGCTAGGTAAAAATGGGTACCTCATATATGGTTTTAATTTGAATCGCTCTTACTGTAAATGAATCTGAGCATTTCTCTATGATATTGAAGCATCTGTATTTCCTCTGCTGTGAATTTTGCCGATTCTTCTGTTGAGATTTTAGTATTTCTCATTTTAATTTATATGAGGCGTTTTTACATGAAGGAATTTAGCTCTTAATCTCACAGAAATTGCAAATATTTTTGCCCTTTAACATTTATCTTTTGCCCATGTTTTTGTTACTTCTGCTGCATGGAAATTTGATAATAATAATGTCATTCTTGGCTTCTGGCTTTGTGCTGGACTTGAAAAAGGTTGGTCCCACCCTCACAATTCTACCATTATTTTTTCAAAAACTTTTAAAGAATTTCTTTATTTAATGTTTACTCTATTTTTATAAATGCAAACAGATTTTATTTGAGTTACAGGGTAGAGCAGATAAGTGACTCACTGCTGAATATTTTTTGTATTTTTAGGGACCTTCCAGGTTATCAATATGAGCGTGCAATGTGAGCTGCATAAGACAGGCATGATGTCTACCCTGGGCACCATGGCATCCACCACAGTCATTCAGCCTCTGTGCAGAGTCAACACAATAAATAATGGTTGAAATAATCATTAATTTAATAATAAGGATACACTGCATAATAGAAATAACTTCTGTGTGCATATATATATAAGATCTTATCCCAGCTACTTCAAAACTTTTTAATACGCATAACATAAAATTCACAAACTCAACCATTTTTAAGTGTATAGTTCATCAGTGTCAAGTACACTCACAATGTTGTACAACCAAGCTCCAGAACTTTTTCAGAATCCTGAAAACGGAAACTCCGTACCCATTAAATATCAACTTCCCATTCTCCCCTCCTCCAGTCCCTAACAACCAGTCTTTGACTACTCTAGATACCGCATATAAATGTAATGATACATCTTTGTCTTTTTGTGACTGGCTAATTTCACTTAGCAAAATGTCCTCAAGGCTCATCCACACTGCAGCACGTGTCAGGATCTCGCGAGGCTGAACAACCTTCCACTGTATGTATATACTACATTTTTTTGCCCATTTATTTGTCTATGAACACCTGGGTTGCTTTAAAACTTCTAAAGCTTATATTAACCTAGCTTAGCATGAAGCCTGAATTTTCTCGTGTTACTGCCATTGTAGTTATACATTAACACAGCACTTGGGGGGGCATTCGTTATTACAATTGTTTACTATTGTGTAAAGGCGGACCATAAACATTTTTTGAAGCATGAGTAGATCTATGCTGTAAGACCTACAAGGGGTATATGTTATAAAATCTGTGTTGTAATATCCACAAGGGAGATCCAGCCTGGCTTGGAGACAGAACGTGCCTTATTCCAGAGGCTATACACCAAATGACTACAAAGGCTCTCCAGGCAAAGCGCCGTCAGTCTGCCCAGGTGTAATAATAGGAAATGGCAAGGCCTGTGGCAAGTTGAGCTGGCTCTCCTGCTTTCTAAATGTGTTCAAATTTAAAAGACAGATTAAACACAGTCAAAGAAAACATCCTGCTAGTAAATGTGCAGTTAGCCAGCTTGCCACTGCCACCTACTTCCTCAGTAACCATGCTGTACGGAATATTTGTTTTGTTTCTTTTTTGCCACAATTAATGTTATTTTACGGTTATTTGTTAAGCAATCAAAAAAATTAAATGCCTAACATCAAATATCGTGAGGGCCATATGCACGAAACCCTGACAATTTACCAATGTCTTCAAAAATGTTTTAACAGGTTAAAAAAAATTTTGAAAAACTTCTCTTGCAATCCAGGAATTAATATCATCACCATTCATATATGGTTCTTAAAGGTAGCCAGAGGTACAAACCACACCCAGAAGGGTTAATGAGCTTGTATTAACTTGGTTTATCGGATATTTTCATCAGCTTAAATCCTAGAGGCGCATGCTACCAATTCATGGTGCCTATGTTTTTAGAAATGAATAGTATAGATGATAAGAGATGCTTGAGGAACTTGCGGATTTTAGTCATATTCAGTTTTCCCATGGCTTCAGTCTTTTCAGTCAGCTCTTGCTGAAGTGTATTTTCACGAGGAACATATACTTGGTAGGTTTTTACGCAGGATGATGTTTATTTTTGGTTAAACCTAATATTAATACATCATATTTTAGAGACAACAGGCATGAGTCACAGGAAAGATATTAATAATTTTATAAGAGAATCATTTTATATGTCGTTTGTCCATGAGTGAGGCACCTCCAAGGCCCAAACCACATCCTAAATGAAAATCAAGTAACTTTCAAAGTCACACTGAGTCGAGGGGCCTCTAAGATACCATTTCTTTACCAAAAGATCACCAATGGCTGATCATTTAAATAAATGTTTTCTCCTCTCAGGTGGCTCCTCTGCTCACAGTACACTGGGCCCCATGACTGGAGAAAGCACTGTAAAGCAGAGATCCCTAAATCTACAGCTCCAAAGTTCCCCGTGCTGCTATGCCATGCGTTCCATGTTCTACTGTACAAATATAAACGGGGGGCCCCAGATGAACACATCTGGACACAACTACAGCTGAGATCTCTCTCTCCTTCACACCCCCTCCTCCTGTGTTCACCGTCAGAAGGCCGACCACTGCCCTCTGAGCCCCTAGGAAACAATGGCTAGTTATCACCTCTGTTCGCCAGGGTTCAGCAGATGAACTTGGTCCAACTTTGCTGAGCAAATGAAGATTTAAAGTCTTTCATAGAGACAACAATGAAAAAAGGAAAAAAAAAAAACCTGATTTAAAACACTTCTTTACTTTCCTCAGTATATTAAGTCAAAAATATAATGACAATATAGCTACTAATGACCCCTGAGAACTTGCATGTTCATCTTTCTTACATAGATAACTCACTTAAAACCTAGAGTGTTTAGGGTACTGGGAAAACATGATTCAGTCATTTAACAGCTTTAAATAACTTAAATGTCTCTTACATTATGTTGGGGGGAGGGACTGATGGTGTACATAATACTATTATTGCCTTCTCTAGAACTCTGTTATGTTTGCCTCCTGAGTTTTCAAGCCATGTGGTCAGCAGATTTTATCCACTCCGAATTTATTCTCTTGTCACTTACAGCTACCCATCCCTGACTCCCTAGGAATCTCTTCCAAGTGGACATCCTAGATGTGTTATTTCACTTATTCATGCATATGATAGATGTTTCTTGGGCATCTAATATATTTGCCAAGCACTTTGTTGGCAACACAGTAGTAAGCAAGATTCACCAAGTCCCTGCTGTGGTGCGGATGAGAATCCATCAAAGGTGACTGCAAATGTCCAAGAGAAATACAGATGTTACAAGGGGTACAGAGGATGTAAACAGGGTTACTGAGCACATTCTGGAACTGACTGTAGGACAGTGTGGCTAGAACACAGTGACTACATGGAGAGTGGCTCTCCGTGACCACCACCCAGACACAAGAAGCCATTAAATAAATCTCAAATATCAGCTAATATAGTTAGTGGCCTCATACTCAGGAAGTGAAACCAACCACTGCAGCCCTTACCCACAAATCCTCCATTATCTCTTTTTCAGCAGGTCACTAACCTGGCGTCTCTTTGCCAGTCTCGGAAACGACAATTAATTCCTCTAGCTGTCCACTGAAGCCTGGCCCTTTCTATTTCCTACTGAGGTTTAGTCCCCGATGATCCTGCTTCCTACTACCATTTTGAACCTTTAGCTTTCCACTGGAGCCTTTTCCCCAGTCTTCAAGTAAGTGCTGTTCTCTCTAATTGAAACAAATATATTTTAAAGTTTTATTCTGCTTCACCCTTCTAGGACTTGCCTTATTGTTACCCTTTAAACTTCTAGAGATAGAATCAATTAAAAGAAAAAGTAAAGGCAGGAAAAAAAAGAGTGCACAACTGACTGTTTTACTGGAGGAACGTTACCCAACTACATTAAAGGACTATAACAATCCTAGAGCTCTAGGACAACAGACACACACACACACACACACACACACACACACACACACGCATGCACACAGAGGATGAAGGGTTATCAAGGTGGCTCCTGGAAGAGGAAAACAATAGCCAGTAAATTCTTCTGATTTAATTGTGAGATAAGGAAGCTTGCCTACGTAGACATAAAATCAGGCTCTATGGGCAGGACCAAGGGCAGTGCAGGACTGTGATGCTCAAGACAGACTCTCTCCCTTAATATTAATAGCTCAGAGGGTGATTTTTCTGTCTTTGAAACCAAGGGATATAATTACTAAATTGGCATAATTAAAGCTGTTTTCAGTGAAATATCACCTCTGTGCCATTAACATTCATCACAAATGCCCATTAGCTATGAAAGAATAGCAATTAGTTAAGTAATGTATATTATCAATAACAATAATAACTGACCTTTCTGGAGTATTGAATATGCACTTTCACACATCAGGTTACTCAATCCTCATGATAACCCTCTCAGTTAGGATTTCACAACCCCATTGTACAGATGATGAAAGAGACGTTCAGATGGTCTGAATCACACATGTACTGGGTAGCAGTATAGGATTCAAACTCAGGACTGCCTGACTCTACAGCCTGTGCTTCTAACCACTATATTGCCTCTTATAATTCATGTGCTGGAGCTGCAATCTACCAAAAAGACAAAGAGACCAACATAAATAACAAAGTGCATGTGTCTGCAGGTGACACACTCTCACACACATACATACTGATATATCAATACATATATATATAGAAACACACATGTCATAAACATCCTCTTTGGAACACCAGGTAAATATTTTTTCATTATAAACAACTAGAGGAAAAAAAAGAAAACAATAAATTACCCTATTTCCTGATAATCACAAACATTAGAGGCAGATAGCAAGTTCCCAAACATTTTCTGAAACACGTCAGACACACCGGCCTCCAATTGCTCAGGTACCTGGTTTTTCAAAGGCCCAAAGAAGCCTAGATTTTCGGCCATCCGCTGAGCTTGGCTGTCCTTTATCCCTTCAATAATGTCAATTTGCTCCTAATAAAAATGAATCAAATGAGCAAAATTCAGACAGTCAAATGAAAAGATTTACAACCTCAAAAGAAAATACTTAGTATTTATTTGCAAATGAGTAATTAAAGTGTGGCACCTTTCCAGAGATCTCTGAGCTGGGCCACCACAGCTGCCTATAGGGTATATTTTAATTAGCAGACCATCTATAAAACAGCCTTTCCAAAAACTATATAATTCTTCAGGGTGGCATGCTGACAAGACAATCGGAGGCCAGTTTTCACTTTTAATTACTCTACAGATGGCAGTGACGAATACTTAGGCAGTTAATTTTTATGACATTTTTTGGAAGGCTTCCAAAGTAAGTTTTTCCTGCCTAACACTGCTGTTAAGTTTAGAGCTTGTCTTATACAGGTTAAATATTACCTTATGATTTAAACACTCTATTGATGATGATAATTATTAATAATACCCTAGCTCTACAAAGGGTCATTCTCTCCAAGATACTGAGTGCTGTTCATACATATTATTTCATGTATTCTCTTAACAAACGGAATGCTTTGTTTTAAATCATGTTAATTTCAAAAATAGGAAGGTATTATTGGAAGGCCACCATGTAAAGTCTCAATTTAACTTCTAAAGTAGTTAACTTAAATATGTAACATTGGTGAAAATATTTTAAAACCAATCTCCAAAGTATTACTACCTTATATAAATGAAGAGTTTCAAGAAATAAAATCCTTGTTTTTTGGAGGGAAAAAAAATCACTTTCTAAAAGGAATAATGAATGTTTCTGCTAAAAAATTTTTGTGTGATTTCTTTTTGACACTAAGAACTCACAATTAAAAGCTGAGATTATAGTTCTAAAGACCTTAGGTTTTTCTTCTTCTAGTTGAGGTAGGTTGATATGCACTTTATATACATCACCTCATTTAATCCTCACAATTCTTATGGGGTGGGAATTACCCCCATTTTCATTTTACTCATTCAAAAAATGAGGCTTAGAGACACTGAGAAATGTACTGGCTAGTTAGGATTTGACTTCAGGTCTCTTTGGCTAGACTCATCCTAATATCAAAAACAAAACAAAACAAAACAAAAACCCACACACAAGATTTAATGAATTGAAACAAACTGATAGAATCTGGCCTTTAGAAGGATTCACTACCAGTACTGAAAGACATCAAGGCAGTCTCTAGTTCACATCTGATTTCCTAGGAGAGAATTTCTGGGTCATGTATACTGTTAAATGGGGTAGAGTTAACCAAGAGGAAATGGAAATATCACAGCCATCTTCATTTCCATTGGTTAATTCTTGGGGCAAGTTGGATGGAAAGAAATGAGGGGGAAAGAAAAGGCAAGAAGGAGAAAAAACAAAGGGAGGGGAAAAAAGCAAAGAAAAAGACCTTGAAAAGCACATACTTTGTATCTACCCAACCTTCAACTGGACACCCAGTAAGAAAAAGGACTCAATATCTTCATGCCTTAAATCCCAGGAACAGTCTACCTGGCTCAGACTCCACACTAAATCTTTAACAGGTTGTATAGCAACAATCAATGAACAGAGCATAGTCAGGAATCTAAACATACCTTAAAAATAAGTTCTGGATTCGAAGCTGCCACCTCTTCGATGTCAACGCCCCCCTGAGGGCTGCCCACCAGCACAGGGCCATTGCAGGACCGGTCCATCAGAATGGCCAAGTAGGTTTCCCTAGAAATGTCCAAGGCTTCAGCAACCATCACCTACCACATTAGTGGGAAAGTCAAATTAAGTCAGCATCGAGCTGATTTCCACTTGGAAATCTATACAAACTTGCTACACAAATCAAACAGCTTCATTTTCAGGGTCTTTAAACCCAGTGAGATTTGAGAGTGCTGCTCTCATGGTGCACAGTGCCCATTTTCACCTCCTTAATTGATCCTGATTGTTCAAGTGACAGGTATTCGGTTTGCCTCAAGGAACCTTCCCACTTTAATCTTCTTTTTCTTCTTCCTTCGGAAACCCTGACACTTAAGAAAAACTCCAGGGAAGCAGCTGTTATTTTAATTTGAGACATTAACAGTACATATATATTACTACACTGATTTTTCTCAGATTGCACTGGTAGAAAACCAAGTTTGGTTGCCAAAGAAGGATTCTTTTTATGGTATGTCTGATGCTTCCTATGTTTGAATACTTCTGTCTCTTGGATCACTGTATTTGTATTTCAATTTATACTTTCTTTTAAATTACAAACATAATATTTGCTTGTTTGAAAATAATGCAAACGATACTAAAAGTATACAGAGGAGACAGTGAAAGCAGCTCCCTGCTGCACATACACACCCCTTGGCCCCCAGTAGTCAGAGTGATCACAAGTCCATATGGAACCTTTGTGATAATCAGAAAAAGTCATCCCTTCCTCTATGAGGATGTGGTCATATTCCAGGACCATGAATGGGCAGGAGGCAAATCAGATGGAAGGATTTCTTTCTCCACACATGTGCCAGACAGGTGTCCTTTTGCTCTGCACGACCTCAACAGAGGCAAGAAGCAACCCTGCCAGGAAAAACCACTACTAACTTTTACCTCTTCCCTATGCGTCTGCAAGCATTAGTCATGGAATCTCCTGCACACAGATACATATTATACATGCTTGAATGCCTTTCTTTCTTCCTTTTTGTTCTTAATCTTAATACTACAACTTGGGTTGTACAAGGTCTTCTCTCTTCATTGTGACTACACAGTACTTATATGTCAATATTTATTTGACCATGTCCCTGATGACAATTTATGTGGACTCATGTTTCTAAAATGCTGCCTCAGTGATTATTTCTGTACGTATAGCTCTGCTCCATTGTTGTAGTATCCCTGTGGTCAAGGTATATAAAGGTAAAATGGCTAAGTTTTATATTGTTCATATTTAAAATTTTGATAAGTACTATTAAATTTCCTTGGAGAGAGAGGCTGTACCAACACTCCCAACAAAAATAGTAACAGATGTCTTGGATGCTTTTTAAAAGAAAATAAGAATATCCATGAAGAATCAGTACTAGAAGTGAAAATAATAAAATCACATACATTGCCTTTCCTAAAAATTCAGTAATACGTTTCACAAAAAATGTTACTGATTAAGTAACATTAGATTTTAGCTACCCAGAAGCCACAAAAGCATTAATTTTTAAGTCACATGAAATGTGATAAGTATATGATGACCTAGAAAGCTATAACGTAATGAATACAGAACTCCTTCTTTTCACACCTTTATGGAATTTATGACTGGTCAAAAATAAAGTACCTTATAAGGGGTTTCATAGTGATTTTTCTATCATAAATGGTAGCTCATGAGTTTGTAAGAAATATTTCTTGGCACACGGTGTTAGGATTTTCATAGAACCATTCTGATTTCAAGTCACTTTCTAATACAGAGCTAGTCTAGCGAGCCAGATTTAATAACTTTCAGTAGTTATTCTGACAAGCAATACAACGTTATAACGTTTTTGGATAAGTGTCATTCAAGAGTCCTATTCTTAATCTTCCAAAGTGTTGACAGATATGCTCTACATTCCATCAAATTTCTATTTGCAAAGACCAGCTGCTGCCTCAAACAGCTCCTGCTTGGTAGAAACAACCCATCACTCTTCAAAAAAACATTCTCAGGAAAATGATGATTGTCAATAGATAATTCAAGAAATTTTTATATACAGACCAGTTTTTTGACATTAAGATGCCCTTCCTATGAGCCAGGATATTAAAATACTTTAGGGATTGTTACAGAGAGAATCTAAATGGACTCCATCAACACTCATGCCATGAGAAGTTCAGTTAGATACATTTCAATAATCTTCATCTGTGACTGACACAAACAATATCATCAACACAGCCTTTTCTTGGAGTCTTCCGGTATGGAAAGCTTTTTAACATACTTTACCCTATTTGACCAATGAACCTGTTTTTCATTTTTTTGTTGTTTGTTCATTTTGGTTTTTTTTAATATATCATGCTACTCAAATTGTAGTCTGTGGATGAGAGCCAGTGTACAAACTATGTGTAACAGGACAGCGATGAGACAGGATTAACAGTGTACTCAGTTTTTGAACTTCATCTCTTTGCGAAACAGTAAACAGTACAGGTACTGACTCATGGAGCACATGATGAGTAGCACTGTCTCACCTCCCCTATTACTATCCCAAGGAACACACCACACAGACTTAGGAAAAAAACCCAATGTGAATCGATGTATGTAATGTGCTTAAATAGCTTCTTGAACAAACTTAGAAATCTAAAGTTTCTATAATCTGGGAACTTCTGATTGATGTCAAAGATTCCATAAATTAAAAATGCACGTTCCTTAAAGTTGTATATAATAATACTGTTACAAAATGTGGTAATGCACATTTTACAGAGAAAAAGAACAGAAACAAAGCATGGCAATTAAGGGGTGAGAATAGAGGGAAATTTTACTTTTCTAATTTTTATATTTCTGTATTATTGGAATTTTTTACATATGTTACTCACTTTTGCAATCTGGAAAAGAAACACTTACAAATAAATCACTCTGGTAGCTTCCTGGCAATGACTCAATTCACAAGAATGCACTTATCTCTAGTATTTCATGAACCGACCTACAAAACTAATTTTATGCCTATCTATATAACGTGAATCTTCTTTTGTGTATTTTTATATGCTTTTTAAAGGTATCACAAACTCTAATCTAAAACCCCATGTGTCCATATAAAGTAACAAATTCCTACAAACAAAACTACTAATCATATCCTCTGGGGACAAATTTTGAAGATGTTACACAGGTAAAGGCTCATAACCAGTTTAAAAAGGAAAAAAAAAGTACCACGCTGGGCTGAACAAAAATAAATTCGAAAAACCAATTTAAGATGTAAACAGTTCTTGCATCTACCTGCGAGGCAGTGGGAAAGGGAAATAACCAGAACCAGTCTTGTTTGTGGGCTTCCTCGACATTTAGAAAGGCTCTGTGTTCTTAGAGGGAAGGAGCTAATGACCCTCCAGTATCTCCATCTCCCTCCAGCTCAGTGTCCTTTTCGGGACCAAGACAGATGCTCTCACGGTTAAGTTAGGCTCTGGCCTCAGCTCTGCCACTCACAATTTCATGGCTGAGGCAGGCCACTTTGCTCTCGGCTTTATTTTCTCTGTGTGTGTATGTATACACGTACGTGCCCTATACACACTTGGGTGTCCCAAGAGACCTCACTAATACAACACACTCCCAGTGAGAACAGTGGGTCAAAATGGTAACAATCTTAAAGTAAGTTATAGGGGCACATAGAAAAACAACTGTAACGGGTACAGTAATTCTGATATACTGAGGATGAGGGTGGGGCTGCGAGGGAGCAGAGAATGTCACTGAGTCTAGGAGCTGTTATGCCAAGGTCTTTTGGCTTTAAATAGAATCGTGCCTGTGTTCTGAAAGAAAAAGGTATTATTTCAATCACTACCCATTTTTACTAAATGCTGATGACAATAAACACTATTACTACTTTAGAATCCTTTGTATTTCTCCTTGAAGTTACATCACACGCAGAATTAACTATGTGAGGTTTAAAAAATAAAATGGCACATTGCCAAAGTGCATTGCTTCATTTGATACTGTCAAAATTGAAGTATGATTTTATTTTCTTTTTTTTTTTAACACATACACAGAAAATGACCAAAAGCATTCACATTACCTTGTTAACTTTCACACCTTCTTTTGGAGTTTGTTTTGTTGCTAGATTATACCCAATCATCTGTTTAGCCAGCTGTCCCACAACTTTAGGACTAAGAGAGAGGAGAAAAAAAAGAGAGAGAGAGAAGAAAGAAAAGAAAGTCAAGGTCTCTGCTGAAAATCATTTTAAACCAGAGTCTGTATTATATCCCCAAGTCCACCCTGCCCAGGGCCCACCTCCACCTTCATAGAATCCATGGTGCTTTCTGCTCATACACTAGGTGCCTAGCACTGTACCAGAGGCTCACTGAGTACAAAATATATATGAATGAATGAATGAATGAAACAATAGGAGGGAAGTGGGGGAGGGGAAGGGAGGGGAGGGAAGGGAAACAAAAAGAAGTTTGCTTACATCTGGTATCCTCTCCCCCCAAATAAGTTACAGTCATAGTAGAGACACAATGCTGAAATGCATAGTAGACTAAGATAAGAGCTGAATAACAAATACTGGATAGTGGGCAATCTGGGAAGTAAGACCAAAGATGGGGATAAAGGGAAGGGGAAGGATCAAAGTAACCATGAAAGCTATGTGACAGGAGAGGAGAGGAAAGTGTTCAGTGTGTGGAGACATAGGATATAAAGCTGATCAGACAGGTTCAGATAAAGGAAGAACTGACTATCAGACAGGAGGGACCAGTGATGCCATTGGTAATGGGAAGCCACCGCAGGTTCTTGAGTAGGAGAGTGGCATTACAGAAGCAGCATTTAATTTGTAAGTGGTACCATATCAAACATGATGAACCACTGATTGTCTAGAACAGGAGTGTCAAGTTTTCACCAATTAGTGAACAAAAATCCTTTTGTGGGAGGAGAAGGGAAGCTAAGGCACTGCCAGAGCCCTCGACCTGTAATTTACTTTCTTTATGTGCCACCTCCTGCTCCTAGTCCCACCCCAGCCCTCTTTCTCGCTGCTCCTTTCAGTCATGAGCAGGATCTTCCATAACTGCTTGCCCCAAAGACAAGGAATTAAAACCTCCTGGCTTACTCTTTTGTTAAATGAACGCCTCCTTTCAAACCGCTACTGAAGACACCTTTTCCTCTTCCTCCAGCTAAGATCTGGGCTTTTAAAACAATTTCTTTTGCATCTGCAAAAAAAATCCAGAGTTAGTAGTTGATTTACAATTCTTTTTTTTTAAGCACCAAGTGAAGTGGTAATGACATAACTTCCGAAAGTGACTGGTAAAAGCTCTCTCAAACCGACTTTGAAAATGAAGGCAATAAAGAACTTCAAAAAACATCAATGTGCCTAAATACAAAGTCTGTTTATTGAGGACATTCAAATATTTCCTGCGAGTTTAATCTAATACTCAACCATCCCAAGGGAGAGCAAGGCATGTGTTCCCTGGCTCTTCTGAGTGTCAGAAGATGCTAAATAAATCCAGGCTGGAAGTATTAATTTTACTGTGTAAACACACTTCCATGTGGCAGAGACACCAATCTGCCAATCAGAGGAGTTAACTACCTGTCAGCCATCTGAGATGTCAAAGGGAAGGCTGGTTTACGTGGGGGAAAGGTTTATTAAAGACAATATGCAAAGGGAGTATTGAAGAACTGTATTCTTGGAAATCAACGGTTTTCTGAGCAGTTGTTCTATGTATCAGTGGGGCTGGGCAAGGGAGGAGGAAATGGATTAAAACTAAAAGTAAGCAGTATCTTTTCAATGTTGGCAGAGTAACAGAACATCCCAGAGGAAAGTGGTTGTGGAATCTTTGTTTCTCAAAACACTCAAGGAAAGAGTGAGCTGTTTGCTCTTGACCTTTGAGACCAAAGTCATAAACTCAAATATCTTTACAGGACTGGTGGGAAAGCTGGATGTGTGAAGCAGCCCAGTGATAGAGAAGGCGCCCTCAGCCAACAGGAATGCTCCCCTACCCAACCAACAAAAAGAAAAAAAAAGTCAGCCCCCAAATCAAATGCATTTAATAAATCAAAGAGTACACATATTCAGGCCACAGCTTGGCATTCTCTGTTTGTGATCAAGTTTTGTTTGAAATTAGAGAATTAAGTCAGACAATCTCCAATACGGCTCTAACGGTTTTCTGGTTCAGCACACTAGGTTTAGAATCACAGACCCACGTTTTAATGAAGGCTTCATCCCTTGCCCAGCTGTGTGATACTGGGCAAGTTACTTAATGTCTCTAAGACTCAGTTTACTCAATTATGAAACAATGTTGAGGGTTATTTTAAGAATTAAATTAGAAAATATATGCAAATATCCCCAAATCCTAAAAACTCACTAATGAAAGCGTATTGCCACGATCAGTTAGTACATTTATTACCTTTGTATATTGTGAGGAACCAAAAGGTTGAGATGGTAAAAACTGTCGGAATCTGCAACCACTCATGTAAGGTCCATAACTGTTGGTTATTTCAACTATTACGATCATCACTGTTGTTACTCGTAGGCAAGCAGGCAACGGTTCAAAGAAAAGGAGCCACAGGTTTTATCATGAAGGCAATGGGGCGCTACGGAAGGATGTGACACTATGAAGGCACTGGGTAAGACAGTCACTCTAGCTGATATAATCAGATTATTAAGGCTCATTGTCTTATTGGTTGGTCTTCCCTTCTATATTTGTGCACACTCAGAAAACCAGGGTTTACCTTCTCTCAGAAGTATACATAGTTCCTTCTTTGCTGTCCTCTATAACCTCTGACAATAGTTTCTGCCCAGGGTATGAACCATAACAACATCAGTCAAACGGTGTCTTAAAATAAACTAGTTCCCATCAAATTGAGTAGAAGACAAGCTATGGTGACCGCTCACTATCAGAAACTCACCAGGAATGGGACCAAATAAAATGAATTTATTGCTTATTTAGGCTATTGCATGTAGGAGTAGTATTAAGATCAAGAACTTTGAAGAAAAACAGACTTAGTTAAAATCTCCAACTCTGCCTATCCCTTTATTTATACAGAAGAGGAGAATGAGATTCAGAAAGGTAAAAGTAACACGTCCATCTATAAAATAGTCAAAACAAAAATAATCTATAGTGTTAGAATGAAGTGAAGAATAAATGAAAATAGTAGGTAAAGTACTCATCTCAAAGTCTGGCGCATTAAAAAAAGAGTCAAAATATGATAGCCATCATCATTATAATTATTTTCAGCAATTAAGCAAAAAAGCAGAATACAGAAAGACATTTCCAAATTCTCTTTTTAAGACATCAAGTAGAAAAACACTTTTTGCTGTCTACTTAAGTTTTTAATTGTGATCTCTTCAAATTCTTTAAAAAGGATAACTAGCATTCCATTGCCGTTATCATTTTTCATATCCTCGTCATCCAGAAAAAGAGATGCTTTCCTCTCCAAGCTTTCCAACAGCAAAACCTGAAAGCCATGTAGACTACCTAAATGGGCAATGTTAACTGGTGTTACACAGGTCTGATTAGATAAGCTTTAGGCACTAACCATCAAGACACAGAAACAGTTGTAGGCTCAATGAAGTGTTGTCAGTTATTCATATCACCACCGATCATGTATTAAAGGATTCCAACTTGGTCTACAGTTCGTAGACCAAGCAACTACGTTGGAGACTGTGAAGCCACACACTGGGGCAAATAGAAAAAGGGAAAGAAAAAGATTATATCAAATCTAGGTACATCTTCTGCAGCTTACACCCCAGGCCAAAAATAAGTTCACTACAATCATCTCTTCTGCTTAGATCTCAAATACTAAATCAGTACAGCAGGTCAGTAGCCCAAAGTAAAATAAGTTTGTCTCATCTTGAGGGAAACTCACATAAAGTAATTTAACTCATGTGGCTATTTACTCAAAGTGTTAAAAATTAAGTGGCCAAATCCTTCTGAACAGTAACTAGTTTTTTCATTCAGTATTTACCAAGTGGATTCACACTTAATGTCACTGTTTCCATTTTATTTAAAGATCTGATTTCTCCAAAAACTTGTACAAATTTGTTTGTTTTTTTAACGTTACCTTGCTGTTCCCAAACAGAACTACAAAAGAATATCCATACAGGAAATTCCATATTTGCATGAATACACAGATGAGTTAACTGTATTTTAGGATATAAAGCTAAAAAGAGACGGGGTGGGGGGGAGGACTCTCCTCCAATAGATTTTGTACAGAAATGGATTGCATTTATACATTGATAACCATATTACTGGTATAACCCAGGTCTGTATAACTCCAAATTCCCTTCTCTTAACTGATACTTTTACATGCAGTAGCCTAAATATGCAATACATTCATTTTATTCTCTTCCTTTACTGGTGAGTTTCTGATAATAAGCAGTGCTCATGGCTAGAGTTCTATTGGGTTTGATGCAAACCAGTTTACTATAATTCATATATATTTTAGGAGAAAAAAGCACTATAGAGACATATTTGATAAACTTAATAGATACGTAAGACTTTCAAATACCATTATCACTTAAAAGAACAAACTTTATAGCCATTAAGAAAGCCTAAAAAAACCCCTCTGAGCCATGGTCTTATTTCACTCTATTAGCATTAAAATAATGCTTTCTCGGGCTTCCCTGGTGGTGCAGTGGTTGAGAGTCCGCCTGCCGATGCAGGGGACACGGGTTTGTGCCCCGGTCCAGGAAGATCCCACATGCCGCGGAGCGGCTGGGCCTGTGAGCCATGGCCGCTGAGCCTGCGCGTCCGGAGCCTGTGCTCCGCAACGGGAGAGGCCACAACAGTGAGAGGCCCGCGTACCGCAAAATAATAATAATAATAATGCTTTCTCACTGTTTTCCTCTCATTCTCCACCACAACAAGTGTTATTATAATTACAATAATACAGTTTTATACCAATTTTTATAGTTCCCCAACAGTCCCATGCTGGATAATAAACATTCTTGGAAGCGTTATTAAATCTTAAAGAATAAATAAATTCATTAAGGAAAGCATAACCTAAATAGAATAAATAAGAAATGTTTTTAATTAGGCAGGCTTTGTAAAACTACTTCACTTTGCTTTTCGTAGATGCAACTCTGAAAATACATTTATGCAAAATAATATTCACAAGACATATTTTAGAACCTGAACACAAATGAGCCATAGCAAATGTCTGAAAATGTTAGTCAAATATATCAATAAGGGCTTCCCTGGCGGTGCAGTGGTTGAGAGTCCGCCTGCCGATGCAGAGGACACAGATTTGTGCCCCGGTCCGGGAAGATCCCACGTGCCGCGAAGCGGCTGGGCCCGTGAGCCATGGCCGCTGAGCCTGCGCGTCTGGAGCCCGTGCTCCGCAACGGAAGAGGCCACAACAGTGAGAGGCCCACGTACCGCAAAAAAAAAAAAAAAAAAAAAAAAAAGAATAACATTAAGTCATTTTCAACTATCCTTTTTAAATAGTTTGGTGATCAAAGAAATATTTGTATTACTGAACTGGTTTTTATTCAGTATTGTGCTCTTTCAAAGTGTAATACTTTCTAAACACAAAATGTATTACTCTATATACTGGTACTGTAGCAAGGTGACTACTACCATGATCATCTATTTTGATTCAATAACACTGTAGTTTGGGGCGGGGGGGGGGGGGAACTACGATTTCTATGATTCACTCACAAGCAAAATTGGAATATTCCGTTTTAAGCACAATGGCACTGTGTAATTTCTAACATAGTGATCACCTTTCATGAGGTTTGATAGAATCCTTAATAGAGAAAGTTAAAATGTATTTCAGATTTACCTATTACTGTATGGCAAGGAGAAAGCAGAGGGGGAGGCAAGAGAAGAGTTGAAAGATACTATGAAAAGATGAATCTTAATAAAAAACATACAATTTATAAGGCGATAATAGAGACCCAAGTGGCAATTTCCCAAAGGAAATGAGCTAACATCCCTGTTTTCATTATGACCTCAGAACCCAAACTTAAAAGTGGAGAATTACCTATCTTAATCATTACTGTAATATCTCCTATAGACTGACCCCTATTTCCTCAAATTGTTAGTAGGTTGCTCGCTGGGAAATAAGACTGTTTCTGAGAATGAAACAAGTATTTCAACTTTCAACAAGTCTGACATGGGCTCACAAACACTGCAATAGAGAATTTCAAACATATGAGACCTTAGAATAAGCCATTTCACCACTGGTCACATCCCTAGACTAAAACAGAATTGGAGATACTTGACTCTCCATCAGACTGCTACCCATCAAAGACTTAAATTAAACATACCTGGAACAGTGATTTACAAATATAAGTAAAAGATGGAAATAAAACGATCTCTAGGACAGGGGTTTTGTAATACAAATAGGAAGTTATCCAGGGAGACATTATTTCACATTAAAAAATTCTTTACTGATAAGGCTTTTATGTAAGTTTTAAATCTTAATTTCTTAATATGGTAAGCCAATTAATCCCACATTATCTAAAATAATTCCTTCATTTGGATACTGTGGGGGCATGATAATGCCCATTTGAACAATTTATTAATATAATGAAGATAATAATATTATCTTAACACAAAACACAATTTTATTTTCGAGGGAATCATTTTGAGCTCTTATAAAAACCCCTAAATTAAAGTTTGATAAATCATTCTTTTTCAAATTGCCATACTCTTAAAAATATTGTATATTTAATCCTACATTATAGACCTTATTAAAATCTATAATGATAAATTAGCCTACTCTTCTGATTTTGTCACTGGTGTTATTAATTGCTTTCATAACCTTTAATACACACTTTGTTGGTGATAAAAATTTTAAAGCTAGATAAAAATTACCTCCAGAAAGGCTCGATTTAGTTGTAATATCTTACTCTTTCTGTAGTGTAATACTTATAAACCAATCTTACATTTTGCCTATTAGATTAAAAGATATATTTCCATAACAAAGGTTAAGGATAGAACCTCCTGACACTGATGCCAAAAATAATGTGATCGTATTCAAGCACCTGTAGCTAATCAAAAAATATCTAATGGGCTTCCCTGGTGGCACAGTGGTTAAGAATCCGCCTGCCAATGCAGGGGACACAGGTTCGACCCCCGGTCCGGGAAGATCCCACATGCTGCGGAGCAACTAAGCCTGTGCGCCACAACTACTGAGCCTGCACTCTAAAGCCCATGAGCCACAACTCCTAAAACCCCAACACCTAGAGCCCATGCTCTGCAACAAGAGAAGCCACCGCCATGAGAAGCCCATGCACCGCAACGAAGAGTAGCCCCCGCTCAGCGCAACTAGAGAAAGTCCACACACAGCAACGAAGACCCACCGCAGCCAAAAATAAATAAATTCATTTATTTTAAAAAAATGTCTAATACTATAAGACTGTAACCACAGGACATTAAATCTTCTGCAAATGAAGCCACTTGATAAAAAGAATTTTTCAGAACAAGTTTCTTCAAAAGAAGAAATTTCCAGAAATCTCTACTGTTTTATGTATAGTAGGGATTAATGATATACATTACTAATAATAACATCTGTAACATTTGTAACTTCAACATATCCTGGAAACAGTCACAGATGATGAAAAGCATTTATGAACATCAATAGCATTTCTACAGTATTTTGTGGTATGCTTGAAGGAAAAGAATGATAAAGGAAAACTAGCTATTAAAAATTCATTTTTTCCCCTGATTTTTAAGGCAAAGATGTGTTCAGTCAGGGCTCAATGAGGGAAGCAGAACCACTGTGAGTTACGGATAAGGGATTTATTACAGGAATTAAAGCTGAATTTGTAGGAGATGCTGAGAAAGGAAAGGTATGAAAGTAGAGGCTGGAGGATCAGGAGTCACCAAGCAGCCAATGAGAGGAGTCACCAACTAGCATATGCAGGATCTGTGAAGAAGGGTATGGGACTTGTTGCCACGCATCTCATGATGGCTTTGTGTCCATGTTGATCAGCAAGGTCAGCAGTTGGGAAAACAGCTAGACATGGAGCACAAAGGAACAAAGACAAGTTGGACCCTCTTGCCAGCATGTCTACATGTACCCATCACTGCATCACAAAGTAATGGCTGCATTTCAAGTTCTGTGCAAATTCCAAATCTGGGCAACTCTAACCTGATATATACAAGGAAGGGGATTCTTAGAAACAGAGTTCCACCTTAACCAAGCTGACACAGTATAAATTACCACAGATGATAATAAAGGAATCAGAAGGCAAAGTCCATAACTGTTGCAGGTTCAGAATTAATATTTTTTTACATTTTTCTGAGCAGCTTGAGAACCTATCCTGGGCCAGGGTATATGAGGGATATACTCTGTCTGTCTTCAGTAGCAGACAATTGGAAGCTACATGATCATACAGAAATATAAGGGGATCTCTTGTTGATGTGAACCAGTGATGAACAAGAGGGGAGAAAAAGGTGACAATGCCCAGAACTGATATGCGAAGATAAATTCACAACAGTTTTATTTTCAGAGACAACTGGAAAGACTGTGAAATTTAAAATGTATGCACCATATATATGGCTGGGCTGCACTCATATTTAAAGATGTTTCTTTCACTTTCACAGCAATATTACTAGTATTCTGAGATCTTCCACCTTCATGTTTAGAAATCTTGTCTATTCCCTATTTTCTCTTACTTAAGTCAATTCCTCTATCTGGCCCTCCACTTGCTGAGAGATGCTCTCATATGCTACTGTCTGGAATCAGCCCCACTGCCTGTTTGCTGTCATTCTGCCACCCTGGTCTGCTGGCCACACCACCACCAGTTTCCTCTAGTCAAGAAAGATCCTCCAGCTTCTCACAAGTGGGTCCTTTCTGGGGACCTTCTCAAGCAGAGTGGCTGAGCCCCTAGTGAGGCAGCTTTTTCCTTTTCAGCACAGTCTCTATCCCAGAGGACACAGTCTCCAGGAGAGACTTGGGATCAATGAAACCTGACGCTTTTGTGTCCTCAGAGCTATAGTGCCTGCTGCCCAGCCTTCCCCTTTCCTCACTCACAGAGATTTAGCAGGAACCCCTCAACTTTCTAACCAGCTCCACTCTTTAGAGACTCTTTCTCCCAACAGGCCCTGATTTCCCAATTGCAGAGTGCATCCAAAATCCTTCTCAGCCTCCTGAGTCCAATGCAAATCAAGGAATAGTACTGGGCATCTGTTCCATGCTCCTGAAAAATTCATGACAGTTAAGAAACCTGGAATGTTCTAAGACAATTAGGAGGTCCATCTGTCCAATGCACACAAAACACCCTTTGGTAGAGCAATCCCACTTCTGTGAAAATCAGCTACAGAAACAAGGATTTTCACTGCAATGTTATTATAAGAGGGAAACACTGAAAACAACCAAAATGTCCATCAGCATTTGGACATTTGGGTTTGGAAAAACAAATTTTACATATCCACACGATGAAATGATACAATACTATATATCTATCAACCATGATTAAGTATATCTTTATGTATAAACATGGGGAAATGTCCATAGACACTATACGCTTTAAACTGAGTTAATGATTAATATTTAAAAAGTCACATTTGTAAATCATTATATAGTCATAATGAAATCTAAATGGACAATAACCACATTATTAACTGAGGTTATCTTAAGGAGGTAAGGAGGGGTATTATGGGTAGAACATTACCTTTTTTCAGGACTGATTCAAATTTTTTGCAATTATCATGTGCTGTCATAAAAAAATAAAAATGTGAGATAAATATAGGCAGTTATTTATAGTGGTTTGTCTTGAATATTTAAATGTTCCTTTCTGTATCAGTCGTTACAGTTTTAATCTGTGGGGTCAGGGATGCCTATACTTGAGGAGGCCTCCAGAAGGCATCTTTAAGAAATATGGCTCATCGTCTTACAACATGACTTCCTAAAGTGTCATGCAAGAAAACTGACAGCAGCAGAAAAACTTTTTTCCCTTTTAAAATATCTCTTGAGCACCTGCAGGAATTCAAAGATTTAAAAAAGTCATAGTCACTGCCCTTCAGAAACTTAAAATCTACTGAAGGAAAGAGATACAAACAAAGAATTACTGAAAAACATGAATGCTTTCACAAGTGGCAAGAACAAAGTATAGTGAGAAGGGGAAATGGTGTCAAGTTAAGCAGGGCAGGAGAAAGAATAGAAGAGCCGGGAAGACAAGAAGAGCTGTGATTTTTCTAGGTAGATAAAGCTGGGGAGTGAAGATACCAAGGGGTAAACAGCTAAGAAAGGCTACTTTGCTTTTCTATTTATACTTGTTTGGCTGTCTTAGTTACCTATTTAAATTAGAAACCACTATAGCATCACTTCAAATAAACCAGTAAAGCATGCCAAGGACTCAGCACTCAAATTTGTTATTTCAGATCTTCAGAAAACCTCTACTTCAATAAAAGTTTATTTATCTATACTCAGGAACAGCATATAAATGAAAAAACACATTTACGGTCTTTGTTAAATTTAGTTATTTTGCCCTATGTGCTTTTAAGATCTCCAATAATTTTATCACGGTGGTCTTTAAAAAGCCCCCAATCAGGTACACTCTCACACAGGGCTGTGAAAGCTCCCAAGGGGTCAGTGAGATTAAAACTAAGCAGTTGTTTAATAATAGCAAGAGTTACGTATATGTCCACCCCCTCCTAACCTGCAAATAAACACATATTCCAGACTTAAAATGTGCAACCATTCTAAATGCCAGAAATCTAGAATTCCAAACACTGGCTTGGTGATGTTGCTATAAAAAGGAAACCAGGAGGTTTTCATTTTCCATTTTAAAGTGCTAAAGTGGTGGATGACACTCTGGAGTTAAGTAGAAGCCAGGAATGACCCACCCCAAGGGAGATGAAAGATCTCAGAACCACTTTCCCATGATATACACATCTACTGTGGTCCAGCATAAACTGTTATGTAGCCTTCAAATTGCATTGAGTTTTAAATTGCAGTGTCTTGCTCTTTTATTGCCTGTCCTGATCCATTCATTGTGCCTGAAATCTAAGTCTATTGCTTGAATGTTAAACACAGGGAGGACTTTAGATTGCATCCTAGAGGATGAAATCATGCAATTTCGGTGAACTAGGAAGAGTTTATATTTGGCTGACTTTCGAGGGTTGCAAAGGCCTGAGAAATAGTTACTTTTTCCTTTTCCTGCTATGCCAGCTTTCGTTGGTTTTCATCCTTCCTTTCTTCCCCTCTGCTTCCTTCTTCCTCCCACCCTTCCTTCTTCCTTTTCTCTTACCCTTCCTTGTATTGCTTCCAATTTATTTAAGTGCAAGTTCTATTATATCTAAGATAACTAACTTCAGTTTCAACAGTTCAGTTCCAACAGCCTGAAAGATCAGCACTAACTTCAAATTTCACCTCCCATCACACCCTCCTCAAAACCACTCCCAAATAAGGACTAATACACTTAAATCCCTCAGAATTGGAGCACTCATCATCAACCTGATCTATACCTAACTTCAGAAGCCACAAAGCCTGGACCTACTTTCTTGGACTGTCTTCAGAACAACCTTTCTGATTATCTTTGAAGCATTCAAACTAGGATGGTCTCTTTCTGGGACTTCCTGCATCTTTTTTTTTTTAATGCCTGGTTTGAGCAAGAATTCATACTGGAATGAGCCAGCCCAAGTGTTATAAATAAGAAATTAAAGAATTAACAAGCTGATGTGCACCCTCTAGGATGCACATCATGGGGAAAAATTAATAAAAATTTTTTGAGTTGAGTTTGGAATTGTTACACTCGAAAACACAGTAAAATACTCAAGAGCTGGCATCCACACCTGGGAAAAGTAAATGAAAATTCTGGCAGGTTTTAAGTAGCTAGTACTAGTGTGGCAGAGAAATAAAATCCTGTTTCATGCTTGACCAAGCAAGCAGTCCTATATGAGGATACCCTCTGAAATCCCAATCACTAGGAGACATTTACTCTCAAGATTCACATTTCATTATGGCAGCTGGAAAGCCACCAGATAAGCCTATTCTTCCTACCCACTGACCGACCTCTCCTTTAAAAATGTGGCCAACATCTGTTCTGTATCCCACACTCTCCCTCACCATCACAGTTTTTTTACTCTGTTTTTCACCTTAGTTTCCAGGAATATGATATCAGACATCTGGAAGCAAATAGCACATCCACAGAACTACCTAAAATATTCCCTTCATCTCCCACTGCTAGTGACCTTAAATCCAGCTGCAGCTTTTTTCAGGTCCCTGACCCTTTCTCTTTACCTCCCATCAAGAGTTTGGAACAGGCTGTCATAATGCATAAACATGATTCCACTGTGGGGAAGGAAGGAGATCTTGCTACCCTACATGAATTTCCCAGGACACTTGTCCATAAAGCTATGGACAAGTGTCCATAGCTATTTTGTCCATAACCTCAAAATAGGATGGCTTAGCCGTATACAAAGGGAGCGATTTTTATGATGAATTAAATCAACATTGACTCGGGAATGCTACAAAGTCTCACAAACCAGATGCCACCTCTCCTCTGAAGGGCCTTCTAGTTCAAAGGAGATGCCACATCAAAGAGGGGCCACAGAGCTGGGGAGGGCCCTGTCACACTGGATGAAGCCACACTCAGTTTAGCCAATCATGCCCCTCACACCTTCTCTAGTGTTTGTTGCTACTGAAAGGCACACACAGCATGATGCAGAATGAGATGGCCTCATTCCCCTGGAAATGACCAAGCAGGAGTGCCAGGTACATAGTGGGCCCTCAGCATATGGTCATTCATTTATAATCATCACTTCTTTTGCACTGTGAAATCATAATCACAGTATTTATTAGGTGTTTACTGTGGAATAAGATTTGTGCTAAGTGTATTCATTACCCACATTTAACAAATAACTCCACTGAGGTTGAGTTATCCGGAGTAACACAGCTAGCAAGAAGTAGAGTCAGAATGTTTCAGCAAGAAAAATAATTCTAGAGACTGTGTTTTAACCCTTTCACATAAGAGCCTCATTATTGGTTTTTTTTCCCCCAACATTTTGTTATTAAAATTTCCAATCACATAAAAAAAAGTTGAACGACAAGTAAAGATCTACACATTCACCACTCGGATTCTATAACTGCTAACATTTAACTACATTTGCTTTATCCCAAATCTCTCCATCCATCACAGCCCATCTTATTTTTTCATGCATTTCAAAGTAAGTTGCAGACATCAGTGCAGTTACCCTTAGACTCTTCAGGACTCATAACAGTAACTAAAGTTAATACCTGTTTACAGTTACTTTTTGGCGAGAGATACAATTTACATACAGTGAAATACCCAAATCTGAAATGTACCATTCAGTAGGTTTTGACAAATGCATATACCTGTATGACTCAAATCCCAACCAAGAAATACATTGTTGTTTGTGACAGCATATTACTAGAGTGTCCTTAGGACAAAATATCTAAATAGAACAGCACTGACAATGAGGATATTAAATCTCTTACTGAATTTTCACTGAAACTAAACATAACAAAATATTAAATTCTTACACCTCAGCACAAAGATCAATCCCTGGCCTATAGAAGGCCACCAACAGATATGTGAATATTCAAGACAGTGTAAAAAGCAATCAGTTCTCCCCCACCCACCCCATGACCTCCAAATCAGAATCCTGCTCGAAACATTCCTAATCAGAGTCAGTGACATGCAAAGTACTGATTTAAAAAGGGATTTTTTTGTTTGTTTGTTTACCACGAGCATATATAACTTTTTGAAAACAACTATTTTAAAACATGAACTTTTCCAGCCCTGATACTTTGAAAGCTCAGGGAAACTATCAATAATAGCTGCACCAAAGGTGTTTCCTTGCACCATGTCTGTCCTGGTATTTTGGTGTGGCTATTCCATTTTGAAAAGGGAAGTGAATTCTCCTGGGGATTCTTGCAACCTCCAGAAAAGCCAGGATGATGCTTCCAGCCTTAATCTGATGCTTAAGTGATGGAGTGATGAACATGACGATCTTTAACCCAAAGCTTTTCTAGGCTGTCAATGTCCCTGTCACTGCCTGAAATTAACATATTGGGATTGGAGACTTTCCATAAGCCTCCAGGGTTTTTGAAAGAAAACCACTAGAAAGTATTTAGAAGACAAAAGCCAAGACATATGTGCGCTATAACCTACATTACTCTTTTGCAAACTTTAGAAAATACAGATACAAATGCTTTAAAAAAAAGTCTGCAATGATAGAAAGTCTACATCAACAGTTATCTAGAGGGGGTGAAGTTTCAAATGATTTTTACTTCCTTCTTTAAAGCTTTGATATTACCTGCACTTTTTACAAGTGCTTTATAAATGCTTATGCCATTTATAATCAGAGAAAAACTATTTTCAGATTTAAATAAAATATATGTTTATGTGACGTAGTAAGAACAATAACAATATTATTGCTAAGTGGGGGGGGGAGGGGGAAAAAGTTTTCCGTAATCGAAAATATGTCATTAAATATATGTACATGTATGCATACAGGCATATATAATATGTATACTGAGCATTAATCTGGAATAAAATATACCAAAGTACTAACTGATTATTTGGAGCGGGGGAGGAGATTACTGGTAATTTTTTCTTCTTTTTGACGGGAAATATGCTACAAAGAACATGTATTATTTCTGTGAATTTTTAAAGCAAGTTTATCACACATTAGATTACACTGGTGCCTGAGATGTGCACAGAACGCTGCCATTCAGCTTCACTGGGCTCTATCACCCCTTCCTCACTTCATGGGCGGTATGACTCAGAATGGAGGACAGAGGCAAAACACGGCCACTTCTCAAATCAGCAACTAATCTTCCAGTTCAAAGCCAGCTATGGTGTTCCCTGGGCCTAGGGACTCACACACCTGTGCTTTCCAGAATTAGTTGCATCTGATCCATGCAAGAAACATGAAGATTCGTCCCTATGAGATTCAGGACAAGTCACTGGGGCTCAAGTCACCAGTTTCCTTAAGGGGACATAAAGGGGTCAAGTGCCCTCTTGAGGTGCCCTTCAGCCCTTCAGATGTATGCGTGGAATTATTAAAGCATCTCCTTTCTATGTACATAAACCTACCATCCCTCTTAAGTCCCTCCCAAAGAAGGAAACATATTGGAGATGATCAGAGTATACTGGTAAGTTAATGAGCCACTGGTAGACAGCCTTGGATCACAACTCAGGTTTTTTTCCTCACTAGCCAGTTGAGTGACCTTGGCCAAAGAATGACAGAACCTCTATTTTCTCATCTATGAAATGAAGCTGATAAAAGTAGCACTTACCTTTGAGAACTGCTATGACTATTAAATGCTAGGGGTTGGCGGGAGAGGGGGGGAGGCAGGGAGTATGTAAGGTATGTAAAGTTACTTAACACAATACCTGGCTTACACCCTCACTTATATTTATGTCTTAAGTTTCAAGTAGATGATGATGATAAGGATGAATATGTTGTCCATTCGGCAAAAATGTTTCATAGTAAGTAATAAATGCAGTTTTACTGACTTTTATAAGTGTTTAGATACCGATGTCTTACTATTTTTCCAATCATTCAGAAATGATCAATAAAATGTGCTCATGGTTGATGAGAACATACTAGTTCAAATCAAGTTTTTTTTTTTTTGCTGTACGCGGGCCTCTCACTGTTGTGGCCTCTCCCGTTGCGGAGCACAGGCTCCGGACGTGCAGGCTCAGAGGCCATGGCTCACGGACCTAGTCGCTCCGCGGCATGTGCGATCTTCCTGTACCGGGGAACGAACCCATGTCCCCTGCATCGGCAGGCAGACTCTCAACCACTGCGCCACCAGGGAAGCCCTCAAATCAAGTTTTAAAAGGTCAGATACCTTCAAGAGAAACCCAAATCTATAGACATTTAGCATTGTCCTCCTGCTACCTCCCAGATGGACTATTGCTTTTGTAAGTAAACTGAGTATCTCTGGATCCCAGATAGGATTCCCCTGCCACAAATGCACACCATGTTTTTATTTACGTTTGGATAGCAGTTTGTTTAGTTCCAAGGTCTGCATGTTTCCTTACTTTTTGCTCGTCTCCCTTTCGATACCCTTGACTGTTGCCTGGAACGAGTGGCCCTGGTCCATCCGCCACGTTTCCTGGCAGAGAACTCATTGCTTGACTCCATCTGGAGTTGCTCAACTTCAGGCCTCATTAGCAGGCTGAGGCTTGTACCAACACAGCACATCCCTCCCCCAGCACTGATGCTGGGTCTGTTCCAGCCCTGTGGCAGCCTGCAGGGGAGGGAAAACGAGCTGGGAGGCAAGCTAGACACAGAAATTGGCTGGCATTTTGTACGTCAGCGTTAGGACACATGGCTCTCTGTCCTTTAGTGTCATTGCTGCCATTGCTATTACTGTTACTATGGTGGTTGAGGCTGTTGTCATGTCTTAAAGACATCACATTTTCAGGACTATCTACCAAGAACTAGTCAAAGGACTTTATACACCTCATCTCTTTTAATCCTCACATCAGCCCTCTGCATAAGATACTATTCCTAGATATCAGAACACTGAAACTCAGAGAATTAAAGTCGCTTGTCCAAGATCACACACAAGTCATAAATTCCAGAGCACAGGCTCAGGCCAGAGCTGAAGATCCACCAGCACCATCTGAGCATGACCTCCTACTACCCTCACCAATTCATGTTTGTGGGAGTGAATGAGGTTGGGAGCGGGTAAGGTGACAGTGGTCAGAGAGAAAGCAAGCCACCCACTTCCAAATTTGACCAGAATTCTTGACCATGGGTTCTGGGATCTGTCAACTAAAATGAAGAAAAAGTGATGACCCAATAATAGCAAGAACACGAAAGACCTCCCATTTTGAGTCAAACGAAAGGCTATGCCCATAAGGTAGCTCACATGGATTAACAGCTTCACAGACAAACCTTTTAACTGTGTATACAACCAAATGTTTTTGTGATGTATTGTACCTGATCATCTTGGAATAAAACAAAGCCTACTCTATCAGTGTACTGCCTCAGTACTTTTTTTATTATTATGCATGGTTTTTCTTTTTTAAAGACAGCAGTCCAGGTTGATGGGGTGCAGATGTCAGAGAGGAATTCTCTAAAGGCAAAGGCAACACTGGCCCTTCCTTCTCTGAGGCACTTGTTACCACAGATAGGGATGTCCACGACACAGGAATGCCAGAGTGTGGGCCTGAGTCCACTCTCTAGCATTAGGGTTCCTGGATTCAAACTCTGCTTCAACGCTTTTACTTAGCTGTATAAAATCTTAAAAGTCACTTAACCTCTCTAAACTTCAGTTTTTTCCTCTGTAAAACGGAGAGGATAATAGTAAAGCTCTCATGGGTTACTGGGTAAATTCAAGTATGCAATCCATGTGAGTACTTTGAACAATGCCTGGCAACACAGCAGGTGTTTTCTTTTAAAGAATGTGAAATACTATAGGTTTTATGACTTACATCCTCTGATTTCGCCTCATACATTCCTTAAATAAATCCATTAGCTTTCACATCTTCCTCTAACAAATGTCATTACTGTTTGAGCCTCTGCTAGGTGACAAGCAATATAATGGGTGCTTTGCACATCTATTATCTTTAATCCTTCCAATAATTCCATAATTTAGAAATTATTGTCCCCAGTCTACAGTAGAAAACACTGAATGGAGTTCAAAAGTTTTTGAGTGACTTGTTAAGGGATATGACCTCCAGCCCATGCTTTTTCTATTATAGTTTCCATTCCAACCAAGAGGGGGATGTGAATGTTATCTTGCTGCCCAGGGCAGCAGCTCATCTACTGAGAGCTGACAGTTCCCCAATCTCACCATGGCCTAAGGGGTATCGCCAGAAATCAGCTTTGGTAACCCACCTGGCATCCAGGTCCTGCCAAGACTAAAGTTGTCCACCACAGATATTCCGTTAAGGCCACTGCAGCAGGGCTCCCCCGCCCCCTCACCGTGTCACTGTGTTTGGGAAACCTAGGGTAGCTTTGCTGCAAAGAAGAGCCCACTTGCGATTTTAAATGAAATATTTGCTTTACTTAAGTGACAGATTTTTAAAAACCGATTTTTTTTATAAGCCTTTGAGTTCAACTTGCAATTCTTATCATTCTACTAAGTTTGAAGTTTTGACATTCACTTTCAAGGTGGCTTTTGATTAAGGTTCAAACAACTCAAGTAGGACACACTAAACTCCCCCTCAGCAATCAGTATCATTTACACATTTAATTATTCTTAAACATTTTAAAGTGAAATTATAAATTGAACGTATCCATTTTCTTTTCTTAAGCACTTCAACTGTCTGACCCAACGAGCAAAACTTTCTCAAGTACTAAATTGCACCAGTAATTCCCTAACAAATTAAAAGATTCAGTGAATTTTAAAACCATTGCAATACTATTTAAAATCTTTGTCAAAAGCTTTACCTTTCAACATAAAAATTACGAGAGCAGTATCATTTAATGTCTACTCTGTTACTGTAATATGTCAAATTCTCTTAACATTACAAACACCTCAACTAAAACAATATATACAGATAATTAATAATTGATTAGGATTACTCATATGGGTTTTAGAAATTTCATCATCTGTTTGCTAAGTTATCTACCTACCTCGGTTAAAAGTAACATAACAACTAAGGAAACGCTTTTCAAACCTTGTGTCACAGATAACATCACAACTCCAAGGAACTGAGGTCACGCTCTTATCCAGGGTGGGAGTGATTTTTCATGTACTCCTGATGGACAGGATGGAACTGTTTTTAATAGCTGCCAAGACAAATGGGGGCCCCAAACACGGTGACCTCCTGGACTATATATGACCCAGAATCACTCAGATTACACCATCAACCTAATACTGCTGAATTCCATCTGATGGCAGCAGACAGAAGTCAGCCACCTTCTGTAGGGCTTTAGCTATTACGCTATTACCTCACTTACTGCATGCATGGTTTTGTGTTTTAGCTTTCCAGGTTTTTTTTTTTTTAGCTTTTTAGGAATTTCAGTTGCCTTTTTATTGCTTGAGAACTTTAATGCTATTCCATAAGTTCCTTTATATTCTACTATAATTCCTTTAAACATCTATGAATTTTGTCACTTGATTCAAGACTAAATTCAGCACTTACTGGACCTCTACCAATTTGGTGCTGGTCTCCTCTACACAATTCTTTACTGCCTCATGGAATTCAGAATTATTTTTGTGTCCTTCTTGCCTAACAGAGGTAGTATCAGTTAGAATTAGGTTTAGCTGTCGAGGGACCAAAAAATTTTAAATTATAATTTTGAAATTTTAAATAAGAGAGAAGTTTATTTTTCTCTCATGTAAAGTCCAGAGGAGAGTTGTTAAGAACTGGTATCATAATCCCACAACCATCACAGTCCCTCAACATATGATTTTGACTTCATGGTCAAATTGGCTGCCATTGGCTGTAACCAAATCATAAGCCCACAGCTAGCTCTGCCAGAGATTGGGAAACACGGTCTCTGCTCCAGGCAGCCCTGTACTTAGTGGAAAACAGTAGCACCCTGGTCCCTGAGAACAAGGGGTGCTGAGGGGGAGAAGGGAAATGTCATGAAGGTATTGGCACACGTCTGCTGGAGCCCGAGTACACAGTTACCGAGGGAGGGAGAGAGGTACCTCGTAGACATGTCAGTAGCATATCTGACAGCACCCCAAAACTGAAGATCTTGGAAGGTGTCAGGGTGGTGGGCAGACAGTACAGTTCCAATTGGTCATATCCATAGGTTACAATCAACTGAGGAAATAAGTTTATATAGAAGATAATGAAAGCCAGGTTTCTCTCCGTTGAAGAAAGTATTTCCAAACATGGAAAGGTGAGATGCTAGAAATACCCTTGAGATTTAGGATTAGAATTGGAGGTACTGACATAAACACAATGCTTTTTGTAATGTACGCAAACAAAGAAATATATATGAGTGTGTTTGTAAGTGTGTGTATGTAGAGCAGAATGAATGTGTAATTTTATATACATGTATATTTGTATATGTGTACGTACATACACATATACATGTTTGTGTGTATGTGCGTATCATACCCAACTGTCTCTTAAGATGACCTAAAAGCAATGACATCTCAACAATAATGAGCACAACCACATGCCAAGTGGTTTTCAAATATTACCTCTACTAAAAAGAACCAGGGCTTCTTAGAGAAATGGCTATAATACTACGTCTGGAACAAGAGAAGTACAAGTTGAAATGGGAATATCTTGCGCCAGCAAGTAAGAAAGTGCTCGAAGAAATGACAAAGCCATGTCAAAAATCCTTAAGAATGGATGACAATCCATTGAATAAAACAAGAATTCATAGGTCCTTGATGATAGGGTATAAATGTTGTAAGGCAGAAGAAAAAGCTCTTCTTTTTAGCAGATTACCAACTCACAAATGTAGGAGAAATAATGGAAATGAGAATCACCAACTGGCAGCTATCACAGAGGTAACTGATTCAGGCAGGAGCAGTCTATGAAGGCCAAGGCTGGTGGGTGGAAGTTAGATGAGGAAAAGGATACTGGTGTAATCTCAGAACTCCTCCCCACAAAATTCTAGTCAATCACAAAAGGAAAATGTCAAATGTAAGGTAGAGAAACCTGGCAGACATCAACTGGACTAGTGGTGTGAAAGGTCACATAGTTTCAGATGTGACCAGCTATGAACAGCTGACTATCATTTTTACGGCAGTTTTTTACCAAGAATGCAGGACCTGAATCTAACCATGAGGAGGCACTGGGTGGACTCAGCCTGAGAGACATTCCACTGAAGGAAAGGCCTGGACATTTTTAAACAAGGACTTGAAAGACAGGGAAAGACCAAGGAAATGTTCCAGAGTAGAAGAGATTGAATAGACATGACAACCAAATGTAACATGTGTTTCTGACTTAGATCTTGGTTCAGGAAAGAAAAAGACACTATTAGGACAGCTGGTAAAGTCCAAATAGGCTTTGTGGATAGGATGGTAGTAGTGCATCAACATGGTTTCCTGATTTGGAGGGTTGAATGGTGATGATGTAGGAGAGTTTCCTTGTTTGTGGGGAAACACACACCGCAATGCTTAGGGTGAAGACGTATCATGTCTGCATCTTGCTCTCAAATGTTAACAGTTGGGGAACTGGGCTGAAAGTGATATCGGGGTTGTTTGTATGGTACTTAGAATTCTCCATAAGTTTGAAATTATTTCAAAATAAAGTATTAAATTAAAAAAATCAAGGTCCGTTGTTGAGGAAGGAGAGCCCTGATACTGAGAGAGCCAGTAGTCTGTGCTGGTCAGGCTACACAGCACGCTGTTGTACCTGCATTATCTTTCTTGTCTTTGTTCAGCTCTAAAGTTATAATCCTTGTTCCCATTGTCTTGTCCTAGTTGTTAGCTTTAACAACATCATTTCCTCTCCTCGGGTCCATCAATAAGATTCCAACCCACCTTATGTCCAAACCAGTCACAGTTACCACAGGCAATACATTTTGAGGCAGATAACAAGGTGTTTTCAACATCATATTATCTACATAGCATTTAAGAGCTTCTTGACACAATTCTGCCCTGAAGTAACATGCCAAGAAAACAGGAGAACAAGTGTAATACCCAGGCAGTGTCGGGAGCATAAGACTGCACAAACCGTAGAAGATAAAACAGAAGTGAGAGCAGGTTTCAGAACCACACAGCCTTGGGGGACCTGTACACCAAGCACAGAGACCATCCACCACTAGCACAAAGACCTACTTGAACCAGAAGTTTTCCAAAAAGTCTGATCAATGAGTCTCTCAACTAGAATACTAGACTCTGCTCTTACCAATGTAACTTAGGTTTGCAGACCTATCACTCATGGGAAAAAGAAGAGAGACAATGAGAAATCTCCTTCCTAGTTTCAAATCTACAGATTCCGTCCTCAGTGACGTGAAGAAGGCTGGACACTTTCAGAAATACTAATATCTCAAATTGTGTGGTCATTTATAACACTTGTTCATGTCAGTTTATGATCATTGTGTCTGATGCCTATAATGAAGAGAATATACAGTCATTAATTCTAAATATGAACACTTTGTCCTTTTTACATTCAAATTCACAGTCTATAAACATTTATTGAATTCCTACCACTCTGAGCCTTGAACACCAAGATCACTGAAACAGCAGTGCCCTCACTGAGTCCACAGTCTTGGGAAGGGCAGACAAGTAAACTAACAAATTTAATAAAAAGCACATACGACATCAAATTGTTCACCATTTCTAGGTTTGCCCAATGAACTATTGAACCTTAGGTTATGTTATCTGAACTTATTTTACTGTTTTAAAGTTAGGAACCAAACTAGGGAAACTGAACACACACTAGCTGTGGGCTTCATCATTTAAACGTATCAAGCCATGCGTGATATATCACCTAAATAAGTGGTTTCCAATGTTCATGTCTGAACTATATCAGAATACCTGTGGCACTTCTTAATAATTCAGAAATCCAGTACTAATGAATCAAAATCCCAGGAATCAGACTCAGAGGAGTTCTTCAGTGGATTCTGATGCACAGCTAAGTATGGAAACTTCTGACTTAACCGTCACTAATTCTGAGAGTGACTTTAGCTCACTACAACACTAGTTGGCAAAATAAAAATCAGTCCCTTGGCTGTGAAATTTACAAGACTGATGATTAATTCATTTGAATATGATTAAACTGCTTCCCTCTACCCTGGGTTTGTGGACAGTGAGGAACCAAGATGTTTGCTGTAGCATCCATTATTAATGCCATTCCTTTCCAAAGGCTGTCCCTTTGACCTCTGTTTATCCCTCCTGGTCTCCTCTATGAGTTTGTAGTTACTTGCTGTTATGTGCAATTACATCATGCTGAGTATGAGGACACCCCACAAGCTGTTAGCTATATTAACTTAATAATAGATTTCAGAGTGTGATTTCCAATTAATTTCATTTTCCATATGCAAATGCATCTCCATGGGAAGCCAGAATTATAGAGTAGCCATATGGTGCCTCATAAGTAACAATTAAAACTAATTTTCTATTCTTTCACACTAAAAAAAAAATCATACAGTTTAAATGCCACAGAGAAAATTGAAACTTCAACAGCATCTGTAGCTCTCTAGAAAGAAGATGCCCTACTTTCCACATTTATGTCCTGATACTCCAGCTTCTAGCTTGGCAGTGAGTGGCTAGGTAAGGACTGAGCTCTCGCCTGGCTTTTTGCATGTTTGCTTCTTCACTGCTTTTCCCCTGGTGGAATGTCTCAGGGCAGCTGTGAGAAAGTCCTCGGCTGTCCATTTCACATCAGTGAGTTGGGCTGAAAGAACAGTGTCCTTTTGAAACAGGTGATTTCTGGTAATAGAACTTTTCTACAGACCCATTTCCAAAAGGTGATGTCTGAAACAATGCTGCCATCTGCCCAAGCCAGGGGGAAAAATACACAGTCCCACTGAAAGCAGGTGATGTTTTTTAAGCCATGAATATAATTGTTATAGGCTAAGGAGGGCTGGGGGGAAGAGCCGCTCCCTCTGGAAACTAAGGCTAGTGTGTTAATCGGATGGATGGCTCTTTTATACTTAACATAGGGTATAATTTTGTCAATCCCCAAGGGTCCAATTTTGGCAGAATCATCAGCTGAGAGGTTAAAAAACAAAGCAAAACATATCAAGACTCTTTTCAAGACATATAGTGTGACAAAATCCTCAATTTTATTCATCTTTCACCATTTTCAACTCTAAACCTGTCAAGTTTTTATGTGAGAGCAACCTTGCCATAACACACCCTGCTCACAGCAATGTGTGAGGGTAATGCAGGTGAGTGCTCTGTACCCCCAAACTTCTCATCACCACCCCCAGCCCTGAGACTAAGCCAGCCTCTGTCCCTCTATGGGACAACCTCTGGTGACTTTCTAGTGTCTCTTCCCAGTAACCCCAACATCCCTGGATCATCACACCCATCTCCCTTTTCACATCCCTGGAAAAACAAACTCCTCTCTTCTTTCAAATTACTAAATACCAAAGTATCCAAATTCCAGTCTTTCTGCCCAACCCAACCCTACATGGCAGAGATTACTATTAATATTATTTAACGCACAAGTTTCCCTCACCCAGCCCTATTTTTTTCCTTCCACCCTCACCTACACACACAGAGTGGATATAAAAACAGCATGACAAACATAAAATCAGCAAATTAATATTAACACAGTTGTATCCTTTGTTCATCTAGGATGGGAGATTTCTGACCCTGCCAGATACTTGGAGAATATCTAAAAAATTCTCTTTGATAGCTAACCTTTTTTTTTCTGCAGGGAGTGACACAACCTTCTCAGTCATTTAATATTATATTCAGTTTGTCTTATTCCCAGAGACTATTTGCATCGTGTTTTCATGCCTCCTACAAATGCACTGAGCAAAAGTAATAAGCAGCGGTGTTTCTTATTTTTTGTTGTAAGGAATTAATAACCACTAAACACATCAGTCATTCACTCCCTTCTTGTGGACACTGATGAACACCATGAAAATGAAGTCATCAGATTATACTACAAAGCTACAATAGTCAAGACAGTATGATACTGGCACAAAAACAGAAATACAGACCAATGGAACAGGATAGAAAGCCCAGAGATAAACCCACGCACATATGGTCACCTTATCTTTGATAAAGGAGGCACGAATATACAGTGGAGAAAAGACAGCCTCTTCAGTAAGTGGTGCTGGGAAAACTGGACAGCTACATGTAAAAGAATGAAATTACAACACTCCCTAACACCATACACAAAAATAAACTCAAAATGGATTAAAGACCTAAATGTAAGGCCAGAAACTATCAAACTCTTAGAGGAAAACATAGGCAGAACACTCTATGACATAAATCACAGCAAGATCCTTTTTGACCCACCTCCTACAGAAATGGAAATAAAAATAAACAAATGGGACCTAATGAAACTTCAAAGCTTTTGCACAGCAAAGGAAACCATAAACAAGACCAAAAGACAACCCTCAGAATGGGAGCAAATATTTGCAAATGAAGCAACCGACAAAGGATTAATCTTGAAAATTTACAAGCAGCTCATGCAGCTCAATATCAAAAAAACAAACAACCCAATCCAAAAATGGGCAGAAGACCTAAATAGATATTTCTCCAAAGAAGGTATACAGAGTGCCAACAAACACATGAAAGAATGCTCAACATCAATAATCATTAGAGAAATGCAAATCAAAACTACAATGAGATATCATCTCACACCGGTCAGAATGGCCATCATCAAAAAATCTAGAAACAGTAAATGCTGGACAGGGTGTGGAGAAAAGGGAGCCCTCTTGCACTGTTGGTGGGAATGTAAATTGATACAGCCACTATGGAGAACAGTATGGAGGTTCCTTAAAAAACTAAAAATAGGACTACCATACGACCCAGCAATCCTACTGCTGGGCATATACCCTGAGAAAACCATAATTCAAAAAGAGTCATGTACCAAAATGTTCATTGCAGCTCTACTGACAATAGCCAGAACATGGAAGCAACCTAAGTGTCCATCAACAGATGAATGGATAAAGAAGATGTGGCACATATATACAATGGAATATTACTCAGCCATAAAAAGAAACGAAATTGAGTTATTTGTAGTGAGGGGGATGGACCTAGAGTCTGTCATACAGAGTGAAGTAAGTCAGAAAGAGAAAAACAAATATTGTATGCTAATACATACATATGGAATCTAAAAAAAAGGTCATGAAGAACCTGGGATGGGAATAAAGACACAGACCTACTAGAGAATGGACTTGAGGATATGGGGAGGGGGAAGGGTAAGCTGGGACAAAGTGAGAGAATGGCATGGACATATATACACTACCAAACGTAAAATAGATAGCTAGTGGGAAGCAGCTGCATTGCACAGGGAGATCAGCTCGGTGCTTTGTGACCACCTTGTGGGGGGATAGGGAGGGTGGGAGGGAGGGAGACGCAAGAGGGAAGAGATATGGGGACATATGTATATGTATAACGGATTCACTTTGTTATAAAGCAGAAACTAACACACCATTGTAAAGCAAGTATACTCCAATAAAGTTAAAAAAAAAGAACACCCCTCCCCCATGATTAACCATATTTTGCTTTTGCACCGAAAAAAAACTTTGTTAATGTAAAAAAAATAAATGAAATAAAATTTTCAAAGATAGAAAATGAAGTCAGTTCCTTGATATCTTTTGCTTTCTTGCATTAATTTTAGATTAAACATTGCCAATGTTAAGGCAATATTTTACGTGGCATTTCACGCTAAGCAAATATTAAAGTTCTCAACAACTGTTTTTAAAAAATCCCCTTATGGCTGACAGAAGAATTAGCGCAAAGCTTAGCAGCTGCAGCATCCGACCTGCTTTGCTAACCATATAAAACAAAATGAGCTGAAAGATTACGTGTATCTTCATATTTCAGCAAAAATAAATATTTGGAAAAACAAAAATTTGATCAAACACCTCCCCCTCAATATTCAATCATCATTTGATCAATCATTCCCTCTCAGTTTCCCCCTTTTTTCCACCTTATTCCCACCACCTCCATGAAAATAACTTAAGAAATTCTTAGAGTTTCACTTTTCAAACTTCTGATGAAGTTTTTATCATGTGCATCCTAGGTTTCTGTACTCCTGTCTTTATCAGTTTAAAATGCAGACAAATACCTATTTGACACACACTTAGGTAAATAAATCTAGTGGTTGCTAGTCTGCTATCACAGTACATTACAGGGGTTTCCAAAACCCAATCTTCCATTTTTTGAAGGTCACTCCTCCATTTATCAGTCATCCAGGAGGCTCAGATGACAAAGTTAGAACCAAAGACTGGGCCAGACCAACATTTGATTTCCACCAAGGTTTGAGTCCTGTTTCTACATCCCTGCCTCCATTTCCTTTTTCATTTTATGGGGTAAGGGGAACAAGTCAGTGAGAGGATGAAAAGTCATTGCTCATTAAAGCCACCCTCCCCCTTCAGCACCCTCCATTAGCGCAGATGAGTGGAGCACAAACATATTCACCGTGTACTCTTCTTTGCATAATCTTCAGTCCTGGAGGTTTTCCTCCATGCTTGCCCTTTAAAGTGCACCCAAAGAACCCAAGTACCCCAATTATATATAATAAGGAAACAGTATGATATTAATGGTCAAGAGCATACCAAATTACATAAACATTTTCAACATCAATTTCCTTGCCTGTAAGATGAAGGCAATGTCTTTCACTTCATAAGGTTGCTGAAGAATTAAAACGACCTGATTTGGGACTTCCCTGGCGGTCCAGTGGTTGAGACGCCGTGCTTTCACTGTAGGTGGCATGGGTTCGATCCCTGGTCGGGAACTAGGTTCCCGTATGCCACGCCGTGGGGCGAAAAACAAACAAACAAAAGAACTGATTTTTATATAAATTGCCCCAAGACAACACCTGGCACAAAGTAAGTGCTCAGTAGGTGGTGTTTCCTATTACTGCTATGAATATTATTACGGCTAAAAAGTTTGGGCTGTATGTAGTTACACGATACAAAAAAATATATTTATATATTTTAATACTATAATTTCTAAACTGTATAATTACATAGTTTATATTTTATTATATTAACTGCATGTTCAATATAATTTATAACTTATAAATTGATATATATAATTTATATTTTTAATTCATTTTATTATAGTTTATTATTTAAGATTATAACATATAATACATTAAGTGAATTTTGTTATCCTTATTCTCTGAAAATCTCATTCCAGAAACTGACTATAAAGGCCTTGGGTACACCCAAAGCCAGGGTCAGAAATCACCATCTCAGGGAATTCTTCGGAAATCTGCCATGAACAGTGAAGAAGAGTGTAGTGCCATAAGGAGAACCAAGCCTCCTACTCTTGTTCTGATTTTCATCACGTCCAGCCATCAGTAAGAAGTTCTACTCCTACTTCCCTGAGTTTCAAGTCCTCAGCCAGCTTGCAATAATACTTTCATGCCTTTAACGAGAACAGAGGGGGTGACGAGGCCAGAGGAAATGCTTAAGTAAATATGGTACTTCCACAAACTGGGATATTATGCAGTGTCAGAAAAGAATGAAGAAGTTCCTTATATAATGATCTCTAAGACATTTTTCAGTGAAAAATGGCAAAGTACAGAACAGAATGTATAATACTCTACCTTTCGGGCTGACCAGGCCTGGCAACATTTCAACTATTAGCAGATGCTAGAAAAGAAAAGTACTAGTTGTCCCTGAAGTTTTCTTTTGCCAATTAAGTAATATGTGTGAAGAAATAAAGGGGGAAGAACAAGAAGATGAAAACTTCAAGATTATAATAATATTTCCTATTAGAAAAATCAAGCATATCTGCAAGAGCAATGCAACCTGACCAACTTCACAGGCACGCTGCCAGCATCAGGGGTAAACAGTCTCCATTTTTTTGGACAGCTTTCTTCCCCTTGGAACACTACATCTGAAATGCTGGATCCCAGCATAGACACTCTGCTGAGCTGATTTACAGGGCTCACTGTGCTGGGGTTTTTTTCCTGCTAGTATTCATTCACTCCAGTGTATATTCCATATTGGAAAGTGATTTAGAGTTTCGGCAACCTACAAAACAGTCTTCCAAAGTAACAAGGATATAAGTTGGGGTGGCAGGCTACATTAGTGAAACTGGGTAGAAATCGAACAACACAATTATAATCTCTATATTCACTGTAATGAACACGAGTTCCTACATGAAATCCTCTCTTACGGGTGCTTTGCATCCCTGCCTCAACTATCAGTTTCAGAATCTGCAGACAACAGTCGGAGCCTGAAATCCTGGTACTGCAGTAGAAAAGTGTCTTAATTTTAAAAAATAATCACTGACATAAGCATATACTACTATTTGTAATCTTAGAGCTACATTTTTCCTTTGTAAAATGTACCTTGTATTATAGTACTTCTATTCTTCCCACAGGATTTTTTATAATGAACATATATTTTCAAACTGTAGCATTTGAAAATCAAAGTAACTGTAACCTAACAGAATCAATCAAACCTTAGCTTAAATAGAAATTGACATGACTGCCTTATTAAATATGTGGTATATGCCAGGCACTGTGCTGGGTGCTGGGGATAGAGAAGCAAATATAATAAACAGGGTCCTTGCTTTGACCAGGTTCATGTCCCATGTCTGGTAGGGAAGTGGGGCTCATTCCACAAATAATTTCATAAACTATTTGATGAAGACGTATATATTCTTTACTAGTTCCTTATTTATGAAGAGTTAGTAATAAAAATTCTAGTGAATATAGTGTAGTTTTCTTTTTAACAGGCATTACAGGATGGCTTGAGGGTATCCATGTGAAAACCAGGTATTTTATGATTTCAGTCTTACACCCAACTCTATAATCCAATATTAGCTATTAAAATACAAACACGCCATGTTTCTAAAAATGTATCACATGTCACTGGTCACCCCCGAGTCCAAACCACTTAACATCGGCATACAAACAAATGCCCTTCATAATCCATCAGTGTGAGAAATCCCACTGCCCCTGAGAAGCCTTCTCAACTGCCAGCTAAGGTTTGTAACCCTCCACCTTCCCACGGTAACCTATCCATACGTCTACTACTACATTTATTGCTTTGTACTAGAGTTATCTGTCACCCCCTGTAACCTGTGAGCTCCTTGGGTGCAGGAATTATGTCTCACTCGTGACGCGTCACCAGCACCTTCTCCAGTGCCTGGCACACTGCAGTCACTGGATACAGGTCTGCTGAACGCATCTGTGACAGAGGATGAACGAAACCCAGCAAGGCGGCTATCACTCAAAGTTCTCCACGGTTCCACAAAGCACATCCACTGCTTAAACTGGAAATGCCCTAAATTTCTTCTCCATCTCAGCTATCTACCATATCTGAAAATCCTTCCTTTCTCTTCTTATCTTTTCTTTACTCAGGTGCACTCTATTCCAATTACTGTGGTGACAATCTCAGCTCCATCGGTCAAAGAGAGTACAGCCTACTGGAAGGAACCACACACTTGTCCACTCGAGACAAGATTTTTAAACTCAAAACAAGCATTTGCAGGGAGATGCTCAAGCACCAGGCAGCTGATGAACCTTTTTAATGAATTCCTTGGTTCTTTGAAGATGGTGAACTTTCTAGCATGTCTCTGACCTTATAAAGTTATGTCTTTACCCCTCAGATTGTAAATTTAGAGTCAATTTAGAGAAATAAATCTGAAAATACTACAGGGGGAAAATGGTTTAAGTAAGTTCTAATTCATCAACTGATGGACTTTAATACAATCATTATAATTACATTTGGGGGGGACTATTTAACGACAAGAGAAAATTCTCATATACTCTGTATTAATATAAAGAGCAGACTATAACTGTATATAAACTATGATCTACATTTTGTGAAATAAAGCTGTATGAAAATAGTTAATATATGTATATACTTGCATATAGAAAAACAAAAGGGACCAACTAAATTATTATCTCTCTGTGGACAAGTTAAATGGGTGAGTTCTACTTCCTTCTTCATAATTCTCTCTGGTTTCAACTTTTTCTACTATGACCATTATTACCTATAGAAATTCTGAAAATAATGTACTTTTTTTTAAAAGTAAAAAGCACAAGTTCTTAACAGATAATTATAGTGGATTTTACAAAGTAACAATTTTTCCTCTATCTTCCACTAATATACTTTTCTATTTTTAATTGAATTGTATTCATTAAAAACACAAACAACACAAGTAAAGATGAGCTATTATGCTTCTCTCCATAGCAAATAACTTTTCAAGAAATTTGAAAGATAAAATTATCTAGGATTTTAAAGATTAATGGTTACCCTCATATTATGGATTTCTTCTATTCTTTATTTTTAATGCCTCATAACTACAATATGTTTAAGCTCCTTCAGAAAGGAAGAAGAAATACCAATGAAATCAACAAAATACTTTTAAACATAAGGTAATGCTGCATTTTACTATGACAGAACTATACTTCTTATGTCAGAAGTTTCAAGACAAAGAAAAGAGTAATCCAAAAACATTCTGACAATATTTGTATTCATATCGCTCTTTATTCCCACTCGCACAAAAGAAAATTCTAGTCTCTTTTTAATTTATTCCATTTGGAAAGAGGTTGCTTGAAGTCCACCAGAGAAATGGGACCCAAATCAAGCATCCCACCTTGCCCTCTACTGAGACTGTCAGCTTTTCCTTTTGATCTTTCTTTGCACTTGAAGAACCTAAAATTGATTTTTTTCCCAGTTGAACCAAAGTAGAGGAGGGGCAATGTTTTATTAAAAGATTCTTCATTCCCCTAGCATAATCCATCTTCTTTATACACAAAGAAAATCTGTCTTTTTGTTCTTGAGTAAATGTTTTCAGAAACTATTGCTCTGGAAAGTTAATTCAATTGTACGTAACACCAAAAAAGAGAAAGGGAGAAAAGAAAAGATGATGATGACAACACTATTAGCCGCCTCAGCAAAGAAGAAAGACGTGTGTTGATTAGCTCTCTCAAGCATAGCTGGCAGAAATGAAACTCCACCAAAATGTAAAACACGGGCACCTTGGAGGCCAGTCTTGCATGACTTTTGTTGTACCTGAGAGGGAGACCATGACAGCAAAAGAACCTGTATTAGAGTCATTGAACACTTTTCAATTTAGGAAAAACATCACTGTTGGGCTTAAATGTGCTAAAGAAAATGGCATTCATGTTACACAAAAGGCAACAGAGTAAGGAGAATCCAAAGTGATCCCTCAAATGAGAAAAAAGTGCGGGGTGTGGTTTTCCAACCAAATGGTGGAACCCAGCCAGCTACAACTCTGAAGGAAAAACATCAAATAAATTTTAAAGTGGCAAAGTAAGGGAAGGATGAAAAATAAATAGAAGTCTAAAAATTAATATGATTCTTTACTTCTATGTAAGCCCAAGATTCTATAGCAACACAAACAGAGGCAAATGAGAGAGAAAATGTGAGAAAACAAATGCTTTCCATTTTGGTCTTACAGAAAGCTTAAGTGACTTCTCTTTCTTTTTTAAAAAAAAATGTATTTAAGAAAATAACATATGTATTTTATTTTTTAGAGCAGTTTTAAGTTCGCAGTAAAACTGGCAAACAACCGATTAATTATGCCTACATAATGGAATGCCAGTAAAAACCCTGGCCACCAAACTCAGACAATCTTCCCTGGTTGGCAATGCTGTGTGTCATGTCACACATTAATGCTGGGATGGTAACATGTGCTGACTCCACAGGGAAAGGACAAAGGAACTTCCCAAGGAAAAAGGACAAAGCAACTTCATGTATGGAACCCTCCCAAACTCTGCTTTACACATGTCTTCCTCGGGCTGATTTTAATCTGTATCCTTTCCCCATGTGCATAACAGCTTGGAGTGAGATCTATGAGTCCTCTTAGCAAACTAGCAAACCTGAGAGTAGTTTTTGGAAACCCCCAAACTTGAAGTTGGTGTCAAAATTAAAGACAGTCTTGGAAATTGTGCCCTCTAACTTTGCAGTTTGGCTACCTACAGGTAGGAGTGAAACCTCAGGCATCATCACTGCAGTAGCATTTCTTGCAAGTGCCCCAAACTTTTAATCATGATTTCCTTCCGTACACCACAGCACATAATCCTAATTTGCCTGCTAGTTACAGTGGTTCTAAACTCAGGGTGATTCTATTCCTCACAGGATGTTTGACAATGTCTGGACACATTTTTGGTGGTTTCAACTGAGAGATGCTCTTAGATTCTAGAGAGTAGATGTCAGGGATGTTACTAAACATCCTACAATGCACAGCATCACCCCCACAACAAAGGATTATCCAATCCAAAGTGTCAAAGGTGTCAAGTTTGAGAACCCCTGCATTAGAACTTTGACAGTCACAGGGTGAAACCCCAGATCTGAGATGACAACTCTAGAAATAGTGAGGAGACGGCACCTGAATTCCAAGGGGCAGTGTTCAAATTCCCATTCCACATAAGTCACTATGGTTTGACATTGGACAAACTTCTAAACCTTTGGCCCCCAATTTCCTAATTTGTAAAATGAAACTAATCATTAAGATTTACCCCACAGGGCTTCCCTGGTGGCGCAGTGGTTGAGAGTCTGCCTGCCAATGCAGGAGACACGGGTTCGTGCCCCAGTCTGGGAAGATCCCACATGCCGCAGAGCGGCTGGGCCCATGAGCCATGGCCGCTGAGCCTGTGCGTCTGGAGCCTGCGCTCCTCAACGGGAGAGGCCATATCAGTGAGAGGCCCGTGTACCGCAAAAAAAAAAAAAAGATTTACCCCACAGAATTGTTTAGAGAAGAAGTAAAGCTATATATTAAAATGAGTTAGCAAAGTATACGGACCAAAGTAAGCTGAATGTTCACTCTGTCACAGTTAACTGTCCTTGTATAATGAAAACCATTAAAAAAAATGTTTATTGATTGGAACACTGGTAAAAGCAGGTTTACAAATCAGTTTTTCTTAATGTGTTGCAGAATAGATAGATGACTCCTGACATCCTTTAGATGTCATAAATATGAGCTGTCAACAAATTATTTCCTTCTCTGTAAAATTTGTCTTCTCTGCCCATGACCTTTTTTCCCCCCTCTTTCCTTTCATCATCATATGTGGTAGCTTTTCTGAACCAAGAAACAAAGTTTATATCACACATGAGAGTTACTTTAGAGGCAATGACAAAGAAAATAAACCAAGCAATCCAGTAGTGACACTGCTGGGCAGTCAGATGAACACAAGCACCTGTTAAAATCAATTACCAGGTAAGTTAACTCCCTCCTATATGACCATCTCCCAGAAAATTACAAATTGCCTGATACGTGAGATCACTAAGAGCACAGAACTGTTCATGTTATATTTGAAAACTAAAAAGGCTTAATTTGTTTCCTTCTGGCTGGTGTCTTCCACCACCCTCTATGCTAAAGAACTACTCAAACAAGAGGCATAAATTTTCCCTCTCAGGCCCCCAAACCTGTCACTACACCTGACATGCTGCATGTGTTAACTCATATGTCTTGGATGGATGAGAGAACAGATGGACAGATGGCCAAGTAGATGAAAAAGTATAAGAGCAAATGGAGGAAAAAATAGAAGAACAAATAAATGAATAATTAAGGGGAAAATGTGTTGCCTTGCTATTTTGACACCAAAGTTGTATGTGGACGTGACTATAACTATAAATTTAATTATTCACCAATCAACAGAATGGTGAAGAGAGGACAGAACTCCTCGATATAATCACAGATGAAGTCTTGTCTTCACGACAGATTCAATGATTTTGCAGAGACATGTTCATTCATAAACCCAGAGACTCTCTTTGAAGGAAGAGACAAACTATGCTACGATATGGTTTGTAAAAGCAAACCACAAAAACATTTCGTGTGTGTTAGTAAATAATCTGTACAATTTTTAAGAGAATAAAGGTAGACAGGAAATTTTCCTGATTCCAGAAACGAACAGGGTTTTAAGAAGTAGTTCCCATTCATAAATGTGTTGAAACATTCTCCTCTTTAAATAGCAAATAGATGAATTTAGATAAACATATTTAAATTCCCAGAGCAATCTCAAGGAGCGGCGACAGTTTGGGAAAATGTCAAGAACACCCTCTGCTTGAGAAAACTGCTGTGCTATGTAAGATGGAGATTATCTCAAGGAAAACAGAAACCTTCTCAAAAAACCTTACTGAGTGCATCATTTTTTCCCAGCTGTTGATTTTAGAGAATTTCAGTTGAGAGTTACTTCTCTCTGCCAACTAAATATAAATATCTCATACCAACTGGGTTAGGGGGAAAAGCATATAGGTTGAGAAGACAGAAAGCACACTTGATTCATTCTCACTAAGAATTGATAACCAAATTGTCCAAATGAACTTTCACTATCAGTACCAAAACAGTGACTAAAAAAAGACAAAAACTCAAAATGGATGTCACCTGAGTATAAACAACTCAACAGGTTCACCTGACTCAGTTGGGTGGTAAAGAATTAAATAAGTAAAGAATTAAGTTAACTAGGGCAGTTAAGAGTAAAGTTCACTTTGTGCTAAAAATAAGCTATAAAGAAGAGAGTTCATATTGGAGAAAATTAAAGAACAGTCAAAAAAGACCTCATGCTGCACATAAAACAAACAATAACTAAAACAAGTAGTACTTCTTCAAGATGTGCAAAGTCATAAGGAAGTCATAAATAAAATGACTTAAGAAAACAAGGTATACTCTTCGTTACAAAAAGAATTAGGACTCAGAACAGTTTGGTTAATAAGTTTAAGCAAAATCAAGAGCTAGAAAAAAATTAGATTAAGTGAAATAAACTAAGTGAAAGAACACATAGAAAATAAATGACATGAGAAGAAAATCTGATTTCAACATTAACTTTTCATAGCTACTAAATGCTAAATATCAATAAAAGACTTCTGATTATTATAAAGCAGAGACTCAAAACCTGGTGGCATTTCAACCAGTGGATACCTAAAATAATTTCTTTTGATACTCAGGGCAAAAATCTGACAGCCAAAGAAGCTGTACAGAGCTTCTGTCTTGACGGGATCTTTCTCTTCTAGTAATGACAGGAATGGGAAGAGGGAGGAACTCTCCAAAGTCATAAAGGATTATACAACCAGGGCAGCCAGATACAGCTCTGTGCTAGAGGGGCAGCCACACTGTAGTCTAGCCAGTCATTATGCTAGATATTTTACATGCACTTTCTCATTCAATTTTATCTTAATGAGTAATGGAATCAAATCTCCATTTTCCCAAAGAACCAATGGGCAAAAGTAAAGAATACTCTCTTTAGTTCTCTATCTTAAGAAGAACTGGAGGAAGGGAAAGGAGAATGACCTGTCAAATGTGCATTTCAAAAAACATCAACCAATTAACGAGAGCTTCGTGAGAGGGGATGGGGTGGGGAAAAGCCATGAGGGTTATTATTTTTTTCACTCTTCCTTTCTCTGTGTGCTTTTCTTTCTGATTTGGTCAGACAATAACATTTTTAAATTGTACCACTTCAAAAATCACATGCCTATTTTTCATTAAGATGATTAATTATATATTGCTATATAATTGATAGTATACATAATATATACTATTTATAATGAACATATAGTATAAATTCAATAATATAATCAATACATAGTAATATATATTTCATACATATATAATTTTAGGGGCTATTTTTGTATCCAACAGGTAAAAAATTGTGGCACCTAATCAAGAATAAGGGCTTGTGTCTGCTGAAATTATCTAGTTACCTAACAAATATTTACACAAAATGATGGTAATATTTTATGTTTTCAAAACATTTTAGATTGGCTTATCTAAAAAACAAGACCATATTTTTTAAAAAGCATGCCAAGTGTATTTTGTATTTGAGGGTGGAATCTCAGTGGAGCCAGGGTGAGAGGAACAGTGCAGCGAGGCAGGTAGGAAGGAAAGGAATCCAAAGTGGTAGCTGGCAAGGTGGCCCGTGCTTCAGCTGGATCGTTGGTCATGGAGGATGGGATGTCTCCAGAGAGGCCATAGGAACCACTGTGTCTGGGACAAGCCATGAGGGAGGAGTAAGGGATAAGATGGGGCAGAAGGGCAGAGGAAGGGATTTATCTGCAGACTTTTTCTGTCTTCAATCTCCTTTCTCTCACTCACTCCTTTCTCTCACTAAAGTTTGCCAAAAGTTGGCAGGAGAAGCCTGAGCCTCAGAGGTTCTGGTGTGGTTCAGCTTAGGCCTCAGAGGAGACAAAGAGCACCCATTCAGGCCCACAACATCGGGGAGGCACAGAGGAGGCTGTGGCTCTGTGAAAAGATCCAGGAGTGCCTGGCCTAGCATAAATCTAGGGTTCCTCCAAGATACTTTCTAAGATTTGAGAATATTTCCAAAGGCTAAAACTTATACCATGAAATCCTATAATGTCCTTTAAAAGAAGTATTTAGAAATTCCAGTTATATGTAATATCAAAATTTACGTTAAAGCTGAAAATAAAATAAAATCGTGTCTTCTCAAAATGGAATTTTTCCTTCCTCGTTAATAGATCCTTTTACAATTGAGTTTTCACTAGGATAAAGGGTCCAGGTTCACAATTTATAAATCAGGCAAAAATGAGGCAATTACAAGATTAAGGGTAGAAGAATTTAGAATGTCAACTGGCATTAATTTAAGTGAGGTTCTCTACACCTACTTTAATTAATGCCAAGTGCTTGGAGAACTTTGTTCTTCTGAGATGAAACCTGAAATTGGATGAGACTAACAGTAATCACAGTCTAATACCTCATCCTTCAGAACAAAAGGTTTTATTTCTCATCACTTAAAAAAAAAAAAAAACAACCTTTTCAATCACAGTATGTGTAATATAAAATCAAGGGGAAAACATCCAAGCAGATTTTAATAAACTTACTATAGCTAAATTCCAAACCAAGAAACATCCAAAGGGGGCTCTCTGGCCCAGCTTCTCTTCCTATCTGATAGGAGACTGTTCAGGAACACAATGATATTCTAAGATGGATAATAATTCCCCTGTATATACCAGCACAGGCTTTCAAACAAATCAGTGTGTTGTCAGAAGAATAAAATTTGAATTCAGTTCTGGGGTATTGAGTCCATGTCAATAGTCAACCACATTGTAAGGCCATCTTCTAAAAATAATGTTAGTGCATTTAAAAAAAAAAAAAAACTTGTTCACAGGGGAACATATGACACTGACTTGTAAGTAAAATAGTACCTATTATTCTGAGATAAATAGATAGACATAGTACAGCCAGTATAACACAAGACTAAAAAATCCAGATGATGAAAGACTCAGAAAAAAGTAAAAAGAAAAGAAAGATAGAAAGAAATGAGAAACTATCTTACTAGTAAATACTCTGGCAAATCTCAATTTATGGGATGTTTTATAATTTTGTCCAAACTTATTTTATTTAATCTTTATTAAATTCCACTATTACTAAAAAGGAAATTACAGGCCAATATCTTCGATGAATATAGATGCAAAAATGGTCAACAAAATATTAGCAAACCAAATCCAACAATATATAAAAAGGATCATACACCATGATCAAGTTGGATTTATTCCAGGGTCAACAAGGATAACATTCACAAATCAATCAGTGTGATACACCACACTACCAAATGGAAGGATAAATATCACATTATCATCTCAACAGATGCAAAAAAATGCATTTGACAAAATTTAACATCCATTCATGATAAAAGCTCTCATCAAAGTCGATAAAGAGGGAACATATCTGAACATAATAAAAGTCATTTATGACAAATTTACAGCTAACATCATATCAATGGTGTAAAGCTGAAAGCCTTCCTCTAAATTCAGGAACAAGTCAAGGACACCCACTCTTGCACCTCTATTTAATATAATATTGGAGTCCTAGCCACAGTGATCAGATAAGAAAAAGAAATAAAAGGCATCCAAAGGAAGAAGTAAAACTGTCACTATTTGCAGATGACATGATACTTCATAGAGAAAACCCTAAAGTCTCCACCAAAAAGAACCCAAAACACTATTAGAACAAATTCAGTGCAGCTGAAGGATACAAGATTAATATACAGAAATCAGTTGCTTTTCTATATACTAACAATGAAATATCACAAAGTAAAAAAAAAAAAAAAATTCCATTTAAAATCGCATCAAAAAGAATAAACCACCTAAGAATAAACTTAACCAAGAAGGTGAAAGACCTATACTCTGAAAACTATAAAACACTGATGAAGGAAACTGAAGATGATACAAAGAAATGGAAAGATATGCCATGCTCTAGGATTGGAAGAAGTAATATAGTTAAAATGGCCATGCTACCCAAAGCAATCTACAAATTTAACACAATCCCTATCAAAATACCTATGACATTTTTCATAGAACTAAAACAATCCTAAAATTCATATGGCACCACAAAAGATCCCAAAGCAATCTTGAGAAAAAAGAACAATGCTGGAGGTATCACACTCTCAGGCTTCAGACTATACTACAAAGATACAGTAATCAAAACAGACACATAGATCAATGGGACAGAACAGAGAGCCCAGAAATAAACCCACATACATATGGTCAATTAATCTACAACAAAGGAAGCAAGAATATACAGTGGAAAAAAGACAGTCTCTTCAATAAGTTGTGTTGGGAAAACTGGTCAGCTACATGAAAAAGATTGAGATTAGAACATTTCCTCCCATCATATACAACAATAAACTCAAAACAGATTAAAGACCTAGATGTAAGACCTAACACCCTAAAACTCCTAGGAGAGAACATAGGCAGAAACACTCTTTGACATAAATTGTAGCGGAGTTTTTTGGATCTGCCTCCTAACACAAAAGAAATAAAAGCAAAAATAAACAAATGGGACCCAATTAAACTGAAAAGCTTTTGCACACCAACGGAAACTATCAACAACATGGAAAGACAACCTATAGAATGGGAGAAAATACTTGCAAATGATGACTGACAAGGGATTAAAATCCAAAATATATAAACAGTGCATATAATTCAATATCAAGAAAACAAACAACCCAATGAAAAAATGGACAGAAGACCTGAAAAGACACTTTACCAAAGAAGATAAAAAAATAGCTAGCAGGCACATGAAAAGATACTTAACATCACTAATTATTAAAGAAATGCAAATCAAAACAACATTGAAGGGCTTCCCTGGTAGCGCAGTGGTTGACAGTCCGCCTGCCAATGCAGGGGACACGGGTTCATGCCCTGGTCCGGGAAGATCCTATGTGCCGCAGAGCGGCTGGGCCCGTAAGCCATGGCCGCTGGGCCTGCATGTCCGGAGCCTGTGCTCCGCAATGGGAGAGGCCGCAGCAGTGAGAGGCCCGCGTACTGCAAAAAACACAAAAACAACAACAACAACAAGAAAAAAACAAAAAAAACATTGAAATATCACCTCACACCTGTCAGAATGGCTATCATCAAAAACAAATGATGGAGAGGAAAGTCTACAAATAACAAACATCGGAGAGGGTGAGAAAAGGGAACCTTTGTACACTGTTGGTGGGAATGTAATTTGGTGTATGTAAATTGGTGTAGCCACTGTGGATGACAGTATGGAGGTTCCTCAAAAAACTAAAAATAAAATTACACATGATCCAGCAATTCCACTCCTGGGTATATATCTGTACAAAAACAAAAACACTAATTTTAAAAGATATATACACACCAATGTTCATAGCAGCACTATTTACAAGAGCCAAGATATGGAAGCAACCCAAGTGTCCATCTACAGAAAATAGATAAAGAAGATGTAGCATGTGTGTGTGTGTGAATGTGTGTGTGTATAATGAAATATTACTCAGCTATAAAAAGAATGGAATTCTGTCATTTGCAGCAACAGGAATGGACCTAGAGAATATTATACTATTGAAATAAGTCATGCAAAGAAACACAGACACTGTATCATATCACTTATACGTAGAATCTAAAAAATAAAACAAATGAACATATATAGCAAAACAAAACTAACTCAGATACAGAAAACAAACTAGTGGTTACCAGTGGGGAGAAGTAAGGAGGGAGGAGCATGTTAGGTGTAAGAGATTAAGAGATACAAACTACTATGTACAAAACAGACACGCAACAAGGATATATTGTACAGCACAGGGAATTATAGCGATTATTTTGTAGTAACTTTTAATGGTGTATAATCTGTAAAAATACTGCATCACTATGCTGTATACCTGAAACTAATGCAATACTGTAAATTGACTATACTTTGTTTAAAAAAATACACTGTTACTATAAAAAAATATTTTAAGAGTTTTTTTTAAAAAAACATCAAAGTTCATAGGATAAATAATACTCTCTTTGTTTGTATGTTTATTTCAGCATATTCAGGACAAGCAGCATAAGGAAAGCACACATCACTACCTTTTGCCATGTCCATGATATTTCACTCATAATGTAGACAGAGCAAACTGGAACTACACACTAGGCTTTTCTAACAGGATCACTGGATTCTTGTTCTGTACAGCTCACAGGTTAAGAACACAGGTTTTGCAGTCAAACAGAACTTTGCTTTTATTTTCAATTATAGGCCCTCGCTAAGTTCTTTGTTTTCTTATCTGTAAAAGTTCTTTGTTTTCTTATCTGAAAATATAGAAAACATTCCTTGCCAGAGGAATATAGATCAAGCCCTTTCCCTAACCATACGGACACTTTGCCATCTTTTCCTACCCACTGTTATCCCTTTACTTCCTACAGAGCCTCTCCATTAACCACGGTCTGAATTTTGGCCTTCCAGCTTGACCCACCCTCTATATTTTCAGCCTCTTGGTTGTCTGCATTCCTGGATTTGGTCCACAGCTTGATTGGACTCTCTTTTTTTTCCTTGTCAGATAATAAAACCCGTAATTTTTCAATTACTTTATAGTTTTTGTTTAAGTTTTTATATTCATGAAATTTCATTTCGTCTTCACCATACCCGATGAAGCAGATTGTTTTACTAAAATTACATAAGAGTAAAGAGCTTTGAGAGGTATTCTGACTTTCTCAAGTCACAATGATACCAAAAGAAGCAGAAATGGAACAAAAATTATGAGCATCACTCCTGAATCCATGTTTTATTTTGTTTTCAGCTATGTTATAAGGCACACCATTTGCATAAATAAAATCCAATAAATGTCCAAGGAAAGTGAATTACATGTGGAGCCTTAAAAGTTAAAAAATAAAAAAAAAACTAGAAAGAATCAATTCTCCAAAATAGCATAAAATATGCTGGATAATGGCAAGAGATGGCAGGAAGACAGAGCAGACTCCAATACAAAAAAGAAATTTGGGTAATAAGTCCAGTAGAATAGCATGAGGAAGCAAGCAGAAGCATGCAGGGGAGTGTCAACTCCTGATTTTTAAAGACAAACATTGGAAAAATGCCCATAGATGGAGGTCAGGGGCATTCACAAGGAGAACTGTTTCACTGAAGAAGAAGCCATCAAAGATCTATTTGTATACAACTTTACACATGCTGTTTTGTGTGCTGGGTACAACATATCCATGTCCTCAAAGAGCTTACAGTCTAACCTCACCAGTACAAAGAGTTCAAATATACAGCATATGGCTAGGTCCCAAATATGTAAAATATAAGCTCTATAACATGATACTGCTTGCTATATTATTTCTCCATCTAAAAGAATTAGTAGTGGTCTCCCACAGACAGTAGACATGCTAGTAAAAACTCAAAATGAATGACTATACATAACTTCAGAGAGGATGTGGGTAAACAGGCATACTCACATTCGCTTTGACGAAGGGTGATTCAATCATTCACTTTAAGCGTGTACACTGGTACAATTTTCACAGGCAGTAAGGATCATATACTCAGAAACCAGCAATCTCACTCCTACAGCACTAATCACCTAAGTGAACAAGGATATGTAGACTAAGAATATGTTCACAGCAGGGCTGTTTATAATAGGGAAAAAATGCATTAGTTAAATAAGGTAAAGTACAGCTAAAAATGATTTTGTATATATTTATAGTATAGAGCTCTACTCCCTAAGTAAGGATAGCCATGATGTCTTAAGTGAAATGGTTAGGTACATTATAAGCCACATTTAATGGCTGTGTATATGCACTCACACATTCATACATCAGTCTGGAAGGCCATAAATCAAACTGACAACAGTGGAAACCTCTGGGTGGGATGATTCCAATTGATCTTTTTTTTTTAATTGAGTAAAAAAGTGCTAAATAAATTAAGTAAAAGATAATGAAAGGCAAAAAGTAGCTATATTTATTATTTAACCCAATATTTGCTGAGTGTCTCCTCAGAGGATGGTGAGAGGTACATACAGGCTGGCCAAAGCCCTGAGTCCAGAAATGAAGCCTAAGACCCCAGACCACCAGCAGAGACAGTCCCTTGATTAACTATTAATATTATCTCCACTTTTAGGCTGAGAATGTCATCCATGGGTCACAAACATTGAAACTGGTTCATCTTTTACAACTTACTATTGGTCTGCTGAATACAAGTGAGCTGAATATTACAGAGTGTCAATCATAATTTCATAAATGAGTTGTCAGGAAGAAAAAAATATATGCTGTACTTGGAAATGTCAAGTGTAATCCAATAAATGTCAAATAAAATTGAATTGTTTGTGGGAAGTTATAGGTGGGTGAACAGGAAACCTGGGCGAGACTCTCTGAAAATGAGATCCCATATATTTGGTTGAGTTTGTGTTCCTGAAATCAAAGCTTTTTCCCCCTCCATGTTATCCTGCACAGTAAACCATTCTGACTTCCTCTGAAGAGTACTTTATCCTTTAAGTACTTAGCTGTCCAGTCACTTTCTAATAAACACATTTCTCACAGACATATCCCTGGGCAGTGATGCAAAGGGAGTTAGTAAGGCATTTAACCAATGTTGTTTAACACAATCTTTAGACTTTCCCGTGGCAGTGTTTTCTCAAGAGCAAACTCCAAAGATTCAGCCAAACTAATATGGCACAAGATGAAAGTGCTTAGCATATGGCTGCTTCCTTTACGCTGAAAAGGATCTTAGCAACCAGATGTGGCACACACATGTCTGTGGTCAACATAATATACTCCCATATTTGCTTGTCAAAAGGATTGGGAGGTCTGTCCATCACAAGTAACTTTCCCAGAACACTTGTTCTTTCTTTAAGAGATTAAATGTTAAGTATTTTTTTAAAAGAGACGGGCATGCAATAAGGTGGTAGCTGTGATTCTTTGCTTAATTCAACCAGTATGTACTAAGCAGTTCTCAGCGTCAAGTTCTTTTCACCAGGGATGCAATGGTGAACGCCAAACCCTAAACTTTTGGAGCCAAACATCAAGTTAGGGAGACAGATGAGAAGCAGACAAAGACAAAACAGCATGCGATGAGGAAAGTGCCTGGAGTGGCAGCATCTTAAGGGGAGACTGAATGGAAGGTCAGAGAAGTTTCTTAGAGTATTAGCCTAAGAAGCGAGGTGAGCACTATAGCACCAAAGGGAGAGAAAAATAACATGTATGAAAAGACCCAAAGGTATTTAAGAAGCTTATGGGATTCAGTCAGGTAAGGCTAACTTCTACCAATATGGTTAACTGTCAGACATACACTTAAGATATCAAAATGGTAAGCGAGTCATCAATTTGCTTCAAAATACTTGGAGAACTAAATATGAACTTAAAATATCCAAATTAGGAAGCCTGCTTATCCCAGGTCAAATCAAGCTAAAATATGTCCTTTGAAAGTTTTGTACTTAATGCCTGATAGTAAATACTAGGAATATATCAAACCACACATATATTTGTGTAGAATGACATTCCCCACCCTCAAAACCACCTTTTCTTACATGACACATTATGTTTCTCTCTTAAGACAATTATCTTAGTCTATTCATTTTGATGTTCATTTTCCTCTGTCAACCAACCATCACCTTCACCGGTGACTAGTTTTCTCAGAGTGGTGAGTAAGGGATGCTTATTTACATGCAATGATAAAAGAGAAAATATCTTACAGTGTCTTTCTTTTACCAGTGAATCAACCTCCTCAGAGGACTCAGACTCCACTGGAGACTGACCAGTGGTCTTGGGATGTTCAATCACTGAGGACTCTTAGACCTGCCATCACCTCCCACCATGCCACCCCCAGAAGAAGGCCAAACTGCTCCAGATGCCTCTGTCATCCATGGCTCTATCCTGATTGCAACTTGGGCAAAGCAGCTCTGGTTAGAGCCACCATCTGCTTGACTTGTCTCCTGTTCTTCCTGCTTGTGCCCTCGCTTGGCCCCTCTACAGGCCTGTTTCAGCATGGCCAGAGGATCCTTTCAAAATATCATGTCACTGCTCCGTTCAAAACCACTGCAAAGTTTTTAAAGTAGGAATTTACCATATGACCCAGCAATTCCATCCTAGGAATCTACTCTCTTAGTTTTCTTTTGCTGTTGTAACAGATTACAACAAACTTAATTGTTTAAAACAACATTCATTTATTATCTCACAGTGTTTGTGGGTCTGAGGTGTGGCACAGTGTGGCAGGGTCTCACCCAGCTAAAATCAAGGTTTTGGCCAGGACTATGATACTCATTTCGGGCTCAGGGTCATTTTCCAAGCTCACAGGTTACTGGCAGAATTCAGCTCCTTACATATGTTGGACTGAGGTCTCTCTTTTCCTGACACATGATCCTTCATCTTCAAGCCAACAACATTGCATCAAATCCTTCTCATGGTTCCAATCTCTGAATTCCTCTTCTACTTTCCTCTTCTGCTTTTAAGGGCTCAAGTGATCACATGGGGTCCACCTACTTAATCCAGGATAATCTCCCTATGTTAAGGTCAACTCATTAGTAACCTTAATTATAACCATAAAGTCCCTTTTGCCATGGAAAGTCACATACTCATGGGTGCAACACCAGGGGTAAAGGTCATGGGGCAAGAATTCGGCCTATCACACTACCCAAGAGAAATAAAGACACATTCCACATAAAGATTTGCACATAAATGTTCATAGCAGCACTAATCACAACAGGCAAAAATTCAGAACAACCTAAATGTCCACCTACTGGTGAGTGAACAGATGAAGTGTGCTATATCCATACAATGAATACTAATCCAAAAAATATTATTCAGAAACACAAAAAAGAAACTATTAATACATTCAGTGACATGAATGAACCTCAAAAAAAAATCACATTAAGTCAACAAAAGCAGAAATAAGACTACATGTTATATGATTCCCTTTACAGAAAAGGCAAATCTATAGGAACAGAAAGTAGATTAATGGTTGTCTGCAGCTGCGATTAACAGTAAAAAGGCATGAGGGATCTTATTGGAAGATGAAAATTTTCTAAACAGGACTACGGTGATGATTATATACAGCAATAAATGATAGTAAATTTACTACTAAAAGTCACTGAACTATGCTCCTGAAGTGAGTAAATTTTATATGTAAAATATGACTCAATAAACTTGTTTAAAAAATTACAAATAAATAAAACCTTTGCAAAGTGAGCTCTCTTTTCATGCAAATTTAAAGTCAAATCCCTCCAAATGCTTACAAGGTCCTACACAATTTGAATTCCCAGTATCCCAATTCCTACTGTGCTCTCTCTTTCCCATTAGCCTGTTTCTGCCATACTGACCTCTTTACTATTCTGACTAGCCCCTACACATTCATGCCTCAGGGCCATTCCAATTTATCCTACCAACCCAACCCTCAAAATGAGACTATCACTGCTTTGGATCCAGCTCTCTCTTGAATCAGCTCCGAAGCAACATGGTGTTGACCATGGAAACAGGAAGAGAACACTCAATACTTCCCTCTGCTCCTTTTTGCTCTCCTACGCCATAAGGGAAGGTATAATGAAAATGATCACACTGTGAACATCGGTACAGGTTGAGCACTGTGATACTTGGCGAGCAGGCAAAGGACATTCTTCAGAATGGGGCCACTGTCTCACCCTTCTCCAGCTGCCACCGGTGCCAATAAGCTGCTAGAGTATAACTGCCGACTACACTGGGAATGCACAAACTGCCACGTCAAAATGCTTTCTCCCTGCTGCCACTCTCACTCCCCTGTCCAATACGAAGCCCCGTTTATTTCAATTATTTCCATTACAGATTTTCCTCAACATTTGCAAAATAATGCCAACAGCAACCAACCTATATACTCAACTAACAAAAAATCACCTCCACTTTATCAGAACCACTTGTGCAGTGAAATAAGTTGCAACGTAATTCCAAAAGAAACTATTATCTCCACTTTTTAACCAGGCTCTTGTTTTTTTTGTTTTTTTTTTTCCTTTTCGTTACCAGGATAGAGTATCTTACTTGTAACTCTCAATGATTTCCTCAGAGATTATAGCTACTGGCAATCTGGGGAAGCTCCTTCCTTACTATGGCTAAATCTCCAAAACCAGATTCACATGACAGAAACTTCAAAGTTCAGAGAACAGTAGCAGTTAACCTCAGAGAGCTGTTGTTTCTCATCAAGCCGCTAAAACAACCTAGAATGCATGGGACAATAATCTCTTTTTGCAAATGAAGTGTTTTGCTTAAAATTAAAAAAAAGAGCTATTCATAATAACAAGATTCACTGATTGTGAGAGATCAGAAATAAGCAAGCTCTGTAGCAGAGTCCAATATGCCAACCTCAGTCCTCAGAAAGTCAATTAATCTACCTTCCCCAGTTGGTCTCATATCCATGACTCTGTGGGGTATTTTTAAAATTTTAATGAGTATTTTAAAGAACATAAGGATGTCTCTAGCTTCTCCTGTTTTTAAACACTCTGTCAGATGACCTTCTGAAATGCTCTAAAACATGTTCTGGGGCTTTTCTGTTTTTGTTTTGAAGGCAACATAGTACAGTGGTCAGGAACTCATGCCAAGAAGGTGCAGGTCCTAATCTCAAATCTGACATTTACTAGGTTCAGACATTTAAGTAACCTGCCTAAGGCTACACAACTAGTAAATGACAGGAAAGGGATTTAAACCAAGACAGTCTAGCTCCAGGGTCCATGGGCTTGGTCACTACTCTAAGATGCCTCCCATTTACAATAATCACTCCTGTTCTTCCACCAACACCACCATCATCATTATCCTCATCACCACTATCAGAGAGCCATATTATAGACAATAATTTAAACTGTTTTGTTTACCTGATCACGTCTTGAACTCTGAAAAGACACACTCAGCAAACGCCATCCAATAAACAGTCACCACATTCATTCATTTTTCTAATGCCGGTCCAGTGAAGTAGAGAATAAAATGTCATAAACCTCATTTTGCAGACTGTGGAACTGAGCTAAAAATGATTAAATCTTCTAGCATCACTTGGGGACTGAGAGGCAGAGAGAGAAGTGATGAAGCTCGACTCTATTCACCCAGCATGATCACTCATCTTAATATTTCAGCTTCCCAAATAAAAATAAGTAGGACAATTTCCAGCCATCTGATCTACCTGGAGAAAAACAAGGCCAGGCTGGCTTGCTAAGCACACTGGAATAAATAAAGTACTATGACATGAGTAAGGGTCTATCATAAAGAATTCCCACATGCGTCTGCAGTCAGCATAATAACTGTGGTGTTTCATATCGTTTTGCATTCAGCCTGGGTAATTCACTGACACCTTAAAAGTGACAGATGAACATGAAAAAAGAGCTGACATCTTGCAAGATGTAAGAAGATGCCAGGAGGACCCTAACAAAGTGCAGTGACAGCTGCAATGGAGGATGACAGAGCTTAAAAAGCAACTTACCACTTATTTTTTAGACTTAATTTTTACATTAAAAAGACAACAGAAACACGAAAGAAAAAAAATTCAATAAACTCTTTCTCAGTGGAACAGTTAGTAATCCTAAATCCAACCAAAACCAAAATGAATGACTGTCAAATGTGTCGCTGACACCTGCAGTCCCTACTCTATCATTCATGGGCAAATATTTTAATCTATTCAAAACACACAAGAAAAAAGATTCTTAAAGATTCCACCAGACCTTTAGGACAGCCCTAAAAAACTCCAGAGCTTTATGGTATTTCCTAAAAGTCCGCTACAAGCATATTTGCTAACATTTCACTAAAACAAACCTCTTAAAATTAATAAATTACCTGTCAAATCCCATAAAAACAGATGGTCACTTGGAGACAGGAAAACATGTTATCATTCTGTTTAACACAGCTGTTCAGACTAGGAAAAGATCATTTCATTTTCCAAACATACAATAAACCTTGTCTAAGATTTCCAATATCATGCATAAAAATGAAAATTTCATGCAGCTGCTTCTGTGTTACACATCTGGTTATTGTTGAGAAAACATCTTTAATAGTAAAAAAAAAATCATTATAATAAATAAAAACTAAAATTGGTCTGTCTTTGTTCTTCCTTAACAAGCAGCAAGCTACCTCTCAGAGTTTTCCTATCAAAAGATTTTAAATTGCCGAGTGTCCCGATGTTGAGGTACACTAACACGTTATTTAATACAATTAAGAATTTATTAGCAATCTCTTACCAATAAAAAAGTACACACAGCTGAATATCTGGTACCACAATTGTTTCTTCCTGTTACTCCTTTCAAGAAGGTATTTTAGGAACTGCATGAGAAATCTAACACATGAAACAATAAGTCAACACACAACATTTGTGTCACACATCTGAAATGAGATTTTGATTTGTTAGTCTCCAACACATTACTTACATTACTATAAATCACACAAAGATGAAGACATGTGGCACCTAAGAATAGTTATAAAATAACCAACACCAAGAGCATGCCTATATTTATGCTCAGAGCTCTCCTGGTTCTATATTTTTAGCAAACGACACGAAACTTGATAGCTAAATATATGGCCATTTTTTTTTTACATTATTTGCCAGGAGCACCAGTGTTTAAGTCTTCAAAATGTCCACAAAATATATCTGTGACGTTCAACTACTGTAAGAGGGGGGTGGGGTTTGTATGGCAGTGGGCTTCCTTTAATATTGGAAAAATAATTAAAAGTTTGACAGGCCACTTTGAGTTAACAGTTAGGTAGTGAATTGCATCAGGAAGTTTTACTATCACTGCCCTGTTTAATATCATCCAAAGGATCCTACTGGAAAAAAATTCAAATCCCTTACAGGGCTGACAACATCCCAGTGACCTCCTAGAACCTTTTTTCTCCCCAACCTCATTTCGTTCCACTCCACCAACTACACCCAAGCTTCCATGATGATCTTTCTGTCCCCTGAAGCCTCCAAGCTTGGGGCCACGACCCATGTATTCCTCCTGCTTGGAACACGTCCCCTAGATTTCCTTGCAGCTGTTCAGCATTCACACTGCAAATGTCACTTCCAGAGAAGCCTTCCTTGACCATTGGTCCCTCCCCTCCCCTCCCCTTAGATCACTAGCTCACTGTCTTATTTTCTTGATGGCACTGATAACCTTCAGACATTATTTTATAATTATTTACACGTTCATTTTTCTATCCCCTCCCACTAGAATTTAAAGTTCTTCCGAATAGACGTCTTATTCACAGCTACATCTCCAGCCCCAAGTACCTGCACATAAAAAAATGCATACTGAATGAAGGAACAAACTTTGTTTTCCTCTAAATTAACTAATAATGTGACTGAAGTGGCCAAACAATCCATTTGAATCCAACCTGTATCTTGGATACGCCACTACTGGCCTCATAACCAGACTTAATGATAGGTTGGGATAAGGAGTCCATAAAACCAAGGGGGACATGCCCAGAGTCTATCCCCTTGAAGTCTGTGCCCAAATGGCTTCGTGTGGGTCTCTTCTCAAGATCTGGCCTTCCAAGGGAAGAACATGGTACCCGCTATGTATACCCTTAGGCTTGTGGAGTGGCTATTTGCAGGAGAGGTGGAAGGATCTGGGCATGAATGCACATGAAGCATCTTACAATATGGGATGGAGCCAGGGTGAAAAGAGGAACCACAGGCCAGGGGTTGGTAATCCCTATGCTGCACATTCTTACACGAAACTCCAGAAAGTCCAGGAATATGGGGAATTCCCTGGCGGTCCAGTGGTTAGGACTCCACACTTTCACTGCCGAGGGCCCCAGTTCAATCTCTGGTCAGGGAACTAACATCCCGAAAGCCACAGGGCGTGGCCAAAAAAAAAAAAAAAAAAAAAGTCCAGGAATATGAAATTTAAGCCAAGCCTCCCACGTCATTATGAAGGTATGTTTGTCTAGGTAAGACATTGTATTCCATTTTGGGTATATGTTAGTCTATCTGATAGACTGTTAGCTTGACTTATAACTTTATATTTTGAACATATGGGATGTGGGTTTCTATTTGGTCCTACAAATGTTGGGGGTGGGCCTACGTGCCACTGTGCGTCTTTGATCAAGTCCCTTGAGCTCTCCGAGCCTGTTTCCTCACTGAAGAGAAATAATTCCTGTCTTGCCCCCCCATATTATCTGAAGAACAAATGAGATCATACATAAATATCTATAAAAAGTGTAATTTAATAATATTTGTATTGTGTTCTTTTTAACATGCCTCCCTATGTATTCCAGCCAAGTGAAGACCATAACAATTTCCATGGCCAGTCTCAAAGCTACTGTGGCCTTTAAGAAACTTTTGAGCTAGATGGAGTTTTGCTATTCATTTCATTTTTTCAAAGTGTTAAGTATTCATAAAATTATTTCTCTATCCTTCAAAGTTCCACATCCTTCCAGAAGGAAAAATATACCAGACTGCCCATGAGTTTAGATATTAAGAGAATTTTCTTTTTTCTTTAAAGGAAAAACCTTCTAGAATTATTTATAGTTATTTATAGTTACAAAGGCATGCCAACTGAAAAATGCCTCTTCTACTATTTAGCCCATTGAATACAGATCTGTTTTCCAGGAAAAGCAAATAATATACACTAGTGCTATGCATTTGTTGATCTCTAGTCAGTTGCTGGAATGAACTGAGCATGAAGTCTACCCTTGAGGCTGTGTTAGATCTCCGAGGCTGTCTGTCCAGAAGCCTCTCCTCCCATCCCAGAGGAGAGATGATCTTGGAGATGTAATAAATCAAGAGCACAAACAGAACATATAAAGAAGCTAAGGCAAAAAAGAAAAACCCAAATACTTAAAAAGAGCAGAGAGCTGGCCAGAGTGCAGTAAAAGCTAAAATGGACTCTGTCCAATACAGGACAAGGGAAAACAAAGTAAGACTTCAGTGGACTGAGATTCAAAAAGCCTGCATTTTAGATGATCAAAAACCCTTTTACACAATGCATTAAACTCATCAAATGGGGTACACTAACCACTAGAAAAATCACAAATCACCAAAAAATAAATATTGGAAATCTATTCCAAAGTACCCCTTAGAGTTCACAATGACCTAGCCTTTGCAATTTTCTATATAACCAGATAGTTCTATCCCACTCTTAGGTCTACAAATCAAGTAAATTCAACAGGAAACTTACTTGTAAATAGTAACAGCAATAATAATAAAGGAGCTAACACTTACTGGACAGTTATAATTTCCATGCGCTGATCTGTGTTAACAAAATGAGTTATTACAATGAACATAAAGAAGAGACAACAAGTCTCTGACATCAGAAATATTATTAGTCCTTTAGAGGGGGAACCTAAGGCACAGAGAGGTTAAGTAACTTTCCCAAGACCTCATGTAAAAAACTGTATGAAAAATTCAGGAGGTCTGGCTTCACAGAGGCAGCCAACACAGTCCACAGAGGTTAAGTAGAAGAATCAAGAACTATCAGAAAGGAGATACTTTATTTGCCATGCCTTCTAAAAATATGTGTTCATCACCACCACATGTAAGGGTACAGGCACAGTAGATTAAAAAAAAAAAAAGAAGCCAATATGAATTCAGGCCTGGAAACTGATTGTCCAGTTGGAGATGGAGAAGGAAGAACATATTATCGATAGGACCTCACAGAGTTCCTTCATACACAATGTCTCATGTGATCCTCATAATATCCTTAAATTGTGATTCCCAGCTCATAGAGGCCAAACTGAGTCCAAATATGCCAAGCAAGTTACTCAGGATCACAAAGGTATTCAGTGGCATTGCCCACATGAAAACTGATATTAACTCCATGTTAATTCACCTAGCATCCCTGAATGTTCTAGAGAAACGGTCCTCCTAATCACTCAAGATATCAAACTAGACAGGTGGGGAAAAGGAACTGGCATTGTCTAATAACAATCCTATGTAATGTGTGGCCCCCACAAAAAAAAGAAAAGAAAGAGTAGAAAATGGCGAATATGAAAGCCACAACTCAAATTCAGACCTTCTGAATCCTGTTCAAACATTCTTTCCACCACACCAGGCACACTGTCACACAAGATAGTATTACAATGTAAACTATAAATCAGGATGGGTTGAGCCACTGACAAATCAAAATGAAGAGAACACATTCATTCTCCAATATCCATGGCTTCTTTGCTCATTATAGGAGTAAAGTTCCGTGATGAGCTGGGGTAGCCAGTGAAGGCTATCAGGAAGATTCCCTTTGTTAGTGGCAATCATTTTTCTGATACAATTTGTTTACATTATTATAAGACTGGGTCGATATATAGCAACTTCTACACTTATTTCACTGATTTCCTTGGTGTGGTTTTCAAAAGAAATACCATACTGTGTAACTACAATATAGAATGCATTTGCAAGTACTATTTTGTTATCACATTCTTGCAATAATTACTAAAATTTGTTATTCTACTCTTTAGCTTACTCAGATCACCATACTCTAGCAAATACTATATTCAACTGGTCTAACATGTCCTCAACTCCTTTCTTCATCCACCACATCCCATATATCAGCAAGACTCATGAGCTCTAACTTCAAAATATTTGCCTAAGACATCCACCTCTCCCTAGCTCCTCGGCCACCCTCACCATTCAATCACTGTCTTCTCTCACTTGGATAATCGTAACAGCCTACCTCTTCCCTACTTCTCCTGCAGCCCTGCTAATCAACTCACCATTGGACAATCCATAATAGGGTAACCAACTCATCCCAGTTTGCCTGTTTGCCTGGGACTTTTTTGCTTTTAGCACTGAAAGACCTGTAGCCCAGGAAACCACTCATTCCTGGGCAATCAAGAGAGTCAGTCGCCCTAATTCAACTGGTGAACTTTTTATAAAATCGAAAAAATCAGGCCATTGCTTGTGGTCAAATGGATCACTGGCCCCATTCTGGATTCACACCCTTTGCCATGTCCCGCTGACTTTCCCTCCACTATAGACCCTGGTCATTTGTCTTTGGGCTCAACCAGTAGGATGTTAGCAGATGGTATTGCAAAGAGGCTTGAAATATGCTAGAGGCTCGGCTCAATCTCTTGCATTTGGGCCATTTCCCTGAAGATTTGCCCCAGCTAGCCTGATGGTCCAGGAGGATGAAAGTAACATGGAGCAGAAGTGGACCCAAACAGTAGCTTATAGCCAAGCCCAGTGAGACCTCCCTGGATCAGCCAATATGCAGATGTTTGAGCAAGAACAAATGACTCACTGAAGCTTGGGGATGGTTTGGCATCTAGCATTGCTGAGGTGATACTAAATTGATGTGGGTTCTTGTCAAAATCTTTCAGTAGCTTCCCATTTCACTTAGAATAAAATTCAAAATACTTACCTGGCCCATAAAATACTGCATGATCTGGGCTCTCATCTCCCTCTCACCACACTGCCTTTCAATCTCACTGGTCTCCTTCCTGTTTCTCAGACTGAGAACGCTGTTTCTAATACACGATCTCAGCCCCACCTGCTGCCTCTGCCTCAAACACCTTACTGCCAGTGCTTCTCATGACTGGCTCCTTTTCATCCTAACACGTTAGCTTAAAATCACCTCCACAAAGACTTTCTTGACCATCCCAAGTTTTCCATGATTTTACCACTTGTTTACCTCTGTCACAGCACTTCTCATATTCTGTAAATAATTTGTTGATCTGTTTATACTCTGTATCCCCACCAAGCTCAAATATTCAATATTTTCTAAATAAGTTACTGAATATCAACTGAATGATGCCCAGTGGTCCAGAAAATCTGTTAATCTGATACCTTCCTGGTCTGAAGTGTAAAAGATTTTTATTATTGACAACAGGAAGTGAGAATCGATACAATAGTAGCGTTATAGATTATGTTTATCCATACTGATACAGTTTTTAAATTAAAAGTTCAAAAGGGATTTAATGGGGTGTGGGGGGGAAATGCTAGCTGGACATAAGCTTATAAAAACCAGAGAGAATTATACAAGACTTTAGTTGTATCACATTTTCCAAATGCAAGAGTACCTCATTATCAAACCCCTATTAACAACCCTCCACCACCACTAAAACTACTTTGCTTAAATCAAGGGAAGCTGAACAAATAAAAAGTTGTTTGGCCTTTTAGCTACAGAAGTTAAAACAGAAGCAATGAAAGACCTGTAGCCCATTCTCCATCATTAGTTATTATACTATTGGCCTAGTGGAAAATTTTAGCTGTCCACCTTCTTCAGGGACTTCAATGTTCACAAAAGACCCCTTTAAACTCCAACAAGTGTGAAGTTAAAAGGCATTGAATCATGGCAGCGGATGTGTTTCTATATTGAGAATATCTTTGTAATGTGAAACACAACAGACCCAGTTCCTCGTTCAGCTAATGGGTGCTGCTTACAGTATTCATGGCAGGGAAGGTGGATACACCAGCACTCCTCACAGTTTTGACTAATAAAATCAACCCAGGAGATAGGATGTCAGGTTGGCCTCAAGCAGGAAGGGAGGACTTTGGTGGGGGCCTGCCCAGTCTAGGGTGTTTTACATGAAGCTTTAGGGAGCAAGAGGGTATGAAAAGATGGATCAGAGTCCCTGGGTGAAGGCAAACAACCTTATGAACAGGGCTCTCGATGCTAGAGGCCCTGGTCCCTTGACTTTGGGCTCAAAAGTAAAGGGCCCTTGACTTTGCTTTCCTGTCACTCAGAGGTGCTTCATTTGGACTGGAATTTGTGAAGCGCACCAGTACAGTTAGTGAAGGTGCGACCTCAGAGTCTAACCTATATGGACCACCTGGGGCCTCTGAGAGGATTCTTTTATAAACTAGGAATGAGGATGATGACATATCTCAGAAATGTCTTATGAAGATGCAATGAGAAAACCCAGGCAAAGCATTTAACAGCAGTTATTAGACATACATGGAGTTCTCAAGACAAGGTTAGCTGTTGTATTTTCCACCACCTAGCACATGCACCCAATAAATATTTACTGAGTCCATGAGTAAATGAAAGTCTCAGCTTCTGTTGAAGTTTACTCTTCTGCTTGAGAAGGGGAAAAACCTGTGTAAAGGTAAAACAACAGGTCTGCCTTCTAAGACATCAACAGGATGGCAGATATGAACACTGCAGTTGCAAGAAAAGCGTTCCGTTTTTGGTTTTGGTTTATACATCATTCTCATAAGTTTGGTTGGTTAGTAACCAACCTCTACAGTCCGATGAATTCTGATTGGGTTCCCCAAAGTTTCACAACCTACAAAGGCAAGGAGAGGTCTGGAATTTACTCAAAGTAGTATCTGTTAGGGCACTGTCCACAGAATCCTATCTAAGAAGGCAGCCATCTACACTTCCCTTGGACAGCACACTTCTCTCTTTCCTACAAGTAACTACCTTGACACACAAATAACAAAATGATCTAAGTTATGGCTTCTCTCCTCAGAGCTAGTATTACCAATATCTCACCAATCATTTTGAGAGATCATTTCCATCAGAACCAAAGAGAAAAAAAATAAGGCCAAGATTTCCATTCTAGGGCCAGAATAAAGTCTGTTTGTTAGATGTATTAGATTTAATAAAGAGCCAAAAAGGAAATGTAATTTTCACCTCTTCTAGGAAGTCGTCCCTGATCGTCCAGCATCCACAATGGCATTGGTACACCTTTCCCCTCTGTGTGCCCATAACATTAAGCCATGCTTCTCCCATCACTGCATTTCTAGGGGTATGCATCAGTCTCTCTACAAGGCAGTGAACACCTTAGAAGCACCAACTATTCTTGGTCATCCTTGTGCCCAACCAACCTCAGTGTCTGAATCGTTTAAGGCACCCAATCACTGTTAAATGAATTAACATCACACAGAAAAGATTACCTAAATTACAAGTGTTTTTTGAGTCTTCCCTTGGTTTCCTTACAGTCCAATCTCTTATTTTATCCAAGGGTAATAAACAAAAGACTATGTCAAGGATGGAAAGCTACTGTATAATACTGTACAATATTTATTTTTTTTCCAGCAGTAGGCAGATGAAGTAACAAAAAATGGCACTGAAATGAGCATTCTTGAGGTACCTTTCAATTTAAATGAACAAACATCCAGTGATGCTATAACTGAAAGCACAGCTGGGTGATATAAATAGGGACTATCAATACCATGACCTGCTAGAGCTCAGAGAGAACCTGGCAGAAAGTGAAGCTGTCTTTGTCTAAGTAGGCTTGTTCCTGGCAATATCAGAAGACCTGACCATCCCCACATATTGGCCAAGGCTGTTTAGTGGCATTAGACAGGAGGACCAGCCTGAGGAAAATGCTAAACTAATTTCTGCCAGAAAGCTGGCAGCAGGCAAAGCTGGCAGGTTGACATCTCCCGTCATGACCTCCCACCTTTCCACCATGGCCCATGGGGCTGCTGCTCCCTTAGTTTTGCCTTCTCCCTAAGCCAAATTTAAGGACGTGACGCAGTGGCATAAGAGAAAACCCAATGAGTGTGTACATCCTAGAAGCCCTGCTTGGCAACTGTGAACCTAGATGGAAGGTTTCTTGGAGTGTTTGTTCTCTTACTAATTTTTCCATTCAGTAACCATTTATGGAACCTATACTATGCTCTGGGTACCAGGAAAGCAAAGATGAATGGGAAGCACCCTTGGCCCTGGAATGGAGAACTAAGCTTTGTCCTGTGTTTATACGCTGGCTTCCTGAAGTCATCCCTAAGAGCAGGGGTCCCCAACCCCCAGGCCACGGACTGGTACGAGGCAGCACAGCAGGAGGTGAGTGACGGGCGAGCAAGCGAAGCTTCATCTGTATTTACAGCCACCCCCCATCGCTCGCATTACTGCCTGAGCTCTACCTCCTGTCAGCATTGTGGCGAGTTGTATAATTATTTCATTATATATTACAATGTAATAATAATAGAAATGAAGTGCACAATAAATGTAATGTGCTTGAATCATCCTGAACCATCCCCCGCCCCGGTCCGTGGGAGAACTGTCTTCCACGAAACCAGTCCCTGGTGCCAAAAAGGTTGGGGACTGCTACCTAAGAGTATCAAGAAAGCCCTTTCATCTCCTCTTCATTCTTCATTTAAAAGCTGCATGAATTAATGGGGTAATACTTAAAACCATCATAATCCATTCCATAAAACAGGCTTCAGTAAAGGACCACTGTTATCAAGGAGTCATTCTTAAAGTTACTCTACAAGTAAGGTGATCATGTACTTTATTGTTTAAATGAAGACAGTTTGAGAGTGAATGTGACTGCTATTAATAATAGTTCTGGAACAACAGATGTATCTAAGTCTATCCAGACAAACCAATAAGGATGGTCATCTATGCTTAGAGACACTTAAAAAAATGTTAAATGCCAGATGAATCTTGAAACCTGTCCTGGTTTACGGGAACACATACAATCTCTTTCTTATATGAAGAGTATTGTGTGGAGAGGTCAGCCCACAACTGTCTCATAAGTCATGTGCTTCCTCTTTCTGAGAAACAACACACCACAAGTTAAATGACAGCCTCTGCCCCCACCCCGTGCACACTGAGATGTGGTGCACACCACTCACCATAACAGCAAAAACCACAGCAATATGATGACAACATCTGCACTGCTGGTGGGAATGTAAACTGGTGTAGCCACTATGCAAAACAGTATGGAAGTTCATCAAACAGTTTAAAATAGAACCACTATATGATCCAGCAATTCCACTTTTGGGTATTTACCCATAGGAAATAAAAACACTCACTTGAAAAGACATATGCACCCCCATGTTCACTGCAGCACTAAACAGCCAAGACTTGGACACAACCTACTTGTCCATAGACAGATGACTAGATAAAGGATATGTGATGTCATACACATGTATTTAAAACAGAATATTATTCAGCCATTAAAAAGGAGATCCTGTCATTTATGACAACATGCATGGACCCTGAGGTTCTTACGCCCAGTGAAGTAGTCAGACCGAAAAAGACAAATACCATATGATCTCAGTTACACATGGAATCTAAAAAAAGAAAAAAAAAAAACCATACTCAAAGATACAAAGAACAAATTGGTGGTTGCCAGAGGAGGGCGCAAGGGGTGGGTTGGCTCTTTTTTTCATTTTATGCAGCCAACATTATCCTAATAGCAAAGCCACAGAGAGACATTACAAAAACAAGTAGAGACCAACGGCCCTCAGAGACACAGACACAAAAATACTAAACAAATTATTTATTACAGAATTCAATAATAAATAAAAGATCATATACCTTGACCAAGCAGGTTCATTCCAAGAATGCAAGTCTAGTTCAACATTCAAAATTCAATCAATGTTAATTCAATAAATTATAAAGAAAAAAAAGTGATTTTCTAAATAGGTACAGAAAATGCATGATACTATTCGGCATCAATTTTTTTATCATTATAAAAAAAACAGTAAACGAGGAATTGAAGGGAATTTCTAATTGTTGTGAATCCGCAAACAGGGAAAAGCTGTAAGGGATTCTGAGCAATAAGAAAGTGAAGGGATGAAGATTTTTCTCATGTTTATGATACACATGTAGGTTATCTATAAAGAAAATATATATTTATGTAAAGTTGTTTTTCAGTGCCACACCTTGCACCTGAAGACTCTGGGAACAGTCTGATTTTTGCATATCAAATACTTTTAGCACTGTTATTTTCCCCCCGTTATCCACATCCCATATACTTCTTTCCCCGCATACTGAAGCGGCTGGTATATTCGCTCAGAAAGACAAAAAAATTCTAATACTTGGTCCACATTTAATCTGAGAAAAATAACAGACTCACAAATCCCTTAGCTTGTTCCATGTTGAATGAAAGGAGAAAAAGATACATAATTGAGGTAGCTTGTTTACTCATTTGGTTTTCATCCATCCTACGGTAGATCAAGCAATATATATATTTAAAATTTTTTCAGTTCACTTCCTGACTTTTTTGTAAGCAACCTAGAAAACTCAAGTGGAGCCTTAGTACTATTTATGAACATCTGTTAAACATTGCCAACTCCTGTAACAACCACCTTGGGGAACAGCGTAGCCTCTTAAAAGCATAATTCCTTAGGTAATATTTATTCTGTTGCAATGTAAAGAAAGAACGGTTTTCATTTTCTTTCAAAATTATGCAACTTTTGACTTCACATAGCTCCATCTCCCTAGAAAACATCAACCAACAGTATATGAGTAATATATTCATTATCAAATCATCTGACGAGCTGTACACTAAATATAGTTCAACACTCCAGTGTTATTGCAAAAGCCCTGAGCATTGTTTGTTTTTTATCTGCTGTTGACGTTTTTAATAGCTGTTATTATATGTCTTTTATGATGGCTTGAAACATTCACTCAGTTCAGACCAAAAAAGAAGGAAGGAAAGAAGGAAGGTAAATTGGCGAGCACCTCGTTTATATGAGGCATGTGCTATGTTTGTCTTTTTCTTTAATCTGAATCATTCCTTGACATACATATTATTAGCCTCAATTTTATAGTCAAGTAAATTGTGGCTTAAGTAACCAAAGTAGACCTGGGATGATGTTCTGACTGTACAGTCCATGCTCGTTCTAAGCCAAGAAGCAGAGACAAATTTCCCCCAAATTCTAAAAGCTACAGAGACCACTACCAGGATCACCAAACCCATTTCCTCTTCTTCCTATGCATGCATTGAGACTGTATTTCCCAGTCTCTCTTGCAGTTCACTGTGACCATCTGATGAATTTTAGCCAATAGAATGTGAGCTGAAGTGATGCAGTATGCGCAAAACTTCCACACGCAATCCTCCATGCTCTTTTCCCCTCTTACGTGACTGAAACAAACACAATCCCCAGGTCATCTTTGAGACACACGTGTTGAAGAGGAAAGAGTGAAATGATGAAGGATCTGTGAGTCACCACTTACAGGCAGAGCAAGAACACCATATTGGACTCTTATGTGACCAAGAACTCCTTATTGTATTAAGCTACTGAGAACTGGGCAGTTTATAAGTTACATAAGCTAGAATTCCCTAACATACAAAAACAGAAAAAACAATCTAAGTAAGTCACAGTGGGAAATAATATAGTCAATCTAGGGATTACCATACAAGCATTACAATAATATTTCTGAAAAACATATTTAATATGTAGGTAATGCTCATGTTATTATGTGGACTTTTAAAAGTAGGACACAAAACTATATGCATAGTATTTTCCCAGAGTTAAAAACAAACATTCTCTCTCAATTATATTTATGTAAATATGTGCACAGAAATAAATGTTGCTGACTGAATGAATGCAGAAGAAAAATGGAGGGAAATATGTTGATCTTAAGGCAGGTTCTCTCTGGGTAATGGGATTACAGGAGGTTTTTCCTTCTTTGTGCTTTTCTGTATTTTCCAAAATCAAAATAATAAGCATATTCCTTTGATAATCAAAAGAGATTTATCTGTTTAAGATTTCTTTAAAAAGGCCAATATGTCCAGACAGATGGATAATAAGAAGCTAGCTTTTATGCCTACTTACCCCAGGCAAAGCTTTTCTACATTTATAACCCCATAAGGTATCTTCTGTAGATTTAGAACTACCACGATATACACTGGGGTGAGTCAAAGACCTCAGGCACAAATAATTCATAGGAAAGACCTGGAAAACGAGACCATGTACATAACTTCTTTGTTCATTCATAATGAGGTACCTTTAAAAAAATTAATAAATAAGTCCATTAATGACAAACTGAAAAGACTGAATAAAATTGTTAGTCACCATGAATACACAATCATAGACACACAGGATATGGTGATATTTGGAACCAGTTCCAAAAGGAAAGCCCCTTTGGTTTAAATGAGGATTACATGAAATCACACTTACAAAATGCTCACCATGATGCCAGAAACATGGCAAGAGGCCAAAGGTTAAATCCCACCACTATTATTTTTATTGGTTAAAATGTGAGAAGAACTAATCCTTGCCTTAGCCAAAATTCAAGTTGAGGTATAGACTTTCAAAGCCCTGTTCTCATTTGTTTCTAAGGAAACTGACAGGAAGCTAAATGTTCACTCCCATAAAGCCTGCCTGCCCACAACCTGTCTTAATCTCATCTTTCACTTGATGGGTCTCCTGCTACTTCTATTCAGTGAACAGCACAAGACAATTAGGAAAAGACATTCTAGCAAAGAGGAATTCTAGGGAGATGACCAGGCAAGCCTATTTATATGTGCAGACTTAGGAAGAAGAGAAAAGAACATTTTATAAAAAAGGGTGAATCTCTTTGCAAAATATATTCAATAGGAAATATTATTAAAGGTTACAATTTGTTGAACGGGATGCTCTTAATAAACATAGTCAGGGAAAGCCTTTAAGGTCAATTCAGGTGTTCTTTTAGGGAGCATTTGTAAGTAAACACGGGCAAATGAAAATTTTGTGAGTAACAATAATATTTATTGAGCATTTACTATGTCTCAGGACCTACGATAAACACCTTCTGTCTGGCTGAGTCACCACCACAATTCCTAGAAAGTAGACACTGTTTCAACCTCTGATGGCCCGCATTTGTCAGCACCCTTGCAATTGCATTCTTGACTGCAGGTTCAAAATAATGGACAGCTGGTACGGTGGTAAAAAGATTTACTACAGAGTAATCAGTGTTATCCTCACCTATCATTGTAAGACAATAATGACCACCATCTCAACACAAAGGTTATAAGAAGATCTTTTTGCAAGATCCTAACCACATAATGTGATATGACAAAGCCACAACAATCAAGGAGGCTTACTATGCATTTAATTGCCTACAGGATTAACAGTACATGTCAATCAGTAGTCAATGGGCAGCAGTTACCTTTTTATATAAAGTACAACTCCTTAATGGTGTAAGTAATTCACCAGGCTTTAGGATGTGATTATATAAAACGAAAAGAGTAAGTTATCATATTGACGAATGGAAACACGTTGTAGCTGAAAGCACTCCAAAGCTGGCCGAGTTCAATAAAAAGCTCCGTATCTCCATTTTAGGAAGCATATCATTAGCTGAGAAAAGATTAATTTCTCCATTCACATTTCAATTTCTTTCCCGACAAGAAATAAAACTGAGTTTTTGAAATACAATCTTCTTGCTTAATCAAATGTTGAGAGTCTCATATCAATATGAATGGAATAATTAATAAACTGTGGAGATTCCAAAAACTAAAAAGTGGTGGTCCTAGATAAGTTTCGTCTATGCTTTTATACACATCTTTGAGACAGGCCTTTTGAGTTATGTGAAAGACTTATGCCTTCATTCATTTTTTGTTTGTTTTGGTTTTTTTGTTTTGCGGCACACAGGCCTCTCACTGTCGTGGCCTCTCCCTTTGTGGAGCACAGGCTCCGGACGCGCAGGCCCAGCGGCCATGGCTCACAGGCCTAGCTGCTCCGCGGCATGTGGGATCTTCCCGGACCGGGGCACGAACCCGTGTCCCCTGCATCGGCAGGCAGACTCTCAACCACTGCGCCACCAGGGAAGCCCTGCCTTCATTCATTTTTAAAGAGAACTGAAACACAACATAAAAATTAGTCATGCACACAATAGGTATTCTGTAATTATTTGCTGACTGTATACATTAAATGTAAGCCATACAGGAGAAATCCGTATAATTAATAAATCTCCTGAGAAAATTATATGCAAAGGAAACAACTCCTTCCTGAAAGCGTGATTACAAAAGGTAGCTCATAAAAAATGCTGCAGAAATGAATATTATCCATATATTAAAAACTTAATTCACCAAACCAAATTTACTCTCTCAATCAGACGTAAGTTCATTTTCTGTGCAACAAAATGAGGATCTCGCTCAATAGCTTATCATTATGAATTGTTTCAGAAACAAAAGGTTTGCATTACCCACTTGAAACAAATGGTCAAATTAACGAGATTTCTATAACTACACAGCAAAACGTTCTATTGCCCAAAGAGATACAACAAAATGAATCCTTAAGAAAATATCTTCAGATTACACAGTTTCTATAAATTGTGCCTTAGAACCTGCCACATCTAGTTTTAATTCAATCTTCTAATCTTATTAATATGCATTTCCTATCTTAAAAATGCTGACTCACATATTAAAATCTCCCAAGAAGAACATCATCAAATTAGCAAAGAGGAAAAATGCTTGGAGAAGAGATTAAATCCAACCTGGCTGGGTAGAAATCCCATCTTTGTCAATTATTAGCTGTACAACCTTGGCAAGTTTTTAACCTTATCTTGCCTGTTTAGTTGCTTTAGCAAAACAATGACGCTGCACTAGAAATGGCAGGCTTTGGCAAATGACTGAATATGATAGACATGAGAAGCATTAAAGATGACACAGGGATATCTCAGCTGGGTAAGTAGGAAGAGCTAAGAGGGGGAAAGAGTTTGGAGCAACCAAGAGATGACAAGCTCCATCTGGGCCAGGAAAGACAGAGATACCCTTAAGTGGATGGCAAACAGAAAACCAGCAATGTGACTTTAAACACAAAGAAAGATTTGTAAGATGATCTACACAGAGATTACAATGGAAATCACAGGCATGGCTGATATCAGTATTTATTTTCAAAATATTTTATAAAATGTCATTTTATTTCAAGACATATTCAAATATCAATAAAGTAGAAAGGTAAGCAAATACATTTCAATCATTTACAAACTTCGCAAAGTATAATGTGAACTCTCCAAACATACAATCGACAGAATACTCATTATGAGATGTCTCTGATTTGTCTGTGAATTTGCATCATGACAGCAGTGAACGCTTTGGAATTATATGCTGCTGCTGCCGATGATGACAACAATAAAATCTTATATAGCACTTACTGCACGTTACACATATTATTCTTCTATGTAATTTTTTCCCATTAAAATATTGTAATTATAAAGTGGAAGTCCCATTTTCAGGACAGTCAGAAAGACATATGTGTGATCCAGCTTCAACCTTAACCTCAAATCTCCTTGGTAAAACTCCCAATTGTGCTGTTGGTTTTGTCAATCTTACAGAGACAAGAACGTAAACAGGGTGAAGTTTTGCCAGCTTCTTTTCGTTTTGCTCACTTCAAGCAATCTCAATGATGTGCATACCTCCTTTCATATTTACTATCAACTTGTTTCATGTTTAACCAACTAGACGTGGTACCATCTCCTTCTCCAGTACTATAAATTTCCCCTGTGACCAAAACTGTCTACTCAACAACAAAAATCAGAGATCTTCCTTCTCCCAAAACGACTTACTGAGTAAGAGGAGGATTACTCATTCATTCAGAAAATGAGGTGCTCCGATTAGTTCTCTAAACTCTCTTTTAGCTCTAAGCAGGATCACAGTGAGGCCTTCCCAGGGCCACCCCATCTAAAGGATGATCACGGGTATGCACAGGCCAAGGCACACATGCAGCCACATCATTCTCAATACAGTTTCATTCTCCTTAAAAAGCACTCCTCAGGAACCAAAATGTCTTTTTTAAAAGTTGATCTTCATTTATTAATTAAACTTTCGTTTATTTAAACTTGCTTCACTTGTCTATGAACTTGTCTATCTCTTCCCCTCTGTCCACCATGAACTTGTCTATCTCTTCCCCTCTGTCCACCATGCCTTGGCATATAAATATCACCTTGCTAATTCTTCCAGAGCAAAAATCCTGTCTGACAAACACAGTATACAATTCCCACCCACAAAGTGGTGGCTAAATAAATGCTTATAAAACAAATCCATGACTAAGATGCCAATTAGTCCAGTTAAGTCCAAATCTCTTTGAAAATCTGAATGGTAAATTCTCTTAGCCGTGCTCCACTTAAGGCGGGTGGGGGGTAAGCAGCTGGCTTCCAGAATTCCCTTAAGAAGGATCCTTAGACCTGGACTACTAGAGTGTCAGCACATTTAAGAAAATAATAGGGAAAATGAAGACCAAAGACCAACCTGAACTTCACACTTCTTGCTCTCATTACCCAATCCCCAAACCAGAGGAGTATAAAACGAAAACAATCCTTTAATGTAAAGATGTTAGAATACTAACCTTTACTGAGTCTATTACCACAGTTCACTGCTGAACTCTCATCCAGGTTTAAGTCTAATTTTACTGTTTTTTTTTAACCATAAAAACCAATTTTGATAGTTCTTGAGAATAAAACCAATTTTCATTTCTTAAAATATAGACTGCTCTCGGGCTTCCCTGGTGGCGCAGTGGTTGAGACTCCGCCTGCCGATGCAGGGGATGCGGGTTCGTGCCCTGGTCCGGGAGGATCCCACATGCCCGTAAGCCACGGCTGCTGGGCCTGAGCGTCCGGAGCCTGTGCTCCGCAACGGGAGAGGCCACGACAGTGAGAGGCCCGCGTACCGCAGAAAAAAAAATATATATATATATAGACTGCTCTCAATTTCTACATTTAGCATCTGAAAATTACAAATTTATTCCTTTCTAGAATGTAACTTTGAAGAAGAAAAAGGGCTTGCTCATCTTCCACAGCTGCATCCACCAGACCTAAAAACGTGGTTGACAATAACTATTTGTTGAAAGAAAAAATAAATATACATTTCAACTGAAATAACAGAGAAAGGATCTGGCGTATAAGCACCAGGGGGAACTCTGAAAGCGAGATAAAAGAACAATTACTAACCGAAGCACCTCATCGCCTACTCTTAAAAAAGTACAGAAAATTGGAAAATTGAAATACAGAGCACTCTCAAACTTTGCCACAGCTGCCTGGGAAAGGCCAGTGAGCAGATGCTCTATGCTTTCTTTTTTAATGGCAAACAACTGCTCTCCAAGACTGCAGGCAAAGAATGCACATGCACATCCTTCTAGAGTCCAGATCTGCACTGTCCAACAGGGTAGCCACAAGACAGCATGTGTCTTTCGAACACCTGAAATGTGGCTACTGTGAAATGAGATGTCCTGGTGATGTAATATATAAATCAGATTTGTGAGCATTAGCACAAAAATAGAATATAAAATAACCCCTTGAAAATTGTTTTATATTAATTACATTTTGAAATGATAATATTTTGGATATACTGGGGTAAACAAAATATATTATTAAAATTTATTTCACCTGTTACTTTTTATTTTTATTAAGGTGACTTAGAAAATTTTAAAATACTTGTGTGGCTCACATTATATTTCTAATGGACAATGCTAATCCAGACTGATAACGGGAGAGTCTATATGGCAAAAGAAGGAATATTCACTGAAAAACAGCAAAATTTGAGTCCTAATTTCTCAATCTATAACTAGGGAAACTGATTAGATTTTCTACCATGTACCAGTGTGCAGTCTCCCTTAAAGGCTCTAAATAGCTTTGGGAGGTAAACACATTAGCACTGATTTACAGACAAGGAAACTGAGGCACAGAAAAGAAAAGGTACTTACGCAAAGTTACAGAGCTGATAAATGAAAGGGCAAAACACTGAACCAAAGTCAGCAGAAGCAGCTGCATAGCACAGGGAGATCAGCTCGGTGCTTTGCGACCGCCTGGAGTGGTGGGATGGGGAGGGTGGGAGGGAGGGAGACGCAAGAGGGAAGAGATATGGGAACATATGTATATGTATAACTGATTCACTTTCTTATAAAGCAGAAGCTAACACACCATTGTAAAGCAATTATACTCCAATAAAGATGTAAAAAAAAACAAAAAAAGACTTCAAAATGCACATTCTTCCCTTTCTCTCCTCCAGTCACTCAGAGGAAACTTTCCGCATGTTCTAAGAGGCTTAATAAAGGATGCCAACTGTCTTGCCTAACTTACCCTGCAACGGGCTTCTCTCTGACACTTTACACTCTTCAACCAATTTTCTTGCAGCCACTAAACCACAGATAAGAGAACTAGGTGAAACGGTGACTGAGAGACTTGGAAAAATTACCATAGAGTGGCACCCCATATGCTGCTATCTCATGTAACAGAATAAAGTTTTCTTAATTGGACATTTTGCTCTTGCAACTCAAAGTTCTACACTGTACCTGTCACTGTTAGTATAGCCGGTGACAAACCACTACCTGTGAATTCCCTGATTTGGCCAAGCGTACTTCACCTACTATGAATTAGCTTACTTAGTCTCTTAGCAGCCTCCAGAGCTTCATTGTCAGTGTCTGCTACAAAGAATCTTTGAACTTTCACTCCGTTGTCAGACATTAGTTTCTTGCTCTGGTATTCGTGCAGGTTCAACCATCTTCTGGGGGTTAACTGAACCACCTAGAGAAATTGGGGAGAGAGATAAGGAGACTTACAACAGCATGAAAAATAACAGTCAACTTATAGGGCCAGTCTTATAGGTACCCTCAGAAGGCAATCGGCAACAGAGATTTTGGAGGCAAAAGAAAAAAAAATCTATAATGAATTCTTCATGCTTAATTGTTTTTCTAATCAAAAATGTTAAGGACAACTACACACACCCCTGAATGAATAAGGTCTGTAATTTAGTTAACAGGAATGTACCAAGGTCAATTTCCTGGTTTTGATACTGTACTCAAACCATGTAAGATGTCAACACTAGGGGACGCTGGGGGAAGAGTACACCTGTGTACTCTTGCACTATTTTTGCAGCTCCCTGTGAGTCTATAAGGACTTCAGTAAAAAGTTATTTTAAAAAATGTTAAGGACTCTGTTATATAGCATATGCTTTCCCCCATCTCCACTCCAAACAAAGCTCAAAGCATTATTTTAATAACTGTACACACAGCATGAATCATCATAAGGTATCTCAGGAAATTTGTTTCAACTCTTTGAGGTCAATGGGCCACAGACTAATCCACTTCTTTGTTGTGGTTTTTAATGGACTCTAGGTACAGTCATTATGTGTTTAATGAGATTATCACTTTCACACACCAAAGTTGAGTACAGTAACCTGAAAAAGTCACCATTAATGAAACTACTAGTTCCTAAAAACTGCAATGTGTGTATTAAAGTAACTCTGCGTAAGAATCACGTGAAAGTGGTTTTCCAATATGCACTAATCAATTAGTTTATATTTGTGCTAGAAGAAAATAATCAAAGGACGGAGTGACATGAACAAATAAATTCTTCTCATGCTTTAGAATAAGATCGACATTCCCTATCAAATCCATAAGCCTTGTTTTTAAAAGAAAAGAAAAAAATGAATACACTTAGTTTCATTTCTATCCATGAGTTATGATGCAAAGGAATCACAGTTCACTAGAGGTAAGATAACGATGCCATTAATGCACAAACCAACCAAAAAATCAATCACACAACTGGCTCACAATACTGGTGGTGGAAGTTCACCCGACATACCTCCTAGCGGCTTCAGTCAAGGACCTCAGTGGATGTCTGAGCAATATCATGCAGACCATAAACTGAGGCCCACAGGGCGTTACCACATGGAACCACTAGCTTTCAGGATCTTTAATGTGTCCTTAAAAATGGCATGTTCTTCTGGCATCTCCAAGCTACAACGCACTCACGAAGCTCTTTTGGAAGAGAGGCATTCCAAAGAGGCTCCAGAACCTCACAGCAAGACTGGGTTCTACTCAAGGACAGAGTGTGTCTTCAACTTCTTTGTGTCTTTATGAAGAATGTGATAGTGCTTGGCATACAGAAGATACTAAAAATTACCAGTTAGACAGCCAAATAAACAAATCCTGCCTTTTGTCTTTTTTGTCCCCATATAGATAACTTTTCATTTCCAGAAACTGACTTTCTCTAAAAAAAGTAAAAGTCCTTCAGATCTAAAATAAACATGATTTACACACACTTGTAAAAAAATTCAAATTTCAACATGATCAAGCCTCAAGCTCTGTCTTTGTTCCATCCTTATAAATATTGGTAACGATGTTATTAAAATTGAAGTTGCTTGCGCTTCTTCTTTAGAAACAGATAATGCTGAGATAAAAATAAACTGTCAGACAAGCAGTGCTCACAACTGTTTACTGTATATAATTCGTTAACTGTATATGATTTGTTACTCTTATTTCTGAATTTTTAAGTCTTGATGAAATGTTAGTAATTTGAAAAACACAACAATTCAAAAATGAATGTACTCGTCAATTTAGTAGTCTTTATAGCACCTCATGTAACATGCCAAGAAAAAATTCAGTTTGAGGCATTTAGTAAAAGCCCCCTAAAGAAAGAAGAGATTGAACATGATATGTGACATATTCTGGGACCACTTTTAAAAGGCCAATGGGGAAGGATCAATAGATTAAGTTTATGTTGACGTACCAATTTAAAGCCATTAACAGAAGAAAAAAAGAAATACTGTTTGAAAAGGACATTTGAGAGAGACTAAAAACAGCCATAGTGTGGTCATGGTCAATTTCTTTTCATCAGAACACTCACTGTATTAGTTTTAGATATTTTAATGCAATCTGCTGCAAACTAATTGCAATTGATCCCAGAGACCAGCTTCATAGACATATAATACATATTGACTGTTTCTGCACTGACTCAAAATGAAAAGCTGCTTAAAGTCTGTGGCTCTTAAATTGAAAACCAACACAGTGAACATAGTTCCAAAGCCACTGCTGATACTCAAGCTATCACTTCACAAAGTGATCGTTTTACAGAATAATTACCTATATTTGTCAATCCTAAACTTGGAAGAGTAGGGTCCCTGACTGGGTCTAAGACTTCATTAACTCAACTTCATTAATTAAGAATTTGTGATACGTCTAGACAGGAACAAGTTAAGTCTACTTTTGCATTTTCATGGCAAAGAAAAAAGAAGAGAAGTTACTAAGTAGAAGGATGGTATAAAGCATGCTGCTGAATAATAATAATAACAACAATAATAATTGTTCTACCTATTATTGATGGAGCATTTCCTACAGGTTAGGTATTATAATCAGTACTTATATTATCTAATGGCCAAAAAAATCATGAGAAGTATTATTATCTTTCTCTGTAACTATCATTAATGAAAACTAACAAATATTCCTAACTGTCCTCCTTCCAGGTACTTCTTTGCCTTAGCTGAAGTTAGGTGAGGCCATGTAACTAGTTCCAGCTAATAAGGCCATGAGTACACATGGTGCATGACACGTTAGGTCCAACATTTGATTGTCAACCCTCCCACCCACCCAAACACTCTCTCTCTCGACCTGGGGATTGGCAATATTCAAGATGGTAGCTGATCTATGAGCCAGGGGTTAAAAGTGAGGACTGAACATCCCCAGGTAAATCACAATGAATGTGCAGTGAAAAATAAACCTTTGTGGACTTTTAGCCATTGAGATTCTGGGGATTATTTGTTGCTGCTGCAGAACCTAGCCCATCTATAGCACCTAGTCTGTCCTAATAAAACCATCTTACCGTTTAGGAAACCCAGGCTGAAGGTTAGTCACTGGCCCACTATCACAGGTGACTGTAAAACTGCAAAGCTTCGACTGTAATACTACTGATTCCCTCCGTTTGTCCTCTGGCTCCACATTCCCAGAGGCCTCTTGGTGATAAATACTGAGACTGGCGTGAGCAAGATACTGCTGTCTTCAAAAGGTCAAAAATCTACCAGGAATAGGATTCTCATGAAACGCTGGCGCAGCGCACATAAGGAAAAATGCAGCTGCTCCAGGCTTGGGAGGGAGGGAAGTGGAGATGTGAGCAGGTGCTGTCCCAAGACTCTAAAATGGTAGAAGAAGTAGTTTATTCCAATTCCTAGGTAGAGCGACCTGTTAAAACCCTAGACTAATATCTTCAATGCAGAAGTCAGGAATCTTCCAGGGAATCTATGAACCCTGGAATGTAATGGAAGAGAGTTTAAAGATCATCTGACCCAGTGCCTTTCAGTTGTTTCTGCCAGTTATTTGCCTGCTTGCCTTCAAACTGTGTTCTTTGCAACTGGCTCCTGCCTAAATTTGAGACTGTTTGGAGATAGGACACTGAGAAGAAGATACCAGGCTTCGGCTTCCTCTTTCTAAGTCAGGTGGCCACTCCAACAGTGACTGCATCTCCTCTGAAGCCTCAGGTCCCTCCAGACAGCCCTTCCTTCCATAACTCCAGCTCTTGCTGTCTCGCCACCGTGACTCCTGCGCCCACAAGCTGGCCTGGACTCTGCCAGCACCACCCCCTTCCACTCCTTCCACTCCTCAGGCTGGTAGAAGGTTCCTAATGTTGCCAGTCTCTGGGTGGCCTCCCCAGCCCTGTATGGATTCTAATTGTTCTAATACTTTTGTCATGAATTATCTTCCCTGTTAACTCCTATTAAATGACCTGTTGCTCCACAGATTTTGAAGGCGCCCCTTCAAGACATCGCAGGGGAAGAGGAATGGCAGTGGGCCATTATAAAGGCGACTTTGGACCCTTAATCTGCAGCAGTTTCCCAGGAAGTCACATGTTCCATATACTGGGGTTCCAAGGTATAGAAAGACTACTGGGATCCAACCTCCTCATTTTAGAGTCAGAGAACTTGAGGCCTAAAGATGAGAAGTAACATGCCTAGGGATCCTACAGTGAGCCAGAGGCAGAATGAGAAATGGACTAATTCCAATGTTCTTTGCTTTTTTCATACAGATTTTGGTAAAGTGACCATATTAGGAACAGCATCATGTTCTCAAAACAGCTGGAGGGGGTGGGCCCCTGGGTTTGGTTACTTCTAGATTTGTGCACTGACCTTTCCATCGCTCCCTTCCCTTCCATGTTTCTTTGACAGAGCAAGCATTTCTAAGCTTGGAGGGGAAGGGGAAAATACAACTTAAAAGAAAAGCAGCACATAAAGATTTAACAGCCAGTGGAAACAAGGGAGCAGAGACAGAAGAAAAAGAATGAAAAATGAAAAGGGAAGGGACAAAAGGGAAAAGGGAAAGGACAAAGAGAACCAAGAGATAAAAAGACAATGACTAAGCAGGGAAAAATTCACAAGAAAACTCAAAACACAAAATTAGACAGCTCCACAGAAACAAATGACACAACTGAGAAAGGATCCTTCACCCCGCAGTTTTAAAATCAGAGGTGTAAAGACTACTGAAATATCGCCATGGGAGGGAAAAAAAAAATTGATCAAGGGAGTATAGAAAGAAATGCCATTGAGCTGGGTGCCCCCAAAGGGAGAACGTGTGAGCCACATATGACCACTGGCTCTCTGCACTCCCTGTCTTTCTTCAGCCTGACTTTCCACAGTCCCGCTTCACTCAGGCAGCATAACAGAGTCTGAGAGAGAATAAAAAACTCACTAACAACCAGGAAAATAGAAATTAAAACAAAAATGAGAAGCCATTTTGCCAAAAGGAACAAAGCTGACATTGGATAGGGGAAAAAATGAAAGTTTGATAATGTCACTGGTGAAGGTATTTCTTTCTCATACACTAACCATGCAAATCAAACACCAGTATGACCACCTTCAAAAACCGTGTGACAGCACTGATGGTAACCAGAACATCCACATCCTCTGAACTGTGAAGTCTACTTCCTGAGTGTTTAAACTAGCAAAACAGTCACATGTGTACCCGGGATACATATAAGGCTCTTCTGTGTAGTGTTGTACATAATAAAGGGGAAAGTTGGAAGTGACCTAAATGCCCATCAAATAGGAGACCAGCTAATTAAACCACAATATATTCAAGCTATATGAAGCACTGAAAACTCCTGTGGCAACAGACTAGCACCACTATCCATGTGTTCCCCTCCATTCTCAGTTCTCCTGCACCTAGCGTGCCAAAACTTTCCAGCAACCCTCCAGCACCCTTTTCCGGTGGCTGCAAGGACGTGGAAGCCACATGTGGAGACGGTGGAGTCAGAGGGTTGAAACAGCATGGATTATCAAGTTACTACATGGAGGACCCTTGCCTTTGAGTCACATTTACATGAACAAGAAATAAACCTTTGGGACTTCCCTGGTGGTGTAGTGGTTAAGAATCTGCCTGCCAATGCAGGGGACACGGGTTTGAGCCCTGCTCCGGGAAGACCCCACATGCCACGGAGCAACTAAGCCCATGCGCCACAACTACTGAGCCTGCGCTCCAGAGCCCATGAGCCACAACTACTGAAGCCTGCACGGCTAGAGGCTGCGCTCCGCAACAAGAGAAGCCACTGCAACGAAGAGTAGCCCCTGTGAGCCACAACTAGAGAAAGCCCGCACGCAGCAACAAAGACCCAATGAAACCAAAAATAAATAAATAAATAATTTTTTTTAAAAAAAGAAAGAAAGAAACCTTTGATTTAATAATAATAAACCTCAGTGGTCAACAGACAACTGAGATCTCAAGAATAACTTCGTCACTGACTAGTCTAGCCTGATAAGTATGGGGGCCTAACACTGACCATTCTCCAAGACACGTTACTAGAAGAAAACGGCAAGTTTCTTTCAGTATATAAAGTAGAATAATATTTATATTTCAGACACATGTGTCCACACACAAAGCAATATTCTGTATATTCCAAGGATAGACATATGAGTAAGTAAATGTATAGGAAAAGGGCCAGATGAAGTTCACCAAACTTAATGCCAGTAAATCTGAGGAGGGCAGACCAGGAACATGGTGATCAAAGGATGTTTAACCTAATCTATAATTTAAAACAAACAAATAAAAAATTATAGAAAAAAACATTTATTATTTGTGGAATGAAAATCAATTTACTCAAAAACAACACTGAGAGGAAGTCATCAAACCTAAGCTTTAACCCAAATGCACAGCCTCGAGTCTATTAACTTGCCTAGAAAATGAAGGGCTTGCACTCGTACTTAAATGTAGCAGGGGTTCTTCAAATGTGGTGTGAAATCAGGGTGGGGGAGGAAAAGCCTGCCTTCTCTGTTACACAGAACTATCACCTCTAATATAAACTCCTGCTGTTAGATAGGAAGAGGCTCTTAAACCTCATTTTGAGCTCTCAACAGCATTGACGACAGTGGAATACAAACAAGGAATTAGCTGTAAACTCAGAGGAAAATATATTTCCCTCTCATTACAGGCAAGGAAGGCAGATGCCCGGTGGGGCAGTGGCATGCCAAGAGTTGGTCTGTGTTCGTTACATTTTAGTTTTTGCCAATGTTATTCTGTATGCAAATTACCACCCATAAATCTACCTTAGTCACATTACCTAGGAAATACTAGGCTTCAAATAAACGTGTTGGTGCAAATGAAAAGACAGATATAACTCGATGTGTCTCAATATGAGTACCATAAAATAAAAGGCCTGCTTGCTTAAAACAGGCACTGATAAAGAAGCCACTTCACTGTTGCCCTGGAAAAGAGATTAAGTAGAATCTCGTTTATAAGAGGAAGATAACAATAACAACAATAATAATAACAGCACTTTTCTGTTTAGCCCTTAATATGAAAACACCAGCACGTCAACTCCTGCTTCACAAAGAAAACATGCTGAAGAGACAGATAAAGAAAAGCAGCATCATGATTAGAAACCTAAGCCTATGGAAAGGAAAGAATAAAGTCAGACTTGGAAGAAAGAGCAGCAATATGAGTACCGAGACTCTGTTATATTTTACGTGTGTTCAGGCTAAAGTGTGGGGCCTTCGTGTGGGGCCTTCATATGGGTAACCTTTGAAAATATAGCATCCTTTTTGTCGAGCTGGCCACTTGCCATTTACACTATCCCCATTTTGCACACTGTAAAGAAATTAATTAACCAATTAATGAGCCCCCTGTGACGGAGTCCCTAAGCTCTAACAGGGGTACAGAGGGAAGCTACCCTCTAAGGATGAGAGAAATAGCTGAAATGAGTTTCATCATTTACAAGGGAGGAAACTAACAGGCCCATCCTCATAGGATGCTGTGAGGATTAAGTACAAGTCAATCAGAACAGCGCCCAGCATATAATAACTACCCCAAAAAAAGGTTAGCTACTGTTATTTAATATAGAAATACAAAGCAGGAGAAAAGGGTGACAAGGAGACACTGAGGAATTGCTAGAATGAAAATAGTAGGTGATCATATAAACAATAAAGAAGAGCCCTTGGTGTCCTGCTGCTCACTTTAAATGCATTTGGGGAGGTATTTTTAAACTCTAATAGTGGAATGTTATACTTAATTCACTCAACAGTCACCAAACAGTAATTTACAAGAGGAAGGACCACACAAATCTCACATTTGAAAAGCATCTAAAATGTGTTATCTGTGCTAGGTAAATTTATTTTCCATCTCATTTGAGCAGAATATCCCCATGTCACAGACGAGGAAGTGTGAAGGTGAAAGAAGTTAAGAAATGTGTCTAAGGCCATTCAGCTAGTTAAGTGAGAATCAAGACTTGTATCCAAGATCTCTGCCTAAAATACCTATGAGTTTTCCATTATTACTTTTCTTTTCTTTTTTTGTCTTTCTGTGAATCTTACGTCAATCCTTGGAACTACCACAGATAAAAACTATACTGCCATTCCTGACCTAAAAATACCTAGTTTTCTATTTAAAAGAAGGGGAAATTAAGCAGCTGACAAACTGGGAACACTAATGAAGATGGTGTGGTACCTGAAAAAACAGTGTTGATGGGATGTGGTATTTAATTAGAGTAAATGGCTAGAGAGGAAAAGCACTTTAAAAAGTTTACTGATTGTTGGGCCGTACCCTGAAGGCCTACAAGGCTTGTGCTTGCCCAGCTTCAAGACCAAAGAAACAGCCGAGAGTCAGCAACAGAGACATTAATAGTTTAATGGATGGAGGAGCTTATAAGTCTGAAGCAAGGTCCTGGAGTGACGCCGTACCACGTGCAGTAGACAGCGGTGAGGACATGGCGGCAGTCTTCACTGGGGTGGGTGGGGGGGATTACCAGTTATAGGGGAACTGATGTCAGGTGGACTCATTAGTTACCAGGGAAACCAGTAGAGGGGTTTCCTCACCATCCCTTGCATAAGGCCAATCATTAGCTGGGGCCTGGGCAAGTATGTAAGAAGGTCAATCAAGTGAGTAGGGTGTAGGTGAAGCAGCCACTGGTCAGGCCAGGGATGTGCAGAGAGCAAGAGAACAGCCATCTTGAGTGACCTGACCATACACTGATCAAGAGAAATAATACTTGAACTCTTCTTTACAACAAACTAGATGAGGATCAGACTAGGAGCCTGAGGCCATTTGTGCCCCTCTTACAAGGCATCTCTGATAGTACCGCTTCTCTAAGGCCCCACAGTAAGGGGGGGGGGGCGGCATCTGTTACAAAAATAAAATAAAATCATCTGTCCTACCAGGGAAGAATAGAAAGTTGAGCTTTCAGACTCTCTAGACACTGGATCATAGCCGGTTGCTATTTTAGATTTAATTCTTAGAGTGCCATGACAAGGTCTCCTATTTTAAAACTACACCAAATACTAGCTGACATGTGTAAGTGCTACAAAGCTGTGGAAACCGTACTAGACACTAGAAAAGCATTACATCAATTAATTCTCACAACCACCCTACGAGGAAAGAAACCAGCAGAAGCCCATTTTATAGATGAGCAAATTAAGGCACAGGAAAGCTAAGTGATTAGAGGCAGAGCCACATTCCAATCCAGGTGTGTGTGCCACAGTCCAGAGTCTGTGCTCTTCACTGAGGTAGAAATTGTGAATTGCCTCCCAGCCCACAAAACTGGGTCCTGGGCAGTGAAATTAACTGGGGCAGGAGGAGAAGTGGAATGCTCTGCTTTACAGATTTCACTGCAGGACATTTACAGAGCTGAATTGAAAATGAGGCAACTGTGAGAAGCCAAGCATCATGTCCCAAGGCAGGAAAGGCTCAGTGTGACCAGAACAAGGGGGAATCCTGGAAAGCATTAGGGTGGAGAGGTGAGCAGGGACCAGACCATGCAGGTGCTTGTAAGCTATGGTATGGAGTTTAGATTTTGTTTTTATTCATGGGGTGTGAGAAGATCAAATTCACATTTTAGAAAAGTCACTCTGTCTTCTGTTTACAGAATGAAACCAATTACAAGAGGGAAGCATTAAACCAGACTAGAGCCTGCAATGTTTTTCTGTAAACAACCAAACAGTAAATATTTTAGGCTTTGAGACTAGATAGTCTCAGCTGCAACTATTTAACTCTGTCTTTGTAGCACAAGCAGGTTTACATAATACATAAAAGAATGGGCAGGGATGTGTTCCAATAAATCTTTATTTACAAAAACAGGATGTGGCTAGCAGGCCACAGTTTGCAGACTCCTCACCTAGACCACAGAGAAAGTGGTGGAGGGGGAAGCAGAGAAGAATGGAGGGATTCTTCACAGAGTTTGGTGATGAAGCAAAGCCTACTCATGGATTAGATATGGGTTATAAAGTAAAAAGAAATCTAATATTAGACACACATACACATGCACACAACACACACACACACTTTACAAGGTTAATTCATTTAAGCCTATTGAGTTTTATGTACCTGCTAGTCATAAAAAGCATTTCTTTAGGAACAACCTTAACCTTAGATTTTTTTGCCCAAATTGGCCTTTGCATTACACTTAATTATTGACACTTCTGTACATCATTCCACAACATCAGAGCTGCTGGGTCTTTGATCTTACAACCTTCTTCCATTATTGAATATTGATCCCAGCAGGCAACAGGCAAACTGCCCTGCTATAGCACTCTCCTGCTACAGTGGCCCATCTGCAGCTTCTCTCCAAGGAGAAAACACAAGGCCTCCCTTGATTAAAGAGGCAGCAAGCAGGAAGAGTAAAAGGGAAGAAATAAAATCTAAGGATAAATAAAATGTGGCATATCCAATGGAATTCCACAAAATGCTTCAAATGAATAAGCCGGATCTTAAAATAGATCAATGCAGACATACTTCCAAAGCAAAACAGAGAGAGGGAAAAGCAAGCAAGTGACAGACAAGAGGGACACATAACAGAATGTATACTTAAACAGGAAAAAATAATAATATTAAACAATCTTACAGAGATAAATAAAGGGGTTCAGCGTATGCCACTGCAAAACATGCCATTCAGGTATAAGGATTATTTTGAGCTGAAGGTAAACAAAAAGAAGCAGACACAACAAAAACTCTCTGCTCAAGGGGGCTTCCCTGGTGGCGCAGTGGTTGAGAGTCCGCCTGCTGATGCAGGGGACACGGGTTCGTGCCCCGGTCCGGGAAGATCCCACATGCCGCGGAGCGGCTGGGCCCGTGAGTCATGGCCGCTGAGCCTGCGCGTCCGGAGCCTGTGCTCCGCAACAGGAGGGGCCACAACAGTGAGAGGCCCGCGTACCGCAAAAAAAAAAAAAAAAACCTCTCTGCTCTTGACCTCCCTTCCCTCCTGTCCCTGACACACACACACACACACACACACACACACACACCAGGATGGATAAGATTCTTAATCACAGGAGACAAATCTAGACTCAGCACGGAGACAGCACCAGAGGGATCACACAATGAACCTACTAACTAGTCCTTACCTCCCATCAGGGTCTCCCATCTATTTACCTTCCCACAATTTGCTCCCCCTAGAAGCTCAAAGTCCTCTTCCTTTGTCCTGTCACTCCCATACACATTTACTGTTCTCTTAAGATGCTACAGGGCTTCCCTGGTGGCACAGTGGTTGAGAGTCCGCCTGCCGATGCAGGGGACACAGGTTCGTGCCTCGGTCCGGGAAGATCCCACATGCCGCCGAGCGGCTGGACCCGTGAGCCACGGCCACTGAGCCTGCGCGTCCGGAGCCTGTGCTCCACAACGGGAGAGGCCAAAAAAAGATGCTACAAAAGCCCGAGTTCTGACCATCCCTTTGAGTTACTCATCACTGAGTGCTCCCATGTGTGTGTACACTGCACCTGTTACTAAACTATTTGTTTTTCTCTTGTTTTTTCTAAGTTGCAGGACCCCAGACAATGAACCTAAGATGGGTAGAGGAAAATAGTTTTTCCCTCCCCAACATGTATATGCCAAGCTGGCAAAGCCTCATCAAGCTAGTGTGAGGCATCCATCCGTGTGCTCAGGCCCTTCCAGAACACTAGCACTACAGCTGTGCAGAACAGGTGACCTCAGGGACGGAGGGGAGGATACAGCTTTGCACCCATGAACTGTCTCAGGTTTGTGTCAAGTGACTTGCTCTTATGTCAGGTTCATGTTCATTGAAGTCGAGCTTCTGCTCATTTCTAGCATGAGTGAATAACTCTGGAAGTACTTTCCTGAAAATTAGGTCATCGTTTCACCTCATAAAAATGTGTGTGTGTGTGTGTGTGTGTGTGTGTGTGTGTGAGATTTTCTCCACTCACTCAAGTGAGTCTCTGCGGAAGCAAAAAGGGCTTTGGGGTTCCAAGAATAGCTTTCATGCAAAGTGCTCACTGGAAAACAAATTCAAAACAGTGCAATAATACAACAGCCAGGACTCAACCTTGTATTCTGGGGCCATTAATTGCTCAGCTAACCCCAGCCAACCATTTTACACATTTACACATGCCATCAGAGTAGATTATGTATAACACTCAGAGAAGGGAAAATGCGAGATATTTTTCTTCAGCAACCTTGCCCAAAGGTGTGAGAAGACTTACAGGGGTGTGTTTCAAGAACTCCACCTCCAACGAGCTTGTGACACTAAGCGAGTAAAGCAGAGATACTAGTAAAGCAGAACACTGAACTTTCCAGGACTGCTGGGAGGATAAAAACAGATAAGGTATGTGAAGGCGCTTTGTTGTTTGTGTTCAGTATGGCCATTACGAGGAGTCACATGTGTCAACTCAGTGCATCAGATTCAGCTCCCCAGTAGAGCCTGCCACCTTCCCTGCTCCATCCCCTTCAGTTCCCAATTTGTTAGCTCTCCTTAAATTACTCCCTGAAGTCCCTTCCAATAAATTCAGTAGAAAGCTTGCAAGGCGCAGACTTTATTTCAATCAACCCACTCATGCTCTTTCTAACAATCTAATAGCACTCAACAGTTTAGGATACATTTGAGTTTAATGGGATTTACCCAATACAAATAGACTTCTCATGGCTTCTTTATACTAGCAGCTTTGAGTGACCTAGCTATCTCAATCTCACAGGTTCGCCTGTCACCTTGGCATGCTGAAGAAATGACTCAGTAGTAAATGATCGACCTTTGCTGGGGATATTCCTGAGATCGTCTGACATTTTGAAGGTTTGCTGTACAGAATGATAATTGGCGTCTGCAAGGTTCCAAGCGCACTATTTATGTTTAGAAGGAGACTTTATTCTTGTTGATGAATGAAATATTACTACTCTGGAGAGTGAGGTCTTAGATTGTCTATTAAGAAAGATATCAACATTATTAAGAGTGTCCCTTTCTTCATGTTTCCATTGTCAGAATTCCCACTTATAGGAGAAATTAGAATCTCAAGTGTTAAATCTGATTGCCCAATATTCCATGTAAATGTCCTACTTATGAAAGAAAAGCACGTGCCAGATCTTTTGATTCATATTAGTCACCTGTTCTCTTGCAGTAATCTGAGTCTCTTTAGCCGAAGTTGGGAAGGCAGAGAATCGCTAAATTTTACATATATCTGTATGAACAACACATAGAAGTGAATCTTCAAGGCAAGCTTTCAGAAAACTAGATAACATGAAACGTCAAAATAATCCCTGAAAAGAGAATTTATACCACAGCATAGGATACATGACATTCACTCGGCTCCAGGAAACTTTTGAAAGAAATACTGTGATTCATCTGAAAAGTCCACTGTGATAACAGAAAAATCCGAAAAGCACACACAGACAAAAGGACTCTTGCAAAATAGACAATGTGACACTTAATATCTGAGCAGCAAATAATATTCTTATCATGCTATATCCTCTTAAAATTGAGAGATTCAAAGAAACCTAAGAAATCTCAACAAAGTTTAATCCTAATCATTTTTCTTTCAAGAACCTAGAGTAAAATGTTATACAATATTACTACAATTGAACAACTGGTCCAAACTAAAAGTTAACAGAGAAAATGAGAAACAAAAGAGCAAAATATGATGTACTGCTTGGTAATGTCATGATGAAGGGTTCAGGAGTTGATAGTCAGAAATGAGCTTAAAAGGGTGAGGCTGAAGACTTGGTCACCGTCTTTGCCCTACCGCTTATTGGCAGATGACCTTCTTTACTTAAGTTAAATGAGACTATCAACCACCACAACCTTACAAGGTTGTGGAAAAGTGAAATGAGAAATTTCTGTGAAATCCCTCTTCAATCTGGCCTGGGATCAAGAAACAACCCCAGAAAGGCAAAAAATGCTGCCATGGTGGGAAGATGGTGCTGTTACTTTCCAGGCAGCCAGATCCAGCCAGCATCCAGTGGCTACCCAAGGATAAATAGCCTAAATAACTCTCCCTCATTGGTCCTCACTCTCTTTTCTTGAGAAGCTCCTCATTTATCTCTAGTGGAGGACAGTCACCTCAAAAGTGATCTCTACAGATCCTGCCATCTTTGAGGCACCTGAGCTTCCCAAGGCAGAGGATATACCCAAAGGAAGTACTGCCACAATGATAGCTGGAGAAGTAACCCAAGACCCAGAGACCAAGCCCCCTCCCAAAAGCAACCCACCTAGTAAACATAACCTACTCTACAGGGTTAGAACTACAGCTAAGCAGAGTGGGGACGCAGAAAGGAAGAACACAAGATTGGACCAGAATGTCCAAACAAACCAGTCATAGCAGCACTGGAGAAAATAATAAAGAAGAAGGGAATGCACCTAGCAGACCAGAAGTTGAGAAAAATCCCTGACTGAAGAATGTCAGACAAATAAGAACTAGACTGAAATAGAATCCTACAGCTAAAACAGCCAGGACAGGACTATACCAAAAGTGGGAGTAACTCTGATTATACTTTAAACTTGAAGGCTGGATATACAGGGAGCACAGGAGGGCGCCAAGGCAACCATTAGGATAACTGACATGACGTAGCACAAGATGTGCTAGACTAAACAGTAGTTGTGGGGTACCTGGGCCCAAGGGATGACCCAGTGGTCCAGGAGACCTCTGATACCATGGGAAAAGACCAGTTACTGACACATTCCATGGGGCTACACCCTCTGCCCCTCTCATACAGTCACTGATGACAGGATGCTCTAAGCACAAAATTAATAATAATTAAACAACGGAGGCCCATCAACATCATGAAAGAGGAACAAACAGAAGAACTAATAACTGAGGGAAAAAAGCTCAGAGAGAACAAAGCACAAAACTGTGCTTTAAAAAGTGTAATACATCAGACATATCAGAGAATATTACATCAATCAAAAAATTTAACTAGAAATCTTGAAAATTTAAAATTGATCATTGAAAAAAAAAACAGGCAAGAAGAGACAGGTTGAAAGTAAAGGGAATATATTCGGAAAATAAATTAATGCACTAGAAACTGGAGGAGAGACGTTCATGGTCAAATATTTGCCAAATACATAATTTTACGTCCTTCAATTTTACTTACTTCCTGTTGAGAAGAAATTCCCAACACACATTATCTTATTAAAGGTTATGAGAAGTCCAACCATTTAAAAAATACGCGTATTTAGATACATTTTACAGTCTTCCCCAAACCAATTTTCACTTGACATCTGCTTTAGTTCCTATGGAACTAGTCACTCCTTTAGGAAATGCCACAGACTGCAAACAAATTCAAGTACACAACTAACCATAACACCAGACAGAAGGAAACAGGAGTTGTTTCACCTTTGTGTGAAAGTACTTTTGTTTATTCTGGTATTTCCACTTATCTTCTCATTGTTCTGCACAACCTCTTTGGGATTCAGTGCAGCAGATCTAAAGAGAGAGAAAGAGGGCACACACTTGGGCCTATCAGGGATGTGCCAGTTATTAAGCTATTTTTATCAGCTCCAAAACCTCCTTTCTAGGTGCCCATCACTCTGCCGGCTGAAACTCTGCAAATTACCTTCTTCTTTGCCAGCTGGCTTCCCGTTAGGTTCTGCCAACATGAGGCACCACTGCGAGACTAGAAGGCTGGAGGACGGAGAAAGTGTCTGCTCCTTTCGGTGTATAATGTTCTTTCATCAGAGCCCCGAGCCACAGCTCTTCACCCTGGATGTAGCAGTGAGTTCCAAGAGCAGTTGATTTCAGTTTATAAAGTTCTGCCTACACTCCTAGAACAGCCATCAGAGCCAGCTAGGCAGTGCCTCTTCCTTAATGCTCTGGGTCCCAGCACTGCAGGATTCCTCCTCCATGTTTCCAAGTTCTTGGAGAGTTCCAATCATTTCCTTTTATTCCAGGGGTGGTAGCTGCTTCCTACAGTTACAATCCCTGCTTTAGTCAGGGTTCTCTTTTTGCCCCTGCAGTCCTCCAACATTTCTTTAATCAATTTGCTACATTAAATTATCCCTGTTAAAATGACTAGCGCAGTTTCTATATTTCTGACTGGACTCCAATGCTAAAGCAGGAACGGAAAGTATGAATACAGAGAAATTTAGACAATGCTGTCCCCCTGTTTTGTAATTCCTCACTTGTAACTAACATTATATATTTATAGAGCTAGAATGCCAGGTCCATCAGGCACACACTTGTTTTGTTCACAGATACATGCCAGTGCCTAGAACACTGTATGATACATAGCAGGTACTCGATTCAGTTTTTTTTATGGAATAAACACATTTATGAATGTTCAAGATGGACAAAGATACATCTACTCCCAAATTCTCTCAGGCAGACTCTGATATGCAGTTAGAAGGAATATTTTGACAGGCTATTTGGGGTGAGCCTCCCTGTTTATATATTTTCTCTGGCTGCTTTCTCACTACAAGTGCAGAGCTGAGTAGTCACAACAGAGACTGCACGGCTGCAAAGCCTAAAACATCTACTCTCTGGTCTTTTAAGAAACAACTTGACTACCCCCTTCCTCAGTATGAGATGGGGACAAACTACTTGAGAGTCCAGAGGAGGAAACTGCTCCTCATACCCTCCTACACCAGTATGGAGAGTCCCACAGGAGAGTTTTTTACCTCACTAGCTAAGTAAAAACATACACGTGTCCTTCCAGTGCAGATACACTAAGACATTACTTCACTAAGTAAAATCATGCTATGGAGTTTGATAAGCCTCTGTGACAGTCATCAGCAACAACCTGCTAGCCCATATCGTATGTCCTTTCTTACCAGTCCACATCATGGGAGAAGAGGTCTACTTCTAGAGAGATAGGGCAAAAGAAAAGGGAGGGGAATTCTGAGTATGCTGTTTTATTTCCCAAATGAGAAAATGCAAAACAGCCATGGATTAACTCAGCATGTGATTCCATGACAGGGAATCAGGTGGAAATTTTCACCCAGGGGCTATCAAATCGAAGTTTTGAGCACATTTTCTGCAGAGCGCCACACATAGTCCACTTCCCTGAGAATAGTTCCTTCTCTAAAACTACAACAGTGAAAGCAGCATGAGAAGCTCCAGATGTAAATTTCACTTTTTTTCTAAGCCTTTCTCTGCTAATTCCAGACATGCTCCTTCTCCTCACACTAATATCATTTCATTATGAGAAAGTCTCAAGAGCAGACACTAATTTTCACAAATCCTCATCTATATCAAGTACTGAAAGAGTGTGTCCCATTATTGATGGAAAAAGAAGACTAACCATGAGTAGAGTCCCCTAGCCTCATCTCATCACTGAACAGCAGCATATCCAGAAGCAGCACCAACTTTGTCCCATACAAAACTTGCCTAACTCAGCTTATTAGATAAATGGCCTTTTAAAAGTTTGTTTAAATTTATAGGTGTGGCTCATAAAATAAACTTTATGCACAGAATGCTACACCCCGAACTGGCAAGGGTGCTCTCCTCTGAGGAAGGGGACGGGGGTGTGGGAGATTTCATTTTCTTTATAATACGGGATGCTTTTTTACATCTTGTCAAGGGCTGCTTTCACACTGCAGTTGATAGAGCTGAGTGGTTGCAACCAAGAATGTAAGGACCAGGAGCCTAAAATATTTACTACACGGTCCTTTACGGAAAAAGTTTGCTGACTCCCACCAAAACCTATATCGGCATTCCACTCCCAGGTTAACCTTTCTCACTACAGTCCATCATCTTCCCTCATAGCATCTCTCAAAGGGCGACTGACTACATATTTGTGTGATTTGTCAATGTCTGGGCATCCCAAGAGACTATGATGGCCTCAAAGGCACAAACCGGGCCTGATGCCTTCACCAATGCATCCCTCGTGCCTGGACAGTCCTGGCACGTACAAGGTGCACTGTAAGTATTTGCTGAGTGATAACTAATTTATTAGATGTAAAGACCACAGACAAAATGATCTCAACCTAAAACTGGGGCCACCAAACTGCCTTCAATGGGAGACAAATAACAATAGTTCTTGTGACAATAAATTATATTAGACAAGGCCAGGCACTTCCTGGGCTAACAGTTCAGTAGTCATGTTTCTAGAATGACATAGTTTTTAGTCTATATGCCCACCATTTATCTCTAAGACTCCAAAGCTAAGAAGCTTCTTTCTACATTCCGCCATATATTATCTACAAATGGCAGTTCAAACACAAACTCTACAGGGAACATGTACCTCAGAGCACATTTATTTAGCACCTACTATGTATCAGGCACGCTTAGACACACAGTAAGGTGATTAAAATCATGGACTTTGGAGAGAGAGACCTGCTTTTGAGCCCTTGTCCCACTATGATGATGACCATGATCATTAATGGGAAGTGACCAGGGGAGGTGACTCTGCCCCAGTATGTTAATTTAGAAACAGCAAGGTAGGAAAAGGATTACCCCCAACTGCACATGGAAAACTGAAGCACAGGGAGACTAGACATGTTTCCAAGGTCTTAAGAATTCAAACCAAATTTGTGGAGCCCATAAGCTTAATCACTATCCTGTCAGGTTATCATCTGTCATCAGTGAGATCCTCCCTTTGAAGTATGCATCACAGTGCCTAACACAAAAGACACTCAGTGAATGCTTTTATTATAACTATTACATTGCCATAAACATCTACGCAGTCAAGAAAATAACCTATTTGGTATTTCATGGATGTAATGAATGTGTACAACGATGCTTCATAATTCTTCATATTCAAATACAAATCTGAGTTGTACAATTTTGCTTTTCCACTGCCCTCATCCCTAGAACCCACAAGTGTAAAAGGATGAATGTACAGGTACTGCATTTTTTAATTAATGTGCTTAAGCCATAAACCAAAATGCAAGAACAAATTAATAATGAAAAGTAACACGTTTTTAAGGTTATTCAAAAGGACATGATTATATTTTTCTGGCTGTTTCACAGGCTGATTCAGGTAAAATTTCTCTAATTCCATGTTAGATAGAATACTTACTAGCAGGATGTATCCATTAAATATTTATTATATCAATATTCAAAAACATTGCAATACATTGCAATCAGTTTCTGTAGTGAAATCATTTACACAGAGGTCAAACCTTTAAAACACTGAAACAGCAAATGGATTTTGAATGTTTTCAAAAACCAGGTTCTAAACCCAAATCCATACAGTTAATATACCCTGACTCCTTCATTGTATATTTGATTTCCTCATGTCTTATAACCTATAGAATAGTGTTAAGTCCCCAAGTCTACATGAAATTAAGGATATATTCCATAATGAAATGCCAGGAAAATAATCTAGTTGTAATAAATATCAATTAAAGAACAATGCTTCCAATCAGTGTCAACAAGTTTTCCTGGCAACAGTAAAGCCTAAACGTGTCTAGGCAAATAAAGAAAAGTAAGATTTCAATGGACAGCTGTTTAATGCACTGGGTAGGATGGGAAGAGTCCTCAAAGGGAAAGCTGTATAAATGTGGCTCTTATTCAGTGCAGTTCCCTTCCTTAAAGGATGGAATTCTCTCCAGTTTCTGTCTCATTTTGATTACTCTATAACACCTTCAAATATTTTAATATTTTTGAAATTTTTTCTTGTTTTGTCAAGAAGTTATCACTGTTTTATGTGTTATCTGTTAGTCCAATACAAGCTACTCCATTACTGAAATAAAGTGTCCATTCTATAACCATGGGGTTCAGAAGAGGACAAAGTTCCAGATGTGGTCTGAACAATATGGAACAGAACAGAAACACATCTCCATCCTGGACAAACCTCTATAAATTACCTAGGCCTAATAATGTAACAGCTTCCTTTTGTATCCACAGAGACCCCGTGTCATCTAATCAGTAAACTGCAGTGCTCAGTGTATCATTAAAAGCTCTTTGGTGCCATGGTAGAAAGGGATTCCTCTTTCCTTTGCCAATTCTTGACCAGGACCACTACCATCATCAAGGTTCTAGTCAAGAGTCTGTAGGACTCTAAGCAGATTTCAAGATTCTAGCCTAAACAAACTATTATTTCTCTTATAAGTAGTTTATTTTCATCTTCTCATTCTAACCGACTACACTCAATAATTTGCTCCTCAGTACAAATAAAAATTTCAGTGGTATTTTAGTCACAAGAGTCAATAAACAATTGCCCAAACAGAACCTAACTCAACTGAGATAAGCTAACTACTCACCAGTTAATTATCCCTTTAACTAAATTAGGGTTCAATCTTTGGGCTAACACAAGTATTTCTTAACCTTACCCCTACCAAGTTCATGCCAGTAAACTTGATAGAACACAGTAGCAGGAAAATGGTATTTTTCACATCTCCTTTACTCAGGAATCTAGTGGAACTCAGTCCAGACGATACCTATCTCCCAATCCAAACCAAGCTTCTCAGACAGTGTACCCGAGTATATACCATACCGACCTATCTTCCTCTTTCACTTGGCTCCCGGCTTTACCATTTTATAGCTATGTATTCAACCTCTAGGCCTTTATTTCCTTAACCATAAAATAGGAATAATAAAACAGGATTACCATGAGAATAAAATGAGTTACTACATATAAAGTGCTTAGAACAGTACCTGTTGTGTAATGAGAGCTCAGAAAACATTAGCTGCTACCATTTATTATTACTGTGATTTTTATAATATTCAACACTTCTTCCAACACCATGGTGAAGAGCCAACAAAGGAGGTAACCCGTGACATTAGAATGCATGAGGGCAATCTTCACACACCAGTAATTGTGCAAAAGAAGGGGGAATTGCGGCAGAACCATCATCCTTAAAACCTCATATCAAACTCCTGCCTTGGATGAGGCTTTGCACTAGTTCTAAATATTTTAGACCTCTTGCCTGCCTTCTAAGCCCAACAACTGTGAACTGTGAACGAAGCATAAAACTCAGACGGGCCACTGAACGGTGGGAAAAGAGCATGTTTACATAGCGTGTATCAGACGCAAGAGAAAAAATAGCTGAGTTCTCAGTGAAGAGTGATTCACAGGTGACACACATTCAGACTCAGACTACAAACTCTGTCTCTTGGGCAGCTGCTCAAATCTTAGTTCAGTTCTTTTTCACTTTAGCTGGGTCACTTGCAGTCAGCCTCCTGCACATATCCTTCAGGGGATACCTTCTGATTTGGGCAGTTTATGCAAAGAATTCAGGACTCACCCCTCTGTCTCTTTCTGGGATATCCCCTCACTTTCCAGCTGCTGTGGTTATCCCAAATTCTGTCCTCTGGTTCTTCAGGGCAGAAGGTCTATAGGTTTTCTATTGGAGTTTTAGATACCACTAGAGCCTGTTATCAAGAAAAATCCTGGAAGTAAAAACTGGAAACTCAGTACACCTGTCCCTTCCAATTTCAACTTTCCTCTGGGATCTTCCTGCTTTTCTTCACTATCCAGAACCTTCAAGTTCTTGGTTTTTGCATTTTTTCCAGAGTATATAGTCACTAACTATGGAAAGTTCAGTCTGTGAAGAGCTTACATGGCCATACTGTAAATGGAGCCTGTCTGATACATACGCAGGAGGAATTCAAGCAGAGATAGTTTTTGTAAGTTCGTGTTATTAAAACAGGAAAGAGTTCTCACCTTAAGAAAGGAGTCACTTCCAAGAACAAACTCCAAAGAAATGAACAAAGACTAGTCAAGGAATAAGTCCAGTACTTTGTTCTGAGATGCACACACTATGTAGGCAGCTTGAGTGATCTGAGGTATACATGGGAAGTAAGATAATAAAGAGAGGTCCAGCAAAGGGGAAGATCTTCATCCAAATAGGCAGAAAAATGGGAGTTCAAGGCAGAAATTGAGAAAAAACAATCAGCTGATATTGTAACTTACTCAATAGGTCATAAAGAGGGATACACAAGTCTAGACCTAAGACAACCAATATCAGGATGAGGAATGGCGAAGGGCCTGCCAACTCTGACCAGATGGGAATGGCTGCTTGGTACACTATGTGCAGAAGGTCCCAGGGGCTTTCTCTGGGCCCACCAGAATAATGTCATGTTTGACTACTGATGCCGCCACAGGAAGAAAAGAGAAGCAGCACAGTCCCATGTATTCACAAGCCAAGATCAAGAATAAGGTTATCGAACTCGAGAAGAATAAGATGGGACAGATTCGTCAACATCATTATTATTAATAACACTGAGTATCTTCAATATGCCCAGATAATGTTTAGAGTAATTCAAATTTAAGTGAAATCAAAAAGGGATATCAGACAGGCTAAAATAAAAAAGTGCCTTGAATCTTAATAAGCCCACAGTACATGAACTGCCTCTAATTAGATTCAGGAATATGACTCCTTTTGAAACCAACCAAGAGAAAACACTTATTCAGAAGATTTCAATGAAAAATTAATAACCACTTGGTTCCACTTTGTCATGCACAGACCTCAACAGTGGATTTTAAGAACCCCAAGTACAGTGTGTCTCAGAGAAATTATACTCGTGAGTCCTTCAAGAGCTAGGACATTTTAATCAATAAGGTGTAAGGGCAATATACTGACTTACATAAGTGAACAAAATACTTGCTATTCAAAATGAGTGAAGTCTGTCACAGAAATTGTTAAGGGTTTCTATAACCATTAATACTAAATTAACAAAGAAAAAAGCAAGCAAAACCTGCCCTCTAACTTGCTTTTCACTTTCTAGTTAACCAACCCCTTATCTGGATAATGGTGGTTAAGATTTTTTAGAAGTTATTTGGCCTTATGCCTATCTTTTCTGGAGACATGTGACTTGGCCAAGGTAAATACAATTACCGAAGGGAAGCATCTATGCCTCTGATTTCTGGTTCACGTAGCCTCCCCTTATGCCATATCATGAAATGCTAAGGAGGATAATTAAACAGAGTAAGTGTATAAGTTTCACAACTAAAAGGCTACCATAAAAGTTAGCAGTATGGAAACCGATCAGTAGAAAAAATGAGGATGGGATTTTCTGGGATATTGGTAACTTTATATTTTGGTTCTGAGAGTGATGTTCACTTTATAATTACAAATTAAACTACACATATGTTGTATAGGGGCTTCCCTAGTGGCGCAGTGGTTAACAATCTGCCTGCCAATGCAGGGGACATGGGTTCAAGCCCTGGTCCAGGAAGATCCCACATGTCGCAGAGCAACTAAGCCCCTGCACCACAACTACTGAGCCTGCGTGCCACAACTACTGAAGCCCGCGCGCCTAGAGCCTGTGCTCCACAACAAGAGAAGCCACCACGATGAGAAGTCCGTGCGCTGCAATGAAGAGTAGCCCCCATTCACCACAGCTAGAGAAGGCCCGGGCGCAGCAACGAAGACCCAACACAGCCAAAAATAAATAAAATTTTTAAAATGCTGGTAGATACATATTCAAAAACAAAAACAAAACAAAACTACACATATGTTGTATAGATTTGTTTTCAGTATTTTATGCTATATTTCACAATTTTAGAAAGCTTGAAATAAAAGTGTAAGCTTTGAAGTCCCATAGCCCTAAATTCAAATCTAGACTCTATCATTTACATGTTGGGTGTATTTAGGCAAACTACTTAACCCATCTAAGCTCCAGTTTCCTCTTTCGTAAAATGAAGATAATGACAGATAATGATAATGATAGTACATACTTCATAGCATTGTTGTGAGTGTCAAGGAGAAAATGCAATTACAGTGCTTAACCTGGCACTTAGTGGGCTCTGTAAAGGCTAGGCTGTCTAAAAGCTCAGAAACTGCCTCCGCCATCACTTCTAGGCTGACACACATCAACACATTTCCAGCTGGTAGTTTCACTTGACCTTTCACCTCTTAGCTGACAGTGTGCAGCTGTTCAAACTGCCTTAGGATAGCAGACAGCTGAATGTAAATGCAGACCTTTTACCTTAGCTATGAGCTCCAGGGATTAGGAGATGCCCTCAGAGCCTAGGGATGGGCAGGCTTGGTCCATAAAGAAAGCCAGCAAATGGATATTTGAATATAATTTAGGATCACGAGCCACTGGTCTAATCCCAAAAAGAAACCAATAAGGAAAGCTGCAACTGGAAGGCTTTGTGGCAAGCAAACAGCCATTTAGGGAGGCATATGGCATAGAAGGAATCATGCAGATTTTGGAGTCTGACAGACAGAGGGTCCACGTCTTAGCTCTGCCACTTGACAGCAGCGTGGCCATAGCAGACACTGTGACTCCCAGTATCTTTTCTAAATCATTTAGTAGTCCCAGCCAATGATGGGAATCGCACCTCTACTGGTCAGCAATGAGCATATGACCTAATCCTCCCCTGAGACATGTGAGAGAAGCCTGATGGGAGGGTTATGGGAAGAACTTCCTCCCCTAAGAAGATTAAAAAAAGAGAGATCATTTCTATTTTTCCTCTGGATGTTGTCTCTCTCCCAGAAATGCTAAAGTCACCTTGCTTCCAAAATGAAGGTAAAACCAGTGCTAAAACCCTCACAGCAGAGGAAAGCAAAGATCCTGGAGTCTCAATAACATACATTAAGCCACTGAATCACCCAACCTGCGGCACAACCTACTGTGGAGCCCCTGATAATTGGGATAATGAACTATTTCTTACTTAGGCCAGTTTCAGTCAAGATTTTTTTACTTATAGCCAAAAGCTTTCTAACTGAAAACAACTTCAGATTCCATGAATTTCAATTTCCTCATCTCGAAACTGGGTTATTAATGCTGAGCTTGCCCAGCTGTGGAAGATTTAAGAAAAAAAAATTATCGAAAGCAATTAGGGGGCTTCCCTGGTGGAGCAGTGGTTAAGAATCCACCTGCCAACGCAGGGGACACGGGTTCGAGCCCTGGTCAGGGAAGATTCCACATGCCGCGGAGCAACTAAGCCCGTGCGCCACAACTACTGAGCCTGCGCTCTAGAGCCCATGAGCCACAACTACTGAAGCCCACGCTCCTAGAGCCCGTGCTCCACAACAAGAGAAGCCACCGTAAAGAGAAGCCCGCACACCACAACGAAGAGTACCCCCGCTCGCTGCAACTAGAGAAACCCCGCGCACAGAAACAAAGACCCAACACAGCCAAAAATAAATAAATTTTTTTAAAAAAGCAATTACGGCAATGCCTGGTAACTATTAAGTATCCAATAAATGAGCCCTATTTTTCAAAACACAATATTGAAATGAGTTCTCATGAAAAGGTATTAAAATATTTATTCTCCTTTATTCAAAAATTCATAAAATAGACTCAAGAGTGTTTTTCTTTTTTCTATACCAGGGCTAAAATAGATCCTGCAGATCACTAGAGCATTGGTTCTCAAACATTAATGTGGAAGATGTTTGTTAGAATGCAGATTCCTATACTTTAACCATAGATTATATCCAAGGGGACCCAGGAATCAGCATTTTAAACAAGCATCCCAGGTGATCCTGATACAGGTGGTCTAACATTCACACTTGGACCTTTCCAGTTGACTCTCCAAACAGCCTCCTAACTCTGGACTCTACCGCTACTTCTGTGGCTACAGTCTACTCTCCATCCAATAGTCCAAGTGGTTCTTTGAAAACTGAACTCTAATCACATTGCCTCTTTGCACTAAAACCTCCATTTGTGAAACTCAATTAAAACACTTACTTAAGCAACATGGCATAAAATAACCTTCAATTCCTCCCCCAACCCAAATATTTATAATACAGTAAGACCCTGAGATACACCCATCAAGTTATAAGAATTCAACTTAATGAGGAGTTTCATTTAATAAACCTGGTTCAACTTATAAGACATTTATTTACAAGGATCATTTCTGATACTTCATGCCTTGTGAGCAGCCAAACGCTGGGAAACAAGAAACATCATGCAAGCAGCCTTACATTTGTACATTTGATGTAAGTGTACTCATGGCTTGCTAGCTCATAATACATACTAATTATCCCATGTATCACTTGCATCGTTTTCATTGATTTTTTTCTGTATGCTTTATGGTTTTCTTGAATGGAGCTTGCATTCAAGTTTCAATTATATAAACACTGAGTATCAATGAATACTTGGTAAGTAAACTAGTAAGTGCACTATATAGAAAGCTAAAAACATGCTGAAGGAGCACAGGGAACAGACACATCACAAGGTAAATAATGACAACCATCTTGTCATGTCGTGTCATGATGACTGACTTTAATTCCTGAAAAAACTGTGTACATTTTAACAGGGTTTAGTGTTGTTTAGCATAAAATGGTATTAATTTTGCAAGTCAAGCATGCATTGAAACACTTCCTATTGAAATCAGGAGTAACTATATGTTTGACTCATGAGAATTTAAAACTTGTCTTAGGAGATTTTCAGGAACAAATTCCTTCCTAAAACAGAGAAGATAACAGTGTTGTCTTTCTGGCAGATGAAAAAAAATGCACATTCTTTTAGTATCAGAGCGATGCAGTCTGAAACAATGAGAAGTTATTTCCCACCTAAGGAACAGAAAAATTTTTAATTATGATATTTGATGTTGGTCAGGATACAAAAAAACACACATTCTCATATACTGCATGTTGGTTTCCTTATCTCTGAAAGGAGGCTAGCATTTTGTTAAGATTGAATGAGCTGGGGCTTCCCTGGTGGTGCAATGGTTAAGAATCCGCCTGCCAATGCAGGGGGACATGGGTTCGACCCCTGGTCCAGGAATATCCCACATGCCGTGGAGCAACTAAGCCCGTGCACAACTACTGAGCCCGTGTGTCACAACTACTGAAGCCCACGCACCTAGAGCCCGTGCTCCACAACAAGAGAAGCCACCACAATGAGAAGCCTGCGCACCACGACAAAGAGTAGCCCCCACTCGTCGCAACTAGAGAAAGCCCACGCACAGCAAGGAAAACCCAAAGCAGCCATAAATAAATTAATTTTAAAAAAACATTAAAAAAGAATGAATGAGTTAATCCACACAAAGTGCTTAGAATAGGACGTAGCATACTACATATAATAAACTGCCAATGAATAGGAGCCACTCTTACTGTTGTTATTATTAATCACCACGGATAGGAGCGTAAATTTGTACAGCCTTGCTGGAGGGCAATCTGACAAAGCATCTTAAGAATTTATTAAATTAGTAAACAGAAATTCATGCTCAAGAATATTCATCACAGTATTAAAACAGTGGAGCATCAGAAATAACACAAATGCCCACTAATAAGCAAATAACAAAATACATGAGGACACCTATGTGAGCACAGCCTCCTTTTTCTACAAAATCTCTGGCATCAGAAATAATATCTGCAAAATTTTTTAACGCATAAGTTAGTACTCCTGATTTTATGTCAAGTGGGCAGCTGCCCCACCGCAACCAAAAAAAGGTTTCAAATATTTTATCCTCTGTAAAGCTGACATCAAATTAGAACCAAAAGCTTTTCCAACTATGCCCACGTTTATGCACAATACTGCCATTCAGTACAATAAATTCTAATGTATTGAAAAGCATGCTAATAACTATAAGTAATAACAAAGCACCAACTACAGGCATAGCACAAAGCTTCCCAGCCCTGAAAATTAAGAACACATATTTAAGTATCAACTCTTAACTTCTTCTTTGCGATCTATTCCAAATCATGCTCATTAAGGGTTTCTCAAGTAAAAGAGTGGAGTAATTGGCTTTTCACATGGGGAGAGGGCAGGGGAGAATGGCTGGCAGCAATATCTGATTATTCTCTCAATTACATTTTTATCAGTTATTCATGGGCACTTTTTTAATAAGTAAGAAATAGAATTATTCTCTAAACTTTTCAAGTTCTGATGATGCTATCCAGACACCCAACCTTTCTCCTGGATAATGTAAAGTTACTAATTATTCATCAGAAACAGAAAACTCCTCGCTTTAAGTGTAACATTCTGTTAACCAGAAATTGAACATATTCATTCTACAGAACCTCCGTGTACTAGATGCTGATGATACAAAGATGAAAGAGACTAGGCCACTGGAGGTGGGTGGGAGAAAGGTTAACAGTGAGAAACAGAAAACATTATAAGAAGTACCACTGCGGCTAAATCTTGAAGACAACAAAGACGTAAGGAAAGGTATTTTCAGCAGAGGAAACATCATGTACAAAAACACAAGGACGTCCAAGTCCAGTGTTTGAAAGAACCACACAGTTCAGTGTGATATGAGCTTGGGAGTTTGGGTTTACATGAGAGGTCCACATTTAGGAGAAGAAAGAGAATTAGGCTCACAGTGACTTGGAAGAGGAAACATAAAATGGTCCATACACACTGTAGGACCAAGATTACTCTCTAAGAGAGGCTTCTGATGATCCAGAGAAAATACCATCAGAATGGATTCTTACTTTCCAAACTGGCCAGTTATGGTTTTTTGTTTTCGGTACGCGGGGCTCTCACTGTTGTAGCCTCTCCCACTGCAGACCACAGTCTCCAGACATGAAGGCTCAGCGGCCATGGCTCACGGGCCCAGCCGCTCCGTGGCATGTGGGATCCTCCCAGACCGGGGCATGAATCCATGTCCCCTGCATCGGCAGGCGGACTCTCAACCACTGCACCACCAGGGAAGCCCTCAGTTATGGTATTTATCATAAGTTATTTAGCCTACTACTTTAAGAAAGCATACTCCTTACACCTAAAGCAATTAGAGAAAGAAGAACAAAAAAACCCCAAAGTTAGCAGAAGGAAAGAAATCATAAAGATCAGATCAGAAATAAACGAAAAAGAAATGAAGGAAACAATAGCAAAGATCAATAAAAATAAAAGCTGGTTCTTTGAGAAGATAAACAAAATTCATACACCATTAATTAGCCAGACTCACCAAGAAAAAGAGGGAGACTACTCAAACCAACAGAATTAGAAATGAAAAAGGAGAAGTACCATCTGACACTGCAGAAATACAAAGGATCATGAGAGATTATTACAATCAACTATATGCCAAAAAAATGGACAACCTGGAAGGAATGGACAAATTCTTAGAAAAGCGCAACCTTCTGAGACTGAACCAGGAAGAAAAAGAAAATATAAAGAGACCAATCACAAGCACTGAAATTGAAACTGTGATTAAAAATCTTCCAACAAACAAAAGCCCAGGACCAGATGGCTTCACAGGCGATTTCTATCAAACATTTAGAAAAGAGCTAACACCTATCCTTCTCAAACTCTTCCAAAATACAGCAGAGGAAAGAACACTCCCAAACTCATTCTATGAGGCCACCATCACCTTGATACCAAAACCAGACAAAGATGACACAAAAAAAGAAAACTACAGGCCAATATCACTGATGAACACAGATGCAAAAATCCTCAACAAAATACTAGCAAACAGAATCCAACAGCACACTGAAAGGATTATACACCATGATCAAGTGGGATTTATCCCAGGAATGCAAGGATTCTTCAATAGATGCAAATCAATCAATGTGATACACCAAATTAACAAACTGAAGGATAAAAACCATATGACCACCTCAACAGATGCAGAGAAAGCTTTTGACAAAATTCAACACCTATTTATGATAAAAACCCTCCAGAAACTAGGCATACAGGGAACTTACATCAACATAATAAAGGCCATATATGAAAACCCACAGCCAACATCATTCTCAACGGTGAAAAACTGTAACCATTTCCACTAAGATCAAGAACAAGGCAAGGTTGCCCACACTCACTACTGTTATTCAACATAGTTTTGGAAGTTTTAGCCACAGCAATCAGAGAAGAAAAAGAAATAAAAGGAATCCAAATCGGAAAAGAAGTAAAGCTGTCACTGTTGGCAGATGACATGATACTATACAAAGAGACTCCTAAATACGCTACCAGAAAACTACTAAAACTAATCAATGAATCTGGTAAAGTAGCAGGATACAAAATTAATGCACAGAAATCACTTGCATTCTTTTACACTAATGATGAAAAATCTGAAAGAGAAATTAAAGAAATACTCCCATTTACCATTGCAACAAAAATAATAAAATACCTAGGAATTAACCTACCTAAGGAGACAAAAGACCTGTATGCAGAAAACTGTAAGACACTGATGAAAGAAATGAATGATACAAACAGATGGAGACATATACCATGTTCTTGGATTGGAAGAATCAGCATTGTGAAAATGACTATACTACCCAAAGCAATCTACAGTTTCAACGCAATCCTTATCAAACTACCAATGGCATTTTTCACAGAACTAGAACAAAAACTTTCACAATTTGTATGGAAACACAAAAGACTCCGAATAGCCAAAGCAATCTTGAGAAAGAAAAATGGAGCTGGAGAAATCAGGCTCCCAGTCTTCAGACTGTACTACAAAGCTACAGTAAGCAAGACAGTATGGTACTGGCACAAAAAGAGAAAGATAGATGAATGTAACAGGATAGAAAGCCCAGATATAAGCCTATGCACTTTTTTTTGATAAAGGAGACAAGAATATACAATGGAGAAAAGACAGCCTCTTCAATAAGTGGTGCTGGGAAAACTGGACAGCTACATGTAAAAGAATGAAATTAGAACACACTCTAACACCATATACAAAAATAAACTCAAAATGGATTAAAGACCTAAATGTAAGGCCAGACACTATAAAACTCTTAGAGGAAAACATAGGTAGAACACTCTATGACATAAATCACAGCAAGATCCTTTTTGACCCACGGCCTAGAGAAAGGGAAATAAAAACAAAAATAAACACACAAAAAAACAAATGGGACCTAATGAAACTTAAAAGCTTTTTCACAGCAAAGGAAATGATAAACAAGAGGAAAAGACAACCCTCAGAATGGGAGAAAATATTTGCAAATGAAGCAACTGACAAAGGATTAATCTCCAAAATTTACAAGCATCTCATGCAGCTCAATACCAAAAAGAACAAAAAACCCAATCCAAAAAGGGGGAGAAGACCTAAATAGACATTTCTCCAAAGAAGATATACAGATTGCCAACAAACACATGAAAGAATGCTCAACATCACTAATCATTACAGAAATGCAAATCAAAACTACGAGGTATTACCTCACACCAGTCAGAGTGGCCATCATCAAAAAATCTACAAACAGTAAATGCTGGAGAGGGTGTGGAGAAAAGGGAACCCTTCTACACTGCTGGTGGGAATGTAAATTGATACAGCCACTATGGAGAACAGTATGGAGGTTCCTTAAAAAACTAAAAATAGAACTACCATATGACCCAGCAATCCTACTGCTGGGCATATACCCTGAGAAAACCATAATTCAAAAACAGTCATGTACCACAATGTTCACTGCAGCTCTATCAACAATAGCCAGGACATGGAAGCAACCTAAGTGTCCATCGACAGATGAATGGATAAAGAAGATGTGGCACATATATACAATGGAATATTACTCAGCCCTAAAAAGAAACGAAATTGAGTTATTTGTAGTGAGGTGGATGGACCTAGAGTCTGTCATACAAAGTGAAGTCAGAAAAAGAAAAACAAATACCGCATGCTAACACATATATATGGAATCTAAAAAAAAGAAAAAAATGGTTATGAAGAACCTAGGGGCAGGACAGGAATAAAGACAGACGTAGAGAATGGACTTGAGGACACGGGGAGGGGGAAAGTGACGAAGTGAGAGAGTGGCATGGACTTATATACACTACCAAATGTAAAAGAGATAGCTAGTAGGAAGCAGCCGCATAGCACAGGGAGATCAGCTCAGTGCTTTGTGACCACCTAGAGGGGTGGGATAGGGAGGGTGGGAGGGAGACACAAGAGGGAGGAGATATGGGGATATATGTATATGTATAGCTGATTCACTTTGTTATAAAGCAGAAGCTAACACACCATTGTAAAGCAATTATACTCCAATAAAAATGTTAAAAAAAAAAGAAAGCACACTATATAATCCAAGCTTACAGCATGCCCTTATATAAGATGATATATTAAGAAAATGTTCAGCTTATTAAACTTCAAAAGACAAAATGTATTATTTTTATCATTCCTAACAAAACAACTAGTACTACTAATACCATCACCATCACCTTCATTTATCGAGCACTTACTATGTATCCTGTAGAGTCTTAACTTTTGTAAGTCTTCACAACTCCCTTGTTGTGTTTCCTCAGTGGACACATAAGAAAAATAAAGTTCTCATAGTTTAAGTTACCTGTCTAAGAACACACAGCTAGTTAGGCCAGGGCCAGGATTAGAACCCAGAATCTATCTTTAGAGCCTGTGTTTTAGTTTATTTTATTTGCCCTTCTATTGCTTAATTTTTATTTTTTCCCCTGCTTTATTGAGGTCTAATTGACAAATAAAATTGCAAGACATTTACGTATACAGTGTGATGATCTGATGTATGTATACCTTGTGAAAGGATTAACATCAAGTTAATCAACACATCCATCTCAATCTCCTCACATATTTACTATCCTTTTCTTCCTTCCTTCCTTCCTTTTTTTTCTTCTTTCTTTCTTTGTAAGAACAATTAAGTTCTACTGTCTCAGCAAATTTCAAACACACAATAGTGTTATCAATTACAGTCACCATGTTATAATTACATCTTCTGACCTTATTCATCTTAAAACTGAAAGTTTGTACCCTTTTACCAAACTCTCCCTATTTCCCCCACCACCCGGCCCCAGCCTGTGTTTAACCCACCAAACTATGAATACTGCTTCAGAGTCTTAGTTACAGTATTTGCTAGTAAAACTGAATAAAAACACCAATTTGATTCCATATAACAGCTATATTCTAGTGTAAAAGAGAAAAAAAACATGGTTTTCATTGCCCATATAAAATGTCACTGGCTTCTGTGTTAGGACTGAATCATTTCCAAAGTTCCATATAGTCCTAAGATTCTATAAACCACCACTGAAGTAGAATTACAATCTATCTGTGAGGTTCTTTAAAGAGTGAAGGAAAACTCGAGCTTCTAGCAATTTTTTTCCTAAGAGAACCACAGAGAGGAAGCTGAGAAAAACAAATCTGTTGTCATCAAACCACCTGAACTCAGTTCAACAATTTTTATTTGATCAACAGGCTATAAATGTTACCAAGACTACCACCGATGGGTACATTGTCCAGGTTCCTGTGATCTACTACACTACAAAACTGTAGGAAGAAAGCTTCAAAACAGAAAATACATAAACTAATTTCACCAAAATACCAAGTTTTGAGAGTAATATCTTTATAATGCACACGGACAGAAGAGCTCAGCCAGGGTTTATTAGCCCAGGGCCCATGGGAATACTAAGCACAAATGTGAAATATTTCTTTCCAGGATCTCTAATGGTCCTTAATTCAGAAAAGCTTTAAAAGTAAACGATGTCATGTAAAGACACAACCGAGTTTACATCAAAAACAAAATATATCCAAACACCCAAATATATTTACTTCACTGGCGTTAGAAGCTGTAAGTGCCCTGGAATGGGAGTCAGAAGACGAGGGTTCAAGTTCCCACTTTGACCAAGGCACTGTAACTGGTCTCCCACATTTAACTTCTCTGCAATTCAGTTGCTTTATCATGTAAGAGATGATGTCAAACATGCCTACCAGTTCTAAAATTCTAGAATTTCTTCAGAAGAATCAAAAGTTTTCTAAGCCAAATCAATTCAGTGGAGTGGAGGAAAGATAGCCTTTCCAGTGAATGGCACTGGAGCAACTGAATATCCATTGGCAAAAAAATAACCACGAACTAATCGTCACACCTTACATAAAAGTTAACTCAAAATGGATCACAGATTTAAATGTAAAACTATAATAACTTTTAAAAGAGAACATAGGAGAAAATCTCGTGGATCTAAGGTTTGGTGAAGACTTCTTAGACTTGACACCAAAAGCACAGTCCATCAAAGCAAAACATGGGTAAACTGGACTAAACCAAAATTTAAAACTTTTGCTCTCTGAAAGATTGTGTTAAAAGGATAAAAAAACAAGAATACACGGGGAGAAAATATCTGCAAACTACACATCTGACAAAGGACTAGTATCTAGAATATATAAAGAACTTCCAAAAACAACATTAAAAACAAAACAATCCAATTAGAAAATGGGCAAAAGAGATGAGACATTTCAATAAAGAGAATATGCAGATGAAAAATATGCACATAAAAAGATGTTCAGGGGATGGTGGTGGTGGTAGGATGAATTGGGAGACTGGGATTGACATATATACACTAGTATGTATAAAACAGATAACTAATAAGAACTTGCTTATAAAACAAATAAATAAATAAAATTCAAATAAATAAAAAGATGTTCAACATCACTAGCTATTAGGCAGTTGCAGATTAAGACCACAATGAGATATTGCTATACACCAATTAGGACAGCTAAAATTTTAAAATAGTGATAATACCAAATGATAGCAAGGATGCAGAGAAACTGGATCTCACATACATTGCTGATGGGAATGAAAACAGAGCACCCAATATGAAAAACAGTTCAGCAGTTTCTTAAAAAATAAGCATACATTCAAAATACGACCTGGCATTTGCACTCCTAAGCATTTACCCAGAGAAATGAAAACTTCTGTCCACACAAAACCTGTACATAAATATTCACAGCAATTTTACTTGTAATAGCCAAAAATGAAACAACCAAAATGCCCCTAAGTGAATAAACTGTAGTCCAACCATACCATGGAATACTACTCTGTAATAAAAAGGAACAAATACATGAAACTTGGATGGATCTCAAGGGATTTATGCTGAGTGAAAAAAAGCCATCTCAAACGGTCAGGTAATGTACAATTGCACTTATAGAACATACGAAAAAATTATAGAGATGGGAAACAGATTACTGGATGCCAGGTATTAGGCATGGTAGAATGAGGGAGTGAGCAAGACTATAAAGGGTTAGGACAAGGGAGATCTTTGTGGTGATGAAATAGTTCTGTGTCTTGACTGTGGTAGTGGTTACAAAAATCTGCACACGTGATAAAATGCCATACAACTACACACAAACTTTGTATCAGTATCAAATTCCTAGTTGTGGTAGCAAACTTTTAATCATAGAAGATGTAATTATAGAAGATGTACTACAAAACCTCTCTGTACTATCTTTGCAACTTTCTGTGAATCTATACTTATTTTATTTTTTTTGCGGTACGTGGGCCTCTCACTGTTGTGGCCTCTCCCGTTGCGGAGCACAGGCTCCGGACGCGCAGGCTCGGCGGCCATGGCTCACGGGCCCAGCCGCTCCGCGGCATGTGGGAGCTTCCCGGACCGGGGCACGAACCCGCGTCCCCTGCATCAGCAGGTGGACTCTCAACCACTGCGCCACCAGCGAAGCCCTATACTTACCTTTAAATAAAACATTTAAAAAGGAGCTTTCTAGGAAACTTTTCAGTGTTGAGTAAAATTGATAACTGAACTCCGTCCTGCCAATTAGGCAAGGAGGATTGAGTCATCCTTCACTCTTCTCTCTCCTCATTCCTGACATCCAATTCATCAGGAAATCCTAGGGCTCCTTTCAAAATGTTTCCGGAATCCTACCATTTCTTATCATCTATACCCAACACTCTGGTCCAAGCCATCTTCATTTCTCTGGATTATTGTCTATTCTCCCTGCTCATACACACAGTGTATTCTTTTCACAGAAAAAGGACCTTCTTTAGGTCTCGTTAAAAGCTAGGTCGAATCTTTCAAAGACTTCACTTTTGAGTAAAAACTAAAGTCCTTAAAACTCCCTACAGGTCCTTCAAGACATGTAATACTCTTGGCTCTGCCTGTAATGGATTGACTGGTGGTCCCCATCTGTAACATCCACATCCAAGAACCTCTGAATACGACCTTATTTGAAAAAACAATCTTTGCAGATGTAATTACAATAAGGATCTGCAGAGGAGATGATCCTGGATGATCCAGGTGGGCCATAATTCCAATGACAAGTGTCCCTGTAAGAGAGAAAAGGTAAGAAGAGAAGAGGAGAAAGCCATATGAAGATGGAGGTAAACACTGGAACTATGCAGCCACAAGCCAAGGAATGCCTGGAGTCACCAGCAGCTGGAAGAGACACGGAAGGAGTCCCCTCGAGAGCCATCAGGGGGAGCAAATTCTACCAACACCTTGATTCAGGGCTTCTGATCTCCAGAACTCTAAGAGAAAAAAATTTCTGCTGTCAGAAGCCACCTCGTTTGTGGTAACTATGGCAGCTCTAGGAAAACAATGTTCTGTCCATCTGGCCAAGCTCCATTCTCTCCCCAGATATACTGGCTACTTGTTATTCAAACATGCCAGGCACACGCCCCCATCTCAGGGCCTCTACACTTGCCCCTTCCCCTACCTGGAACTCTTTCCTCCCAGATTTCTCTATGGCTCTCCCACCTTCAGATCTTTGCTCAAATGCCGCCTTATCAATGACTACCTCCCTGACAGTCCTAATTAAATGTGCAACCCCATTACCCACACTCTTTCTCTCCTCCCTGCCTTATCTTTCTCAGTAGCACATACTGTCATCTGTCACACCATACATGTTCTTTCTTTACTGTCTCTCTTTCCCCACTAGAAAGGTGGCAGAGATTTTTTTGTCTGTTTTGTACTGTTATATCCCTGGTGACTAAAAATGTTCCTAAATGATCGTAGGTTTTTGAATATTACTTGCTAAATGATAAACTAAAGATAGATGAACTGAAGATGATATATATGTGGGTCTCTTCCTATTATAGTACTTTCCAAAGCCAACTTCCTTAATTTTTGCTACAGCTCCTTACCAGAAGTACAAATACTTACATTTTTTTAAGTCTACTATCTATGTGTTACTTAAATACCTACTTGAGCCTCACCTTAAGCAATAATATAAACGAAAGTACAGGTTCAGAATGTGCATTATATATTTTTTCCATTATAAACTGCATAACTATTAACATTTAGAATGTTCACCTAGGTATCCCAAACGTCAGCCTTGGTGCCACCAGCTGTCTGTACATCACATCAAGGCAAATGATGGCCTTCTCCTGTCCCCATGGTTCACCACATGCAGTGTCATGAGGGTCACAAGGAAGGAGGAGCCCTGTATATATGCTTAAGTTTGAGAGGAATCTCAGAGGTGAAAATGGCAGCCAAATTACATTGCCCTCCAACCCCAGCTGGAAAGACACAGAATCTCCTATTCCCTCCTCTTCACAGGCACCAAGTAAAAGACAATAATAACCCATTTCTATGTGGATGGAGCTCTTCACTGTCCACAAAGTATTCCTCATCTCTATTTTGACTCTCACATCTACCCTTGAAGTCACACTAATTATCCCCATTGTATGTATGTATGAGGTAAACTGATTTGCTCAAGGTCATATGTGGGACTTTAGCCAACATTTATTGAGCTCTGTATCAGTTCAGGCTCATGGTAACAAATATACCCAAACACAATGTGGCTCAAAGTGTCCTTTTTGCTAAAGTCACATTCCTGGAGGACTTCCTTGGTGGTCCAGTAGGACTCTGCGCTTCCACTCCAGGGGTCATGGGTTTGATCCCTGGTCAGGGAACTAAGATCCTGCATGCCATATGGCATGGTCAAAAATAAAAATTAAAAAGTTAAAAATAAATAAATAAAGTCGCAGTCCTGGGAGGGTGAACAGGTAGGTAGGGGGTTCTTCTCTACGGGGGTTGCTCAGAAACCCAGGTGACAGAGGCTCTGCCACCTTGACCACAAAGCTTCCAAACTACCTGGATCATCACCATCTCAAGCAACAGAAAGGCCCAAGAGCATAAAGGAACCATGTGGGAACCATGCAGTCTTCATAAGCTAGACTTGCCCACACCACATCTAGTCACATTCCACTGGTCTAGAGCTCAGTCACAGGACCAGCTGCAAGGCAGGCTGAGAAACACCATACAGCTGTTCGTCTGGAGAGAAGGAGAGATGGCTTCAATTAAGAGAAAATAGGTTTGACGTGAGTGTTTTTTCTGTGTCAAGACTCTCTTCTGTGTGCTTATTAACACATATTAGGAAAGAAATATGTATCAATTACTTATAAAGCCCATAATTTCAAGGATATAATTGCTTAAGGTGAAGCTTAACTGTGGATTTAACTTTTTAAAGAACAGTGAACAGATTTACAAGAAAAATATTAAACCTATAATACTGTTATTTAAACATCACAAAAACCCCAGAGACAATTCTACTGTTACTCTAACCTAGATGAGGAAATCAAGACACAAAGGCTTAAACCAAATGTCCAAGGCACAAGGCTAGTAAGTGGCTCACACGTCACTTAAATATGGAAGAGACTTGCAGCAGATGCCATCGGTGCGCCACCCGCGTGGCCTCAGATCCCCCCACCATTTTTTGCACGCAGACTCTGGATCCTCTCACTTCCAAAAGCCAGACCCTGTGGCCCTTTGTCATGAGGTACTGAAGCCAACTTGCCCTTAGACATGAAGACCCAGAGTGCCTGGGAATTTACATCCCTATGGGAGGGATGAGGGTACATAAATACCTCAACTCCCCTTCTGCTCACAGGGACAATTCTGAGGTTGTCACACACTTTTCCCAAAGCTGCCCTGTAGAAATAAAGCAAAGTTACCTCCTCAAGACTCAGCTAAATAACACACCCTTCTCAGCCTCCTCCTCCTACAGGTTCAACTTCCCCAATCCTTCCAGATTTTCCTAGGAATACCTCCCCCTAAAATCACTTTCACATGAATCCTTTTCTCAGGATCTGCTACCAGGGAACACAAACTAAAAGAAATCTAAGGGTTATACTGGTTCAAAGTTCCCCAAATGACAATCACTCACACCCAATTCTTGCCATATCCACAGAACACTAATACTATTACCGATTTCTTTATGTGGCTGATTTTAAATTAAAGGACTTTATTTTAAAAGGTTCTTTATATCATTACCCATGCTGTTTGCATTACTAGAAGGTGATACCAATACAATTTAAAAATAAAAGAAATTCAATTCTGGCCAGTCCAGGCATAAAGTTCTGAGCAGAAGATCTTAAAAGTACACTGGCACAGGACCAAATAATTCTCCTTGACAAAATCTCAAGGTTTCAAAGATATTTAAAAGAAGGTAACTTCCTCACTATGTGACTCACTGGTGTTTGATGCTGCATCCCCATGTTACCTAGTCTTGTGTAACGCCAATGGTACGCACCCCACACTAAGGAAGTGTTGCTTTAGTAGCCATTTTACAAAGCTGTGTATGTATCTAGCACATACCACAATTCGTGGTACATAATCGACGTTCAATAAATGTTAAACAGTTTAATGAGTAAACTGAGTCTGAGAAAAACCGAATGTCTTCCCTAAAGCCACACAGTTGATCAGAGGGCCAGAAATAGACACAATTAACATCTTCTTTCCATGCCATCCGCCAGCATCTAGAATCAAGATGTGGTTCATTCCTAAAAACCCACTAAGACGTTTCCTAGATGACTTCATCAACGGCAGTAAATCAATACAAGTATATAGATTTTTACTCTCTTATAATGTTTGTTTCCCCCATTCTCCCCAAAACTCTTTGAGAATTCCATGGAACGTTACTGGCTGATTTTCATCCACTATTTTCTTATTAGCATAACAATGCCCTCTTTTTATTGCTCTCCTTTTCTGACTACTGCTATTACTCCTTTCTTTCTTTCATTATAACCCTCAAAATTGATTTCATTTTTATGTTCATTATTGTTCATTTACAATCAGCTTTTGATTGCATGCTGATTATTCTTAAATTTCAACTTTACACTACTGAACAAAAACAGTGCTTGGTGTTGTGCTTTGATTACAAAATCAGCTGCATTAAGTTATGTAACTGTTTTTTAAAAGGTCTGTAACACAAGTTTTAAAATGTAGTTTTTCTGTTTAACCTTGGATGAGCTATCTGAATAAAAAGAATAGTTAAGAACTGGGTGAGATCAAAAAATAATGAGGTTTATTGTTATTTTATTTAAGCAAAAGAAAAAATACCAGAAATTGACACATCTGAAGAAGTAAGGCTCTGTATCTATTCCAATTTTTTGCTACTGTTCGAAGTATTTCTAGAACTCCTATTTCAGAAGTGGTATCAAAGCCTGTGCCCCATTCCTTAGAATATTCTTTTCTTCTTCCTTTAAATCGATTTCACTTTCAGAAATGGTCAGAGCTTCTCAAATCCAACCATGGTGAATGGGATAGTGGGAAACAATGTTTTGGTTCCAAAACAAGTATAGTAAGCCTATTAAAGCAAGACAACTCGTGGTCATCATTCATGGGCTAGCTTCCCAAGCAGCTATAAAAGGTGATGTACATGTCTACGATAAGCGCAGAGACTCCAAAAATGCCTAGGTGTAAAAGCTCAAGATGAACCAAGCAGCATGCACACCACACAATGCCAAGGGGCACAGTATCCGCTTCCTAGAGCTGCCATAACAAAGTACCATAGACTGGGTGGCTTACACAAGAGAAATGTATTGTCTCACAGTTCTGGAAACTAGAAGTCTGAGATCAAGGGTTCATCTGAGGGTTGATTCCGTCTGACGCTGTGGGGGACAATCTGTAACCATGCCTCTCAGCTAGCTTCTAGTAGTCTGCTGGTACTCTCTGGTGTTCCCTGGCTTATAGAAGCATCACCCTTATCTCTTTTTTTGTATTCAGATAGTATTCTCCCTGCTTGCATTTCTGAGTCTAAATTTCCCCCTTTTATAAGGACCTCAGTCCTATTGGATTAGAGCCCACCCTAATGACCTCCTTTTAACTTGATTATCTCCATAAACACTCCATTTCCAAATAAGGTCACGTTCTGAGGTACCGGTGGTTAGGCCTTCAAGGTATGAATTTTGAAGACACAATTCAACGCACAACAGGCACAACAGAAGAGATCAGTGTGAGTGGCACAGCAAGGAGCTGTGCAGGACAATAGCTGTGACAATAGGGAAGTTGTTTAAAGTCTCTGAACCATGGTTTGTTGCGCTTTAAAATGGGCTTAGCAATGGCAATGAGAGTGCCTACCTCCTGGGTCGCTATGAGGACTCAAAGAGACAATCCTCTTCAGGTGCACAGTACCAGACTTGGCCTAAGGAATGTGCTTGATAAATGTCAGGTGTCTATTTCTACTTGGGCCTAACTTCAGATTATCCCGACAGACACTATTAACAGCCACTGTGTAGGGGAGTCCAAGAAAGGCAGTACAGCTGTATACCCAGAGAGCCCTGGGAAGCCCTCCTGAACACCAAACACCTCTCACTGTAATTGTCCATTTCCCATTGGTCTCCACCACATGTCTGTATGTTCCTTAAAGACAGTAGCTGTCTCATATGCCCAAGCTTCCTACCAACCCACTATCTTCTGGGCCTAATAATGCACCTATTTAAAAAATACCCAATAGAAGGATAAATGATTATGAATATTTAATAAAATATTACCCTTAAAGGTATTTCTTAACAGACATTTTGACCAGATACGGGAAGGTGGAAGCAACCCAAGGGTCCACTGATGAAGGATATAAACAAATGTTATATATACACATATAGCAGAATATTATCCAGCCTTAAAAAGGAAGAAGATTCTGACACATGCTGTTGAACCCGAGTTTGTGGAACTGATGCACCGTGAGACCAAACAAACCAAAACATTGGCGTTTGGAGCAGAGAAAGGTGTATCGCAAGGGCCAAGCAAGGAGGACAGCAGGCTCATGCTCCAAAGACCCGAACTCCTCAGTGGTTTTCAGGGAACAGTTTTTAAAGGCAACATTTGAGGTGACAGCTGCAAGGTGTATGACTTTCTTTTGATTGGTTACTGGTGTGGTAAGAGCGTGGCGTTCTAGGAATCTCATTCATCAACCTTCTGGTTCCGACCAGTCTGGGATCTCAGCATGTAGCTGCCATCCTCCACCTGAGTGGGGGGCCTTAGTTCCTACAGAACAACTCCAAGATATACATCAGATTGCTATGTCCATCCCTTGAGGAGGAACTAGGACCCTGCCTATCACTGCACAATTGTTTCTTGACTGCTTTTCCTTTGTTTCTGTATTCCCTCACTTCCCTAATTAGTAACTGCTTGAATCTGCCCTTTGACACTCAGGGAAGGTACAGGAGGCTGAAGTCTTTTTCCTACAAACAATAAACTGGGGACATGTAAAGGCTTTTGTACCCAGAAAGGCCCTTCAGGACGCTGCTCAGCTTCACTCCCTCTCTCCTTTGATACTCCTCAAGCTTCAGGGGAACAGGTGGGACAAGAAAGGGAATACAGTTTTAGAAAGAGAGGTTAATCATGAACTTGGCAGAGGAACTCGGTTTTATAGGGATTTGGCTTCACACATGCAACAACATGGATGAAACTTGAGAACATTATGCTAAGTGAAATAAGCCAGTCACAAAAAAAAAGTATTTTATGAATCCGCTTATGTAAGATTCTAAAGTAGTCAAATTCATAGAGACAGAGAGCAAAATGCCTGTTTCCAGGGTCTGGGGGGAGAGAAAAATGGAGAATTAGTGTTTCACGGATACAAAAGTTTCAGATGGCGGAAGATGAAAAAGTTCTGGAGACAGATGGTGGTGATGGTTGCAAAACAATGTAAGTACACTTAATGCCACAAAAAGGTACACTTAAAAATAGTTAAAAAGTAAATTTTATATGTTATGTATATTTTACCACAATAAAAAAAGTTATAAATTTAAAAATAAGAAGTATATTCATTTATAATTTTAGTACCTTTAAAAGCGTGGGGAGCAAAAACAAGGTTTCAGAGACATAAAAGGCATGTGCTGGTCCAAACTTTGAATCAAAAAAGCAATTCCTTTGCTACTTGCCTCAACACCCCAAAATTCAATCACAGGGTTGGTGGGTCTGTCCAGTGGTCGGGCTGTCTTTGCGGACCCTGCCCCATGACTGGGAGGGACCAACAAGCCCGGCACAGGGTGCGGACAAGGACACAGCAGGGCAGCTTCCCACTGGCCTCCTCTGCACTGCCCTCCGCCCCCCACCAGGTGTGGGAAGTAAAGATCAAACTAAAGGAAGGGAGGCGCGGAGGCAGGAGCTGGGTGAGTGATGGGAAGTGCATGAACCGAGGCCGAGAGGGTCTTGGTGCTCCGGCCGGGTGTGAGGCCTGAGCCTCTGAGGTGGGAGAGCCGAGATCAGGACATTGGTCCAACAGAGACCTCCTGGCCCCTCGTAATACCAATCGGCGAGTGCTCTCCCAGAGATTTCCATCTCAACGCTAAGACCCAGCTCCACTAAACGCCCAGCAAACTCCAGTGCTGAACACCCCATGCCAAACAACTAGCAAGACAGGAGTACAACCCCACCCATTAGCAGAGAGGCTGCCTAAAATCATACTAAGTTCACAGACACCCCAAAACACACCACCAGACACGGTCCTGCCCACCAGAAACACAAGATCCAGCCTCATCCACCAGAACACAGGCACCAGTCCCCTACACCAGGAAGCCCACACAACCCACTGAACCAATCTTACCCACTGGGGGCAGACACCAAAAACAACGGGAACTACAAACCTACAGCCTGTGAAAAGGAGACCCCAAACACAGTAAATTAAGCAAAATGGGAAGAAAGAGAAATACATAGCGGATGAAGAGCAAGGTAAAAACCCACCAGACCAAACAAATGAAGAGGAAACAGGCAGCCTAAATTCAGAGTAATGATACTAAAGATGATCCGAAATCTTGGAAACAGAATGGAGAAAATACAAAAAACGTTTAACAAGGACCTAGAAGAACTAAAGAGCAAAGAAACAATGATGAACAGCACATTAAATGAAACTAAAACTTCTCTGGAAGGAATCAAGAATAACTGAGGCAGAAGAACTGCAGGATAAGTGGAAGATAAAATAGTGGAAATAACTACCACAGAGCAGAATACAGAAAAAAGAATGAAAAGAACTGGGGACAGTCTCAGAGACCTCTCGGACAACATTATATGCACCAACATTCGAATTATCGAGGTCCCAAAAGAAGAAGAGAAAAAGAAAGGGACTGAGAAAATATCTGAAGGGATTATAGTTGAAAACTTCCCTAATATGGGAAAGAAAATAATCAAGTCCAGGAAGTGCAGAATCCCATACAGGATAAATCCAAGGAGAAACATGCCAAGACACAAATTAATCAAACTATCAAAAATTAAATACAAAGAAAAAATATTAAAAGCAGCAAGGGAAAAGCAACAAGTTAACACACAAGGGAATCCCCATAAGGTTAACAGCTGATCTTTCAGCAGAAACTCTGCAAGCCAGAAAGATGTGGGAGGACATATTTAAAGTGATAAAAGGGAAAAACCTGGGCTTCCCTGGTGGCGCAGTGGTTGAGAGTCCGCCTGCCGATGCAGGGGACACGGGTTCGTGCCCCGGTCTGGGAAGATCCCACATGCCGTGGAGCGGCTGGGCCCGTGAGCCATGGCCGCTCAGCCTGCGTGTCCGGAGCCTGTGCTCCACAGTGGGAGAGGCTACAAGAGTGAGAGGCCCACGTACCGCAAAAAAAAAAAAAAAAAAAAGGGAAAAACCTACAACCAAGATTACTCTACCCAGCAAGGATCTCATTCAGATTTGATGGAGAAATTAAAACCTTTACAGAAAAGCAAAAGCTTAGAGAATTCAGCACCACCAAACCAGCTTTACAACAAATGCTAAAGAAACTTCTCTAGACAGGAAACACAAGAGGAGGGAAAGACCTACAATAACAAACCCAAAACAATTAAAAAAAATGTCAATGGGAACATACATATCGATAATTACCTTACATGTAAATGGATTAAATACTCCAAACAAAAGACACAGACTGGCTGAATGGATACAAAAACAATATCTGTACATATTTTGTCTACAAGAGACCCACTTCAGACCTAGGGACACATACAGACTAAAAGTGAGGGGATGGAAAAAGATATTCCATGCAAATGGAAATCAAAAGATAGCTGGAGTAGCAATTCTCATATCAAACAAAATAGACTTTAAAACAAAGACTATTGCAAGAGACAAAGAAGGACAATACATAATGATCAAGGGATCAATCCAAGAAGAATATATAACAATTGTAAATATTTATGCACCCAACATAGGAGCACCTCAGTACATAAGGCAAATGCTAACAGCCATAAAAGGGGAAACTGACAGTATCACAACATAATAGGGGACTTTACCACCCCAGTTTCACCAATGGACAGATCATCCAAAATGAAAATAAATAAGGAAACACAAGCTCTAAATGACACATTAAACAAGATGGACTTCATTGATATTTATAGGACATTCCATCCAAAAACAACAGAATATACTTTCTTCTCGACTGCTCACGGAACATTCTCCAGGATAGATTGTATCTTGGGTCACAAATCAAGCCTTCATAAATTTAAGAAAACTGAGATCATATCAAGTATCTTTTTCAACCACAGCACTATAAGGCTAGATATCAATTACAGGAAAAAAAACTATAAAAAATACAAACACATGGAGGCTAAACAGTACACTACTAAATAACCAACAGATCACTGAAGAAATCAAAGAGGAAATCAAAAAATGTCTAAAAACAAATGACAGTAAAAACACAACAACCCAAAACCAATGGGATACAGCCAAAGCAGTTCTAAGAGGGAAGTTTAAAGCAATACAATCCTACCTCAAGAAATAAGAAAAATCTCAAATAGACAACCTAACCTGACACCTAAAGCCATTAGAGAAAAAAGAACAAAAAAACCCCCAAAGTTCGCAGAAGGAAAGAAATCATAAAGATCAGATCAGAAATAAATGAAAAAGAAATGAAGGAAACGATAGCAAAGATCAATAAAACTAAAAGCTGGTTCTTTGAGAAGGTAAACAAAATTGATAAACTATCAGCCACTCATCAAGAAAAAAAGGGAGAAGACTCAAATCAATAGAATTAGAAATGAAAACAGAGAAGTAACAAGTGATACTGCAGAAGTACAAAGGATCATGAGAGATTACTACAAGCAACTATATGCCAATAAAATGGACAACCTGGAAGAAATGGACAAATTCTTAGAAGAGCAGAACCTTCCGAGACTGAACTGGGAAGACACAGAAACTATAAACAGACCAATCATAAGCACTGAAATTGAAACCATGAATAAAAATCTTCCAACAAACAAAAGCCTAGGACCAGATGGCTTGACAGGTGAATTCTATCAAACATTTAGAGAAGAGCTAACACCTATCCTTCTCAAACTCTTCCAAAATATAGCAGAGGGAAGAACGCTCCCAAACTCATTCTATGAGGCCACCATCACCTTGATACCAAAACCAGACAAAGATGACACAAAAAAAGAAAACTACAGGCCAATATCACTGATGAACATAGATGCAAAAATCCTCAACAAAATACTAGCAAACAGAATCCAACAGCACACTGAAAGGATCATACACCATGATCAAGTGGAGTTTATTCCAGGAATGCAAGGATTCTTCAATAGATGCAAATCAATCAATGTGATACACCAAATTAACAAACTGAAGGAGAAAAACCATATGATCATCTCAATAGATGCAGAAAAAGCTTTCGACAAGATTCAACACCCATTTATGATAAAAACCCTCCAGAAACTAGGCATAGAGGGAACATATCTCAACATAATAAAGGCCATATATGACAAACCCACAGCCCACATCATCCACAATGGTGAAAAACTGAAACCATTTCCACTAAGATCAGGAACAAACAATGTTGCCCACTCTCACCACTGTTATTCAACATAGTTTTGGAATTTTTAGCCACAGCAATCAGAGAAGAAAAAGAAATAAAAGGAATCCAAATCAGAAAAGAAGAAGTAAAGCTGTCATTGTTTGCAGATGACATAATACTATACATAGAGACTCCTAAATATGCTACCAGAAAACTACTAAAACTATTCAATGAATCTGGTAAAGTAGCAGGATACAAAATTAATGCACAGAAATCTCTTGCATTCCTTTACACTAATGGTGAAAAATCTGAAAGAGAAATTAAAGAAATACGCCCATTTACCATTGCAACAAAAATAATAAAATACCTAGGAATTAACCTACCTAAGGAGACAAAAGACCTGTATGCAGAAAACTGTAAGACACTGATGAAAGAAATGAATGATACAAACAGATGGAGACATATACCATGTTCTTGGATTGGAAGAATCAACATTGTGAAAATGACTATACTACCCAAAGCAATCTACAGATTCAATGCAATCCTTATCAAACTACCAATGGCATTTTTCACAGAACTAGAACAAAAACTTTCACAATTTGTATGGAAACACAAAAGACTCCGAATAGCCAAAGCAATCTTGAGAAAGAAAAATGGAGCTGGAGAAATCAGGCTCCCAGTCTTCAGATTGTACTACAAAGCTACAGTAAGCAAGACAGTATGGTACTGGCACAAAAACAGAAATATAGATCAATGGAACAGGATAGATAGCCCAGACATAAACCTATGCACTTATTTTTGATAAAGGAGACAAGAATATACAATGGAGAAAAGACAGCCTCTTCAATAAGTGGTGCTGGGAAAACTGGACAGCTACATGTAAAAGAATGAAATTAGAACACACGCTAACACCATACACAAAAATAAACTCAAAATGGATTAAAGACCTAAATGTAAGGCCAGACACTATAAAACTCTTAGAGGAAAACATAGGTAGAACACTCTATGACATAAATCACAGCAAGATCCTTATCTAAAAGTTAACTCTGTAAGTTTTCCCCCACATTAAAATATTTTATATAAAATAGCTATAAAATCAATTTTATATCACTCATAAAAACCTCACCCTAAACGTATAAGAAACAAAAAAGAAAGCATCCATTATACTCACAACATGCCTGCTAGGAGTTCTGGAATTGGTACTCCAATCCTAACAGCACACTGTGATTCTGTGATTTATAATAAATATATATTTGGTCTTCATCCCCAGTCCTTGTACTGAGCTCTCAAAACCCTTGGAATTTCTTAAGTGAAGAGAGTGATAAAGGTGTCTTTGTTAAATGAAAGAGACAACTTTTGAAAAGCCACTAGGTAACCTAAGGATGGGGGTTGGTTGCCAGGGGAACCAGCCTAGTGATTAGAGGGTAGGGACTTTCAGTCCTCCTCCTCCACCTCAGGGGAGGGGACAGGAGCTAGAGATTAAGTTAAATCACTGAAGGCCAATGATTTAATCAATCTTGCCTATGTAATAAAGCCTCCATAAAAATCCCTGTACCAGGAGACTCAGAGAGCTCCGGGGGTGGTGAACATGTGGAGATTCAGAGAGAGTGCTACGCTCTATAACCCTCTCTACACACCTTGCCCAGGGCATCTCTTCCATCTGGCTGTTAGTGAGTTATATAGCCTTTTACAATAAACTGGTAACCTAGGAAGTAAAATGTTTCTCTACATTCTGTGAGCCACTCTAGCAAATTAATGGAACCTGTACAAGTGACAATGTAGACTTGATATTGGCCTCTGAAGTGGGGTGGGGGCAGTCTTGTTGGACTGTGCCCTTAACTTGTGGAATCTAATGCTATTTCCATGTCAACAATGTCAGAATTTAGTTGGACTGTAGGACACCCAGCTGGTGGAGAACTGCTTGGTGGTATTGGAAAACCCATACACTAGAACTGATGTTAGAATCTACACCCTTAGGCTCAGCCTCCCCAAAAACCAGTCACAAGACTTCTGCTTCCATTTCAAGCTAATCTCCTCAACACTCAGCCATTCAATCCGTAATCATTTTTAAATTAGGATAATCTGTTTACAACTTCACTATCTCAAAACTTATTTAGTTTTTCTAATTAGCCATATAGCACATTTTTTCATGCTAATTATAAAAAGGTTAAAAACTGAAAAAATATTTCTTTTCCCTGTATTGTTGGTTTTCAATTTTAATGATACATCACTTTAAAAAGAGTTCTGAACCTTAACAAAGAAACATTCACCATTAATAGTTTATTCGCTTAATGAAAAATAATTAATAACTCTCAGCTTTCTTTATATTACTTATTAAAGGTCTATGTAAGCCCTAAGGCTGGTATAAGAGTGCATATTAAATGTGGTTTTCCTCCCCTTCTTTTCAAAGTTAAGTTAACCCAAATATGTCCTTCAAAGTCCAGGTGGTCATTTGGACAGCAATTAGGAGAGCATTAGCAGAAGATAGTGACATCAAACAAAAGATAAAGATAGTTTCCTTATAAAAATGTGAAGAGATCTCCACTGATAAGGTGAAAACAGTAAATTTTCTGATAAAGCTAAATGGCTGGTCTCCACTCCCAATCTGGGGCTAAGTGCACGAAAGTCCTTTTCCCAAGGGACTTCATTGTAGTCCTCCACTCCGGACACCAATAAGGCACTACAGAGAGCCTCTCTCTCCTTCCATGTCATTTCCCCAACTTGACTGTTCTAATCCCCTACTTTGCTTACATTGCTCATCTCCCTTGCAAGTTGCAATGTTGAGGGGGTTTAGGAGGAAGGCAGGGAAAACACTGAAGGAGGCTTTTTACAAAAATTAAGCCTTTCTGTTTATTACTTATGTAACCGTAACTTAATTATATATTTATTATATATATTTAATATATTTTAATTAACCATTTTCAATTAGTGTATTTTAATTAATATATTTTGATGTTTTATTTAATCTATTTTACTTAAATAGTATATTTTATTTAATCAACACATGTAAGTTAAATGTGATTTAATCATATTATGTAATGATTTAATTAACTATGATTTAACTACAATTTTTTCTTCTGAGAACATCCCTTTTATTTTTTTATGTTTATTTATTTATTTATTTTCTCATCAGTCATCCATTTTATACACATCACACATCAGTGCATACGTGTCAATCCCAACCTCCCGATTCATCACATATTATGTAATATGATTTAATTAACTATGATTTAACTACAATTTATTAAAGCTAGTGACAATAATACCAAAACCAATAACTAAAATTTACTGATCATCTAGGGCACGGTGCTAAGATGATATGCATGGCCTCAGTTAATCCTCACTGTAACTCTGGGAGGTGAATACTGTAGCTCCCTACATTTTACAGATGAGAAAACTGAGGCACAGAAATTTCATCAAGTTTAAGAATGAACAATTTTGCACCACTCTAATGTACCACCGGGAAAAACCTGCCAATCAATCTATGACACAACTGTAAAACACATCCATATGTCAGAGATGCTGAAATGTGAAAAAGAAAAAAGTGTGTCTTGCAATGAAATACCTAAGTAATTTTCAGAAGGTCACAAATCTACTAAGTGTTGCAAGCAAGATTTGAACACAGGCAGTCTGGTTCCAGTCCTGGTTTATGCCTATTATCCTGGCATAATTATTAACAGTGCTCCCTTTTAACTATCAAAAGTGCCCCAGTTTTAAGATAAAATATAGTCTTCATACTCATGGTTTAAATGAAATAAACCCTGTGCTCCGAGTCCCACCTCACTGCACCAGGGACTAATGTGCGAGCCAGCATCCTCTGCAGGTGGCTTCAAGGAAGTCCTGCCCAATATGGCAGTTTTTTATTGAGTGGTGGCAAAAGGACCCAAACAAATCCCCTTTGGGAAGCATAAAGTGGAAGTGAACCAAGAGAAGTTGGGCTATTTCAACTCAGAATATTGCTCCAAGCAAAGCTGAGGAAGTACTCCAGGGCCATATGAAGCCTATTGTCTACATTTGTCTTGGAAACACTCACTTGGCTATTTGGGTGGACAAGCTGACTTCCCATGATACCCCATTTTCCCAATTAATAATTCTCTCCTGAGAATTATTTTAGTTATGATCATAAGAAAGCGGTCTAAAACAAGGGCCACTGCCATGATCTTAATCTCTGATAAATTAATCTAACTAAGACCAGCCAAGTGAATAGTAAGAAGATCTTCAGAAATTTGGGAATGTGAAAAAGGAAACAAAGCAAACGTGAACATGTGTACTTGGAGAAAAGAAGATGGACAAGTTAGCAGCAGTTCATGAAGGAACTCTAAATGGATCAGGCCACCCCACCAACACTGCACTCAGAGCCCTCCTACTCAGGGGGCCATGGTGCTGCTCCTCTCCAAGACCTCCCCACCTCAGCCACAGGTGGTAAGGTGGAGGTGGACACCTTAAAAAGAAACAGCCAGTCTTTCAGCTGGCCAGTGACCCGAACGTAAGTGCAAAACGATGAGCTAGACTGATGAGATGTTCTTGTTATTAGAACTGTGACATTCTGAGAGACAGAAGCTGAATGATGTGTTAGGGTTAGGAAGCTGGAGGGGGCCCAGGAATGGACAAAGTTATGGGCAGGTACAAGTTATAGAGAAATGGTACCACGAGCTAGCCACCAGTTAACACAACAGAAGAGGCACAGAGGAGCCAACACCAAGGAACATTAGTCTTGAGTTCCAGTATGTGTCCCTTTCAAAAAACCATTTTTTTTCCCCTTAAGAAAAGTCCAAGGAGATCTTTCAATCAAAGAAGCCTTAATAATCAACTGCATGACCCACATAAGACTGAGAGCACAAAAGGAAATATCTAAGCCAGACTGCACGATTCCACCAGGGCCCAGAACGTTGTGAACGCGGGTAAGGGAGTCTTGGAGCTTTGGAAAGCTCCTCACTGCGCTCAAGTTTAGAAACGTCCACTTTGCAAGCCTGACATATTTATGGGTCTTTCTATTTCTCTTCTTTTATTTGCCTGTTCTTGTTCTACAACCATAACAGCATGTCCAGGGAACACTTGGGCACAAGGACGGAGCACATGGTCCCACAGCAAAGACAAGCAGGGATCTTTTATAACAACGGTAGCTCCTCACACCGTCTCTGCTCAGGGATGGTACACAGCCTTTTATCACCTTTTTGGTATATGGCAGTGGAGAGAACCAGCAATGGGGACTCAGCAGGGAAAGCATGAATCCTGTCCAGCTTCTTTCCTAAATAATGCCAATCTTTCTCTTCTATCCCCACTGCCATCATTTAGTCCATTTTAGTTAGGAGGACCATATATCAGCTTTCCAGGCACAGTCTGGGTTTCTGCTATACCTGCTGGTGTAATTATTCACAGTGCTCACGTTCACTCTCAAAAGTATCCTGATTTGGCAAAAAATTATGTGGTCATCCTGATTTTGATCCAAACCCCCATCTTCCACTTCGTGCACCACTGGAGAAAAAAAAAACTGTCACTCAATCTGTGACACAAGTGTACAAACATATGCAGTTTTCAGAGATGTTGAAATGTGAAAAAGAAAAAAAGTGAGTCTTGTAATAAAATATGTAAGTAATTGTCACACATCACAAAGATAACCAGTACTGAGGGCAAGATTTAAACCCAAGCAGTGTGATTCCAGTCCTGGTTTATGCCTATTATTGTGGCATAACTACTACTGGCACTGAATTAGTACAACAGTCACCTGAACGATTTCCATTCTTAATCCTCCAACCCTTTCCACACTGTATGAAGAAAGAATACTCTGAAGCATAAAACGGCTCCTGCCACTCCTCTGTCTAAAACCCTTCAATGGGGGCTTCCCTGCTGGCACAGTGGTTAAGAATCCGCCTGCCTATGCAGGGGACACGGGTTCAAACCCTGGTCTGGGAAGATCCCACATGCCATGGAGCCACTAAGTCCGTGCGCCACAACTACTGAGGCTGTGCTTTAGAACCACAACTACTGAGCTCACTACTGAGCCACAACTACTGAGCCCACAACTACTACTGAGCCCACGTGCCACAACTACTAAAGCCCGCGCACCTAGAGCCTGTGCTCTGCAACAAGAAGCCACTGCAATGAGAAGCCCACACACAGCAACGAAGACCTAACACATCCAAAAAATAAAATTTAATTTTTTTTTAAATTAGCCCCTATTAAAACCCTTCAATGGCTCCCCACTGCCCTCAAGAACCAACCTTGACTCCATTACCAGACTCACAAGATCAGCAAAATTTTGCCCCTGCATATGTCTCCAGCCTCATCTCTCACTGCTCCCCCACCTCTAACTCCACAAAGCAGCCCTCCTGAAATTCCTCAGGGTCCTCAAGTCACAACCCTGGGACTAAGACAGCCTAGAAATGGAAATAGGGTAAGCACATGGAGAAATGGATAGGGGTAGAAAAGGAGATGCCAGACTCCCATCCCACCCCCACTCACAGGACCCAAACTCAGACCTATTCCTTAAGCTTTGCCATGTCTCCAATATCGACTCAAACACTACATCAAACCCCTCTAATTTTAAAATAAAAGTAAATGTTAGAGGTAAGTGTTAGAAATCTATGCTTTTGTGATTAGTATCTACGTGCTATTCTTTTGGAATCATTTCTAGAAAGGGGCAAAAGCTGGCCACGTAATCAGCACGCTGACCAAAGTCTGAACTCAAAATACCAGGAAACTCCACCCTCTATCACCATCCCCCAAAACTCAACCTCCAAAGGAAATGCAATTTCACAATTTCTCCAGCACTCCTGAAACCTGAAGGCAGTCCTGTGCACAGGGCAGACAGTGAAGGGCATGTGCCAGTTGCCCTTGCGTACATGTTATGAGTACAGTCTAGTGTTTGGGTGTCCCCCCACCTCAAACTTTTGATGCATAAGTGGTCCAGAAGCCATAGCTACTAAGTCAACACCAAGATGTGCAAACATTTCTGGAACAAGCAACATCCAGGATGGTGCAACTGAGTTCCCCACACAACCCTCCCCACTGCCACCTCAGGCCTCACCAGACCTTCACCCCACCTGTGGAATAATGAAGATAACTGGGGCCCAGGAGACAGGGCTTGAACTCTCTGAGCCTCAAGTTCCCTAGATGTAAACTGAGAATAATCACCTCTATTTCAAGTCCTTGATGCAGGATTAAGTGAAATAAACCATTTGGAAACACCAAGCCAGCACCTAACCCTGACATGGCAGCAAACACTAAATGCTTATCAAATCTGGGAAAGGAAAACTATTCTGGCTTGATAAAGCCAAAAAAAAAAAAAAGTTCAAGTAAATGTAGCTTCAAATTTACTGCAAGAGAAATAATCTCTCTGAGCCTACTATCTAACCATAATGTCAGACATCATGCATATCATCTTATTTAATCTTTGTAACTATCTGTAAGAATTATCTCCTTTCAGAGAACAATAAATTGAGGTTCAGTCAAGTTCAATAATTAGTAGAGCAAGAACCTGGCAGACCCAGAATTTGAACTTAGTCCTATTTGAACAAAGAACCATACCCTTTTCTCCTCACTGTTTCCCAGACCCTGGAGCCAGAGGAGGGAGTCAGATAAGAGCCTGATAAGAGTCAGATAAGAGGACAATCATGCAGTGTTGATTAGTCCACCTAAGTCGGCATAAGTGCAAAGACCAAGCTGCCCATTACTCAGGGACAAAGAAAGGGGGAAAGGTCAGCAATCAGCATAACGGGACAGTTCAGCTCAAAAAGGACCCTTTGGCAATGTAACTTAATGTTTTAACAGCATAAGTAACTTATCAGCATGAGGCAGGTGACTCCCTGGCCCTGTGATTTTAAGCAGGTTATTTAGTATGACCCTTCTATGCCTCTGTTCTGTTATTCGTAACATGAAGACAGTACAATCTCCCCTGCAGTAACATTGTTAAGGGTTAAGGAAATAATGTGCAGACATCACTTTGCACAGGGTCTGTCACATATGAAATGCACAGTCCTATTATTTTGAAAGTCCTTTCACAACGAGACTTTCTATAGCCCTTTCCTTCCTCATTTGCCTAAAGTATCTGCATCAACCCTCATCTCTGTTACTTACCTGCCTCTCATTTCTCTGTGTACCCCACGCATTCATTTAGACCACAAAAGCTTACTGAATACCTGGTCAGGCAGGCTGGGGAAATAGCAGTGCATAAGAAAAATCTTTGCCCTCATAGAGCTTACATTCTTACATTTGTGGGGAAGGAAGTCAGACAGAGAATAAAACAAACAAACAAAAAACACATAATAAACCACCAGGTAAAGTGTTAAAATGCAGGCAAGGGGCAGAAAATAATCTCTGGGGAGAAAGTGAGTCAGATAAGATAATTAGGGAACGCCCTGTGGGAAGACCACTTTGAATCAGAAAACTGAATGATGGGATAGAGCAAGGCCTGAGATCAGAAGGAACAGTGTTTCAGACAGGGAAACAGCAAGTGCCCCATGCAAGACCACGCACAGTGTCACAGAAGACTAAGCACATAGCTCTACTGATCTCGCGATGCTACTGTATAATTTTTGGTTTACCCGCCAATTTTGCCACTAGACTATGAGCCCCCTGAGGGTGGGGCTGTGTATCTTCCCTGCATTCACTCACTCATAGAACTCACTTATTAAAGGTATCTATATGCCCAGCATTCTCTAAAGCACTAGATTTACAGTGAAGAATTAATCAATATAGTCTCTGCCTTCAAGGAGCTTCCAACAAATGGCACTGGGCAAAGACTAAGCACTGAGAAAATATTTACTAAGTGAACAATATGTGCTTGATGTTCAGTTATCTAGTTCTATACCATGCCAAATTGTGGGCTTTCTACAGCTCTTCTTTCCTTCCTCATTTGCCAAAAAGATCGCCACTAGCTCTTCACTTCTGTTACTCACCTGCCTCTCCTCCATACCAAACTGTTCCCAATGACTCCTCTAATCTCCCCATCTTCTCTCTCCCCTCTGCCTTTGCCCACAGTCCACTCCACCTGGCATGCCTTCCCCTGCATCTTCTTTACCAGACTAATTCTAGTGTCATTTCCCCAAATTTCATTAGTATACTGACGTTACCACTTGCTCAAACGTGTAGAAATCTCTAAATTTCTTCAGACAAAACGTTTTCATCAAGTAACAGAAAATGATGGGTGCACAGGTAGCAAAGGACAATTCCAGATTGAGTGAATAGTAAAAAGAGTTGAAAGACAAATGATCTGAAGTTGCATATGTAATTTCTTTTCCTCCCCAAAATACGAGATATGTCAGTGAGTTTCTGGGCGTTGTGCTTACAGAATTGGGCCAGGATACAAGGGCAGCAAAAGTCTCACTACCATGGGTCTGTGTACTCATCCATGAAAGAAGTGTTTCATTTACAGTAAACAAAACCAATTTGGGACAAGAGCTATCATTTACAGGTCTTCCCCACACAGAAGTCAGTAGTTTAGCAACTAAATTATTTGAGATGAATTTCCTTTTCTGACAGCAGAAATTGCAAGTGCACTTCATTTATAAAAGAAAAGAGTCAGATATTTATTCTTCTAGGCAAGAAGGCAGATAAAGGTGAGTCACAACTTCCAATGCAGCCTCCACAGCCATAGTTAGCTGACAGAAACTTGCACGTAAGCTTCAGTCCTTCACTTCTAAAAGCCAGGCATCCATCTTTCTCCTCTCACTTCTGGAAAGAACAGAAAATTAAGCTGGAGTCATCTATTCTGAGATACACAACAGCAGGGACCGGGTTTTGGTTTCCTTCAACAATACACATTCCTCCCTGAGTTCCTGGACAGAAGCTCTGGGCTTTGTAGAGAACCACACAACAAGGATTCTACAACTAGGGGCCTGAGGGGCAGTGTTTCCCACAATGTCTTTGCTTCATCTACAACAGAACAGCTTTGTTAACTTCACCCAGCCATTATGAGAGGGGAAATGCACTAAAAGGCAAAATACCACGATCAGATTATCACTAACCATTTAAATTCAGTGCCCTCAGCCAAGACTTCCCCTAAGACGTAACTAATGTAACAGGCTCATCTCTGTGCCCAACATGGCTGTGCCTTGCTGTATTGTGCTATCTATAATAGGGAGTGCACTGTACAGTAATTACATGCCTGGTCTTTGGCAGCCGGACTGGGATTCAGCTATTTTTTACTAGCTGAGTAACTCTGGGCAAAGCACTCTAAGCTTTTAAAAACTCTTTATCAGACCCTACAGGTCCCCACTTGATCCAGCCCCTGCCTACCTCTCAGACCATGACTAGTACTGTCACTTTCCACCTCTTTAACTGTCTGGATATGTTGAGTTCAGGTCCCACCTCAGGGCCTTTGCACTTGCTGTCCTCTCTTCACGAGTGTCACCTGGCTGGCTACTTTTCATTAATCAGGTCTCAGTTCAAATGTCAAAAAGTCACCTCCAGGATCTCACAAACATAATGTTGATTATGTGAGTATGCACTCATATAATCCATTGTATAATTCCATTTACATAAAGTACAAAAAGGAACTAAACCAGTGTATGGTGGCGTAATTCAGGGGACTGGCTACTCTTTTCTGGGTAGGAGTAGTGACGGGAAGGAGCACCAGGGGGCCCTCTGGGTTGCTGCTAAATGATTAATTTCTTGATATGGATCTGATCTCCTGGGCATGTTCAGTTTGTGCAAACTCATCAAGCTGTTCACTTATAATATGTATATTTTTATTACACGTGTTACAATGCAATGTCGAATTGGTTTTCCTGGATCACCTAATCTATGACCCACCATCTTGGCTAAGCTATTCATTCTCCAGCCCATGACCTTGTTTTATTTTCTTCATAGCATTTGTCACTGGCTGAAATCATTTTCATTATTGTTTATGTATGTACAGTCTAGCCCTTCCCCACCCCCATTAAAATATAGTATCATGTGGCCAAGATCTCTGCCTGCCTTGTTTACTATCCCCAAATATCAGTACCTATAGAGTCTTGTTCTAGGTATAAGCTGAATAGAGAAATATATGTAAAATAAGAAATGGCAAAAGGGTGGCCCTTTAAGGATATAACATCAATTGAAAGTCAAAACAGAGAAGCCAGCAGCAGAAGAAATAAAAAATGTCAATGACATTTAGCATCAGGAGTATGTGTCAAATGTTAAATTTAACATCGAGGAGGGGGTACATAAAGTGTTATTCTTTGGCACCTCTGTGAGAGTGGTTAAAGTGACTTCTCACAGCAGAAACTGGGTCATTTATCTCTGTACACACAAGAATTTTGCATAAGGCCTGGTACAAAGAAGGTCTGAGCCAAGAAGAGTAGCAAGAGATTTCTGAGACGCTTGGTGAGGATTCTTAAGTTTCCAAGAAAAAGAGGGTCATATTCAACTGTAATGTCTGCCATGGGCAAGGGAGTAGGTAGGCACAACATACATGCAGAGGTAGGTGGAGCAGATACAAAGAAGCATTCAAGAATATGAAAAGGGTTCCTTACAAATCACAAACAATACTCACCTACTTTTATTGCCAATTCTAAGATGTTTATAAAGAAAAAATTAAAATGTGTCAGTAGTGTTGGTGACTTGGACGTTACATAGTAACTTTATGCTATGCAGAGTAACCTACATGCTGATATAACTTATTTTCATGAGGAAATTTACACCACAGCCTGGTATAATGGAAACTGAAAAGTAAACCTTTAATCTGTAATCAGTTCTGCCACAAACTCTCTTTATAACCTTAAACAAGTCCTTTAACTTTAGTGCTCAATTTTTCTACCTGTGAAATAAGCTAGTTGGATCTGATGTTGCGAACACCCATTTCCAGTTCTTGAACACTGTGTACTATTCCTGACTTAAAAAAAAACAAACTCATTTCCTAAGCTTATGTTCACAGGACAATACGCCATCCACAAGTATGTAAATCAAAGTTACTAGATGCAGTGAGGTAGGAGATCCTTTTACCCAGTCTTCTTGCCAGACCAAGGGTATCACCCACTCAGATTCTCTACAGTGTTGTGTTCAGACTCCCATTTGTTGGTAAGGCAAGAAGCCCTATCATACTTCAGCTAAACAGTTGGATTTCTCAGCACAATTATTTCCTTTGCTTGAGTTTTCACTGCCTTAGGCACCATGTTTCCCATCAATTCAAGTCTACTCTCATAGTTAGCACCACAGTTCTTGTTTTTTTCTAACACTTAAATAATGAATAGAACTTGATCACCTGGAGGTATTCTCCTTACTCTATTACAACAGTTATTAGTTATTTTAATTAGACAAAACCACCATTCCTTTTGCTATCCCACCATACTGTCAAGTGCCTATTAAAGATATTACAGTAATAAGTTATTAGCACCTTTTAACTTTACATTAACAAAAACAGACAAATGAGAAGTCAGGAAATGAAAGAAGGATAAAAAAAAAACCTTTCCAATGTCATAATTAACCAAAGCTTAGAGTAACTCAAAAAATCATTAGTAGCTATCTTTCAATTTTTAAAAAATATATACTATGCATATCCTAGTTAAAACTGCAGGAGTGATCATTTGTCTCCCATCAATTAAAGATGGGAAAACGGACAAGGACGATGCTCTGCTGTGGATGAGCCCCACACCATCCTTTCTTTAAAAGAGGGGCGATATTACTCATGGAGAATAAGAAGTCCAGTGGTTGATCACTTGTCCATGAGTCATCACCAACTCATAACTCCCCAAAGACCTTTTGACTACTGTGACTCTTGCCACCTGCAGAACGTATTGATCAAATCTACAGGAAGCCAAGTTCTAATAGCTATTCAGCATCCACCACTGGCCCTCCTAGGTTTTTATTCTCTTGAAACAAGGAGAAAGAGGACAGGGCCAATGCTCTGATGTGTTTCAGTGCTGGGACTGATTGCTCACTGAACTGAGGGAGAGCGTTTCCCATCTTTCTCCTTGACCCCCTCATTTCACTAACTCAAGCACCACTACCCACCCCCACAAGTCTGCAGAAGCAGGCAGCCTGCAGAGAGCTCACTCCAGGAGGTGAGTTACAAAACCAGCAAGGCTGAGTTGGGTTTCTAGGCACCTTCATCATGTGGCCTAACAAACAGGCTCAAGAGAGAGACAGTTCAGAAGCAGCACTGGCAAAGCAGGTAACTGAGGACAAACAAATGTTGCCTGCCATTTTAGTAAACAAGAGTGTTGCTTGCCATCAAGTCAGCAGTCACTGCAGCCACCGGAGACAGTGCACCCTGAGGGGAATTCAGGATGCAGAAAAACAGGATACAGGCCCTAGAGAGTTAAGATGCAAATCAAAGGAATAACTTCAATAAGCCCAGACTCTTACACCTTCCCAAATTGAGCAAAGCATTAAAATTACTACCTTGACATATGATATTTGTGACTAGCCCTAATCTTTTGATGTTCCACTACAAGTTTTTTTTTTGTTTTTTTTTCAGCCAAAACTCCCATATATCCTGGCTCCTCCCTTACCTCTTTGGAACAGTTCCTCAGAGCTATCCAGAAACTTCCCCAGGATACAACCCTCAATAATGCCTCCAATAAAATATATTTCCCAACTTTCAGGCTGTGCATTTTTTTTCTGTCGACATAATAACACCTCAGGACTCCAAAACCCAGTCCCAGGGACTTTTCGTTAACATGCCTGCAGCGCCTGGTACAGGGCCAGGCGCCCTCCGCAGCGCTAGGGTAACCCACGTCAGCGACAACTGAGAGCTGGGTGGCTCTCACTCCGGGGTGGCCCGGACTGTCATTCCCCGCTCCGCCTGGGACCCCCGACACCTGAAGCGGGGTGGGGGTGGGGGGATGCTGGGGTCTCTCGTGCGCCCCCGGGCGCAGCACCGCGCGTCCCCTCCACAGGTGCGGCGCCCTAGCGGCCGCGCACCGGGGCCAGGAGGAGGTGGACAGACAAGGACAGGAGGGCATCACTGGCTGCTCCAGGCTCCCACCAAGAGGCCCGCTCACCTGGGACCTGGCCGCCAGGAGCGGGGACCGGAGCGCCAGGTCTCTCAGTAGTTTCCAGGCCTGCGCCACCACAGGGGCCGCCATCTTAACCAGAAAACTTGCGCGGAGAGCCAGGCGGGCCGCGGCAAACCAGGCAGGGCGCGGCGAGGGCGGGAAAGGGAAGGGAGGGGCGGGGCGGGGGCGGGGCCCGGCCGCCCCTCCCGCACCGCCCCCTCCACCCGGGCCCGCCTGCTACCCCCGGGATGTCGCAGCGCCCCTGAGGGGCCACCTTCTATAGCCCTGCGTCCCCCACCGCGACTCCCACCTCGGCCCCAAGTTCACTTTCAGCCTCCAGAGGCTCCGTGGCCTCCTCACCGTGCTACCCCGGCTCACCATGCGAGCAAAAACACATCCCGAGCCCTACGGTCGTGGGGCTTAAACTACGCTGGGGCGACAGGCCAGTGGACTTTGGCCGGTGCCGTGAGTGCTCTGAGGACCGGCCCAAGGAGCTGACGCCAAGTAAGGGAGGCCTCTGGTCTGGTCCTTGGGCCCCAGAGGCTCGCCTAGGGAAGCGATATTTGAGCTGAGCCTTGAGGGACTACGGGAGAAGTAAGTGGGTCTGATGAGGTCGGTGGATCCCCTCTAAACCTGAGTAAGAATTTTTTGTCTTTTACCGAAGGTTAAGGCAAAGCAATTGAAGCACTTTAAGCCAGTAATCAGCAGAACAAGAGCAAGCGTTTATTCGGAGTTTATGTGACTCTAAGCACTGTATATGTAATAAAATTACTATAGCAAATAAGCTTAATATGTGCCAGCCACGTTACAAATTATGAACTAATTTAGTCTTTATAGCAACCTTTCCAGTAGGTACCAATGTATAAATCCCCGTTTTGCAGAAGAGAAAACTGAGGCACAGAGAGGTTACCTAACTTGTTGAAGGTCAGAGATCTGATAAGGATTAAAAATGGTTCAAACCCATGCTCTCTTCTTCCCACCCTATTAAGTACCATTTTAGAATTTTTTTTAACCTTACTCTGTTCTTGAGCCTATGATCATGAGAAAATGTACAATGTAACAGAACTAGGAAACTGTTTCTGCTTTACTTCCCTTTTTACTTTTTCTGCTTTTAATATTTTTTTAATTTTTATTTTGACAAAACAAATCTACAGAAAAGTTGCAAGAACATTACCCCCAACTCCGAAATATCCTTTACCCAGATTTACCACTTATTTATATTTTGCCTCATTCCCCATTTTTCATAGATATAGATACATAGCTTTATAGCCCATTCTTAATCACAAGTTTACTGGCTAGATTTAGCATCTATTGTTGATTATTTCTTGAATCAGTTATTACTGTAATGGTTGCAAAATCATGATTGTCTAATTCCATTCCTTTCTACATTTTTTAGTTTACATTCTACTCTGAGAAGAGCTTTACCATCTCCCACGTTTATTTATCCTTGTATTCACTTGTATCAATATGGACTCATGCGTCCCTTTTTATTCAGTGCCAAGCCTATGCTCATTCCTTTTACATGTACTCAGCTGCCTCTGAATATGGGTCATTTAATCCTCACAGGAACCCTGTAAGGGGTGATGATGTTATTCCCATTTTACCAGAGGGGGAACTGTACTACAGAAACACTGTGTAACTTGCCCAGGGTCACAGCCTGGGACCAGACCACAAAGCTGAAATCTGACCACACCCTTCTCTTGACATGAGGGGATCAGAGTTCCCACCTCATCTATCATTACTTGTACTGGGTCCGCCATCTAGCCAGGATGGAGCAAAGATTCATTAATGTTTACAGACTGAATGTTTAAGCTTGGTGAGAGCTTTGAACATGTTGTCAGAAGGAAGCAGACCTCCTGTAGAATTAATCAAAGGTGGTTTATTCAGACAGTACTATGGCAAGGGAGTTGGCTACTATCACTTTCCTTCCAGCAGAGACCTGAAAGGGTTTGAAAAGAAGAGTGCATTTCGTAAGGAGAAAGGAGAGCCTCCTTAGAGAGTCTTTGATGAGTGTTCTGTTACGATGGGATTTTTTTCTATTAGGGCAGGATTTTGGGAAGTGGAGTGGGCAGAGTCTTTCTGATTACCATTCATGTACATGTGGCAATCTTTGATTGGTTCATTATCTACTAGTGAATTTCTGGGCTGGGTAGCATCATATGAGTTTTCCTCTTTCAATTGGAAGACTGCCTATTCCTCAGCTTTGGGGCCCAAGTCCTGCATCAGCAATTCCTCAGTGTCTTCATCCACATTCTCTAATTCTGCCATCTCTGCAGCCAAGGGGTTGGGGGAGATGGAGCAGAAGGACCTTTGTATGGTATCTCCAGTGCTTAGCACTGGACCAGGATTAGAGAAACTGTGAAATAAACACACGTAGGATGACTCACACTTATTGAGTTTCCTAAGACTTCTCGCTATTTTCTACCCTTTTTTCCCAAATAGGAAGCTCTTTGAGGTCAAGGATCCACGAAAGAGTTCTGCACTGTGCTTTGCTGAGATAAGCACTGGGTTTTCAGTGAAACTGGATTGGATTCAAATCTCACCTCTGCCTTCTGTGAATCTGTGACCTGAGGAGCTACCTAGGTCATACAGTGATAGTAAGTATTCAGTGAGATGTTGTATGTAAAGACCTTGTACATAGCAAGGTCTCAGTAAATGTTGTGTTTCTTCCTCTGATATATTCTTAATAAATATTTGATAGCTAATGTGAAACACCAGAGCCAATCTGAGGTATGGGTCATAAGGCCCCTGACACTTTGTAACTTATCTTGATAGCACTGGCGAACAGTAGAGACGTGTATGTGCCAGATGAAAGTATTAAAAGAGTGTAAAGTTGTCTCCAGGAAGAGGGTGGAGGATAGGGGTCAGGGAACCTTTACATTTTTAGAACTTCGCAAATACTGATTCCTGGGCTCCACTCTAGACCTACTGAATCAGAATCACTTAGGATGGAGTCTGACATCTGCATTTTAAATAATCTTCTCAAGGAGTTATTTAGTTTGAGAACTAAAAAAAATAAAAAATAAAAAAAAGCAGACAAACCAAACCATAGCGGTAAACTCTCAAGAGGTTTCCCAGTGAATCAAGAGGCAAGTTACTCTGCCTTCTTCCACTGGGTTCCTAAATGTAGAATGAAAATCCTGTGATTCGTAGATGGAGGTGATGACTAAATGCTGCTCTCAGAGAGTCTTGACACATGGGTATAAGACCTATCTTCTACCAGGGGTCTAGGTCAGCCCCGACCTGTAGAAGCATTGGCTAAGGGTGAATAAACAGTGATTCTATGCTTTTTCTTTATCAGTATTGCAATTGTGAACTGCTTGAGTAGTAACTGTGGCCATAGGCAATACCACTACCAAAGCATTCTGTACTGTCTGGGATCAGATTGAAGCACAGAGGTAGATATCAGACAAACTGAGTTCAGGTCTTGACTCTGTGATGTAATAACTCTGAGCTTGAGCCAGTTATTTCGCAGCCTCAATCCTTTATCTGTGAAAGGGGGATTATAATAGTATGTATTTTGCCAGTGTGTTACTGAGTCCAAGCTCGTACTACTTGCTGTACAACAGGCCAATAAATCGAGAGACAAGTTGCTGGAGCAAGGAATAGTGACTTTATTCAGAAAACCAGCAAACTGAGAAGATGGTGGACTCGTGCCCCAAAGAACCCATCTTGCCTGAGTTAGAATTCAGGCTTTTTTTAATACTAAAAGGGGAGGGAGTAAAGTCAAACATTTCCTGGTTCCTGTCAGCCTCTGGGAGAGGATGTGTTAATTTCTTCCTCTGTGCAGTCATTCACGGGTGGGCCTGATCAAGATGTTCCCTGTGAGCTAAACAAAGGTATTTTAGCTTAATGCTCATTACCTGCGAGGCAGGGTTCCCAGAGATGGGCCATTATGTATAATTTAAGCTTATAGGCAACATCCGTTTAGTGATTAACTTGTAATAGAATGCAAAGTGTTCTTCCCCATTACAAGTGCATTGTCAAGCACTGGAGATCCCAGTGGCTGATAGCCACTAGGCTTTCTTTGCTTGACTAAGAAATCCTTTTTCATGTTTGTTTCTTTACCATTTACATCAGTGAGCCTGTTTCCCCGTTAGTAAAATGAAGGCCAAGTATGACAGCATCTTATTAGAACTAGTAGTTAACAATATAGCACTTCTCATAAACTTTGCATACACTGGAAATATTAAGTTCCAAAACTCCTTCATCAAACTTTGGATTTAGAACAACCTGCCTACACTATTTCTTATTGAGTTAATTGTTCCAGTAAAGAAAATAAAAACATCAGTAGACCCACACACCTTCTCTTTCATTTTAGCAGTGCCTGTTAACAGTGAAATAATGTGCTCATTTTCATATCCACACTGATTACTCCCTGGGCCCAGATTTGCCAAAGAGGTATGTCAGGAAACCTAGCACAGGGATCATGCATCTAGCAGTTCCAGTGGTTGTTTATCATTACCTTTTCATTTAAACATAAGAACCGTTTGACAAATACAGACTCATTGTAACCAGTAGAAATGAATTGAATTTTTTACAAAATAATCCTAATTTTCATGGATAACATATTGGAGTTCATGCCACTCCCTGTCAGGAATGAAAATCACTATTAAGATGATGAAACAAAGGGCATTTGTGGATTTTGTCTGGTTATTTCTTCTTTAATGGATAACAGATTTCTTGAATTTACAGGCAAAGAAACTTTGGGCTTTCATTATGTACACTGATAATACCTCTGTTGCTGTTTGTGACAGCCATTTTAACCAATGCTTCAACTGTGTTATTTGCCAATGGCACAGAAAGAAGTTCCATTGTGCTCCAGTTATTTTTTCCCTCTTCAATAATGCATTAAAATGATTAATTCTGATGACATTTTTCAGCAGCTTATTTAAATTATAAGGTGCACAAAGAAGAGGGATCTGAAACTAAAAGTGTCTCCTCTGACAAAACCACAATGAGCTCAAGAGAAATTCTCACTATATCCTGGAGAGGATCTGGGGGAGGGAAGTTAGAGCCATAGTAACAGGTCAAAGTCAAGATGAAAAAGAAGTGAGAGTAAGGAACATCAGAAACCAGGAGAAGGAGCATTCAGGGACAAGGTCAGCTGGAAGACTATAAGTGGAGAACGAGAGTTAAGGATAGAAACAAAGGCGGTGACATTCTATTGGTCGGGAAATTTAGAAATGGATAAAGAAGATGGTAAAAGTGGAGTGAAGAACATTTACACAAAGGACAGTGGAGAAGCATGGACTGAAAGAGAAAAATGGTACCAGATTGTGGGAAAGGAATTCCCTTCAGAAAGAAACCTGTTTTCCCACTGCAATCGAAAGCCGTGGAATTTAGCACTTTCAATATTATTAAGACATCCTTCATTTAAATACCAAAATAGGGACTTCCCTGGTGGCACAGTGGTTAAGAATCCTCCTGCCAATGCAGGAGACACAGGTTCGACCCCGGTCTGGGAAGATCCCACATGCTGTGGAGCAAGTAAGCCCATGTGCCACAACTACCGAGCCTGTGCTCTAGAGCCCATGAGCCACAACTACTGAGCCCATGTGCCACAACTACTGAAGCCTGGACGCCTAGAGCCCATGCTCCGCAACAAGAGAAGCCACTGCAATGAGAAGCCCACGCACCACAACTAAGAGCAGCCCCCGCTCACCGAAACTAGAGAAAACTCGTGCACAGCAACGAAGACCCAAAGCAGCCAAAAAATAATTAATTAATTAAATACCAAAATAAAAATTAAAGGCATTCCATTTCAAATGCCCTGCTTCATTAGGAAGTAAGCAGTCACAGCAATGGTTTTTAATAGAATTCCTTTTTTTTTTAATTTATTTTATTTATTTATTTTTGGCTGTGTTGGGTGTTCCTTGCTGTGCACCTACTCTTTGTTGCGGCGCGCGGGCTTCTCATTGCAGTGGCTTCTCTTGTTTGTGGAGCACGGGCTCTGGGCACACGGGCTTCAGTAGATGTGGCTTGCAGGCTCAGTAGTTGTGGCTCGTGGGCTCTAGAGCGCAGGCTCAGCAGTTGTGGCGCACGGGCTTAGTTGCTTCACGGCATGTGGGATCCTCCCGGACCAGGGCTCAAACCTGTGTCCTCTGCGTTGGCTGGCGGATTCTTAACCACTGCACCACCAGGGAAGCCCCAGTAGAATTCCTTTAAGAGCTTTCTGTTTTGTTTTAATGTATTTGGGGCCATATTCTCCAAAGGTTCTGATTCAGTCTGTCTTGGGACCCAGAGATCTGCATTTTTATAAGTACCTCTTCCACCCCACCATCTTTATTGTTGGTGATCCATTGTCTATGACTGGAGAAGCACTGACCCAGAAGGTGGGACTTTGAGAAAGCTAGAGGAAAACGACAGAAATCATCCAATTCCTCTCTTTCTCTCTCATTTTCTTTTCCATTTCTTTTCCATTTCTTTTCCATTCCATACTACCCCACTTGTAGTATGTTTTTTAACCTTTCCCTACCCCTCCAAAATCTTAGTACATGAGAAGAAGGAGTATGGAATGAGGCTCCAAAGGAAGGTTTCATGCTGTTCCCTCTGATGGAAACAATTCTTCCCTGTTGTTCACTGGACTCGGGCTCTCTCTTCCCTAGAGAGGGTTTCAGTCACCACCCTCTTCAGGAAGCTTCTCTGAAGACAAGGCTGGGGATCATCTCAGTGGTTATCATTAGGCAATTACCCCATTAGTTTCTTGTCTGCTTCTTTCTTTAAGATTTAAAAATCTGCAGTGACAGGGACTGTGCCTTCTTTGCTCTTATGACCCTGCACCCAGTACAGTGCCTGGAAGACAGGCGGTATTCAACTGACATTGACTAAACAGATAACTAAGTGAAGATGAAACCAGTGCAAAAATCACCCTAATAAGAAAATTCAAAGATTCAATAATGTCTAGAAATCTGCCAGTACCTCCTAACAAGAATGGAAGTTGAGTCCCATGAAGGGAAATAACCTGCCCAGGATCACACTCTACACTAGTGGTTTTGTTCGCTGTTCCTCAGAGTTCTTAGATGCCTTCAAGATCCATCTCTCCCTTACTTCTCTCTCGTTCCCCTACATTTATTGAACATGTATGTGCTTTCTCCAAGCTTTACAGAAATTATCTTACTTAATCCCCACCACAGCTGTATTTTACAGATGTGCAAACTGAGTCTCACAGCAGAGAGTAAGTTGCCTGAAGTAATGACTAGGAAGTGGCCAATCTCAATCATCTGGGATTGAATCTACACCAGCACTATCTAATGGATCTTCTTGCAATGATGGAAAAGTTCCATAACTGTGCTGTCTGATACCATAGCCATCAGCCATGTATGGCTACTGAGCACTTGCAATGTGGCTGGTGAAACTAAGAAAATAATTTTTTTTTTTTTTTTTGTGGTACACAGGGCTCTCACTATTGTGGCCTCTCCCATTGCAGAGCACAGGCTCCGGACGCGCAGGCCCAGCGGCCATGGCTCACGGGCCCAGCCGCTCCGCAGCATGTGGGATCTTCCCAGACCAGGGCACGAACCTGTGTCCCCTGCATCGGCAGGCGGACTCTCAACCACTGCGCAACCAGGGAATCCCCTAAATTTTTAATTTTAAGTGATTTATATTTAATTTTGAATAGCTGCACATAGCTAGTGGCTGCCATATTTACCAGTAGAGGTCTATGCTATCCAACTGATGTGCAGACTTTGTATCATCTCACTATTTTCTTAATTGTATTCCTATTAGGTACAAGTTATATGAATTGGGTTCCTAATTTAGGTACAAATAGCTTATTTAGGAGGTGATCCTAGGCAGCAGGAAAAGGAATGGGGAAGTGAGACAGGGAAGACGGAACAGGCTGTAGGCAATTGAGGTTCAGTTTCAGAGAGCACTCTGATAGAATGTTATGGAACATACCTCAAAATGGTCCCATCGAAGGATGAGGAAGTGGTCATGTTTTTCCACCAACTCCAACTCCCATGCCTCATTGGTTGAAAGCTGCTCCTGGGGGCACTTCCAGCTTCCCTTTCCTCGGAACAGTTACGCCCCTGTGGTTAGACAAAGCCTTAGAGCAGAGAGACACAGGTCTCTGAAGCAGTGATTGTCTTGCAAAGCTGCCGGTGGCTTCCAGGGAAGTCAAGGAGATGTGGGCCCAAGTAAAACTGTATTGCCTCTCCCTTTAAACTGACCAGATTAGTTCATATCAATATTTTATCTGGGTTGGGAGGAAGGGCACTCGAGATTGTGTTGGTAAGAAAGGTTCTGCTACTTAGAGAGAGAGAGAGGGAGAGAAAGAAAAAAGTTTCCAAACTACAATTCTAAACTGTACTCTTGCCTGTTTTCATGACCAACTCAATTACTGGATTTTATCCTATTCTGTATCATTTCTAGCTCAGCGTGGATGCTCTAAGTATCCCTGCAGTCTAGGCCCCATAATGTAGTCATAAAATAGCTGATCCTGGACTTTCTCAGCGGAGACATGAAGAGACTCAAGCATTCCAGAAAGTGTTTGTTTGGTTGTTTTCTATTTGATATATTTAAAAAGATTAGCCGCAACAAGAGCAGAGAATCAGGGAGAACCTGATTTAAAAAATAAAATATAGTTTTAAAGAAGAAATAGAAGTGATGCAAATAGTAATTTCTCCTCCTCTGATATCAAGCTCTGTTGAGCTCTGGAAAGAGGAAACATGTAATTATGATAGAAGTGAATCAACTGAAAGCCAAGTCAAAAAGGCAGATCAGCTTCTGAAGAGATGCCCTGGCTTCTATAACGACAGTAGGTAAAGAGTCCTAGCCTCTCTACCTAGATCGGCTGCTGGTCCGTACGACCTTGGGCTGAAAGAACATGGAGAACTCCTGATAGTGTAGGCAAAAGGAATGTTACCAGATTTCTTTCAGAGACAATGGCCATCCATGGAGGCTAAGAAGAGCTTAGCTACCTCAAAGAACCTGCCTGAAGAGATTTCTTCATGCTACAAACCTCTGTAAATTTCCTTTCAAAAATTATGTTTAAGAAGAAATAGGAATAACCTTACACCAAAGTGAGGGCAAGAGTGTCCACAAGAGTGAAGACAGTAATGCCACAAGAGAGAAAATGAAGGGAGACAAGTAAAAATTTCACATGGAAATATTTCAAGTACCTAGAAGCTCTGAGGAAAATAACACCATGATGAACAAATGATGTGAATAAAAAATTCAAAAAAGAAAAGGTAAAAGTGGCCAGTAAACAAGAAAAAGAGCCAGCTTCACTGATAGCATTGAAGAAATGCAAAATAAAAGATAATATTACCTTTTAAAATGTATATGTTTTTAAACCAATAAAAATGCCCAATTTGGGTACAATCGTGGAGGAAATAAATACTTTTTAATATTGTCAGTAAAAGTGTGCATTGTTACATCCTTCTAGAGGACAATTTGGCAATATATATCCAGAGCCTAAGAGTTTAAATCCTCTAGTCAAATAATTTTATTTCTAGGGATTATCCTAAACAAATACTTAAATTTGCAGTCAAAGATTTTTGTTCAAAGATATTAATTGCAGCAATTTATTTAGCAGTGAAAATTTGGAAACCACATAGCTGGTGAATAGTTAATAAAAAAAAACACACTAGAATATTGAACAATGCCAAAAAACGTATTATAAAATTTTAATTTATTTAAAGAAGCAGTGTATGCACACTGTAAGATTTTTTAAGTCTCTGAAGGTATAGCCACTGTTAATAGTTCATTTCTTTAAGAAGTTTTCTTCAACAAATTTTCTATATATACGTTTTCTATTTTGATATATCAATGTATATACCTCTATCCCTATCTATCTATCTATCTGGCCCACTACTTGTCTTTGTAAATAAAGTTTTATTGGAAGTCACTCATACCCATTTGTTTATGTATTGTCTATGGTTGGTTTCCAGTTACAATGGCAAAGTTGAATAGATGCAACAGAGAACCTATGACTAAAAATATGTAATATCTGGCCCTTTACAGAAAAACTTTGCAAACCCCTGCACCAGCATACAAACTCATTACAATGTTACTTCAGAGAGTGCAAATATTTTTGTCTGCTTTGTTTGCTATTGTATTCCCAATGCCTAGGACAGTGCCTGGCATATAGTAGGTGCTCAGTAAATATTTTTGGAATGAATTAATGGGATCAGTTGCTCCTGCTAATGCACAGTTGTGTGGTTTTCACATTTAGTGCTTGTTTTAGTAATACAAATAACACTGCAATGAACACAGATATTTGCTCACTTCTGCAATTATATCAGAAACAGTACTTTGAAAAATATTTAATGATGTGGAAAACATTGATATATCAAATTTTTTTAAAAAGCTAAAATTTTTGTTACTTTAATTTTTGTTATTGAAAATGTGTGTGTATAACCATAAATAATTTGAAATCTAGGAGGTGGGATTGGGGTGATTTTTATTTTCTTTATTGTTATCTAAATTTATCATAATTAACACATATTGGTACTAAAAAAATATTAAATGTATTTTTAAAGGACTCAGAAGATTCTTTTCATCTTGTCCCTTCTCTGTCCTATTTAAAATCATTTAATACTTCCCATCCCTATAAGTTAAATCTAAATTCTTCCACCCAGGGCTTAAGGCTATTGAGCCACTGGTTTAAATACCTGTTTCTGTCTCCCCAGTGACTTTCCTTCATGAAAGGTTTGTTCCGCCAGACTTATATATTACTCTTTGTCCTCAGAAAAGGCATCATAAATTCTACCTTGGCACACTTAGTCATAGCTTTTGTCCTGTCCAGAATGCCATCCTTTTTTCCACCTTCCTGAGCCTGCCACTGAAGCGTCCATTTCCTCCCAGTAGCATTCCTAAGTCCTTCCCACAGCCTCATCCTTCTACAGCATCTACTGTCATGGGTGGCAAATCTGGTTTCCTTTAGGAGACAAAGCAAGAAAACCTAAACGAACAACGTAGTACGCCATACAAGGGAATAAGGAGTTGTGGGGACCATGGCAACAAGTACATGTCCTATCTAAAGGCAGACAAATGAAAAAATAAATTTGTTTTTAAAGGCAGACCAAACAAAGCAAGACTGCTGACAAAATTTACCCTACAGCTTATACTGTATGGGCGTATAAACTGCTTGGAACTTTTTCCTGAAGCCCGTGGTGTTTAGGGATGCAGAAAGAGGGGCAGAAGGTGAGAGTTAATGGAGGTCCAAAATTAGGATGGGGGTAGGTTGAGAATGAGGGATGGACAAGAGGTTTCAGGCTTAAAGAGAAGGGAGGGGTAGGATTTAAGACTGGACTAAGGATGTCTGTTGTAGAAGTTATGCAGTAATTTTTAAAATGAAATTCTAGTGTTTTATGTTTTAGGCTATATCAGAATATCCCTAGGGTCAAAATGGCTTCATCAAAACAGACCAAATAAAATATCTTGCTTCATCACCCATACCTGTACCCAAGTTCTTCTCATAGTAATAAAAACAACAATAGCTAAGTTGAGTTGAGTCTGTATTCTGTGAAGTCACTGTGTTAAGCACATTTACTGAGAGTGTCCACCTGACTCAGTTCTCAAGATAGCCTTAAGAGATAAATGCTATTCCTCTCTTACAGATTAGAAAAAAGACATAGAAAGAGGCAGTGATCTGCCTGAGGTCATATGGCTAGGAGGTGGCAGGGCTGACTTGAATCCAGAGTCTGATCCGGAAATTGTACAATGAATATACATGTTCTGCAAATTAACCACTTAACCACTGTGTTGTGCAGCTCAGAAGTGTTGAAAGAAAGGGAATGTTTGGTAGCAAGAGTATAAGTTAGGGTTTCTCAACCTCAATACTGTTGACATTTTAGACTGGATAATTCTTTGTTGTAGAGGCTGTCCTGTGCATTGTGGGATATTTATTAGCATGCTTAGCCTCTATTCGCTAGATGCCAGTAGAAAATGCCCTGAGTAGTGACAGTCACAACTGTTTCCATATATTGCCAAATGTCCCTGAAATGGGCAGGGTATTGGTGGAGGGCAAGAAGGAGCAAAACCTCCCCTAGTATAAATATTTATACCACTGGTATAAATACTTGTCCTTAGAGCAGAAATGTAATACTTAATATTCTCATTCCCCTTTTTATGGACTTTCATAATCCCAGATGTATCTCTTCCCCCACCAAATATCCAACTCCGAGAACAACAGAAATTATTGCACAAAATGTTGTGCATTTTATATATCTAACCCTTTCATAGATTAATTTCATTAAATTCCGTAGCAGGAGGGAAACAAAAAAGTTCTAAGTCATCAGACAATCATTAAATGAATTAAAATAGTAATTCTCATGTCATTAGTCTGATTTTAGCCAAGCCAAGGAAGTACTATTCCAAGATTCTGCACGAAATAGCAAATTTCAATTTGAAAGTTCTCCAAGCAGTTAATGGTCCTGCTATCCATTTGATTTAGTAAAGGTTCAGAGCATTTGTTAGCTAAACTTTCCCAGAAAGTCATTTTTATACTATCACTGTTAGTCTATGCCATTAGGATCATTTCTTTCTACGATAAAATGGGATTTTATGTTATCATTCTGTGTCTCAGGGAAACGTATAATTTTTAATGGAAGAAATCTAAGATTAACCTCCATAGTCTCCGTAAGTGATTTCATAGCATCAGTCTGTGCAAAGGGAGAGTTTCATATTCTAAAGAAAATCAGCTCATATTATTAAAAACAACTGCCATATAGTATGAAAAATATTGGAAAAGTATTTGATTGTACCTCAAAATACAAGTTGTATTTCTTTGCCAGGAAAAAGAAAGTGAAAACTATTTGAGCTCTAATTCTGAAAGGCAAAATTTCCAACATTGAATATTGGCTATTGCCTGTGGCCTAACTGGATAAGAGCAGTTCACCTGTTTGGTCCAATTTATTCTAACCTGTGCATTTCACATGGCAAGGGCAGAAAGTCCTAGTTTCATTGCTTACCAGGATTTATTTTTTTAAATATTTATTTATTTATTTATTTGGCTGTGTTGGGTCTTCGTTGCTGCGCACGGGCTTTCTCTAGTTGTGGTGAGCAGGGGCTACTCTTCGTTGTGATGAGCGGGCTTCACATTGCGGTGGCATTTCTTGTTGCAGAGCATGGGCTTCAGTAGTTGCAGCACATGGGCTCAGTAGCTGTGGCACGTGGGCTCAGTAGTTGTGGCTCGCAGGCTCTAGACCGCAGGCTCAGTAGTTGTGGTACACGGGCTTAGTTGCTCTGTGGCATGTGGGATCTTCCCGGACCAGGGTTTGAACCACCCTGCATTGGCAGGTGGATTCTTAACCACTGTGGCACCAGGGAAGTCCCAATGCTTACCAGGAATTTTTTTTTTTTTTTTTTTTTTGCAGTACGCGGGCCTCTCACTGTTGTGGTCTCTCCCGTTGCGGAGCACAGGCTCTGAACGCGCAGGCTCAGCGGCCATGGCTCACGGGCCTAGCCACTCCGTGGCATGTGGGATCTTCCTGGACCGGGGCACGAACCCGTATCCCCTGCATCGGCAGGCAGACTCTCAACCACTGCACCATCAGGGAAGCCCTCTTACCAGGAATTTGATCAAGACTTCTATTGCAAGTGACAAAAACTTAAATGAAACTCAGTGTATTTATTGGCCAACATAAAACACTCCAGAAGAAAAGAGTGTCTGTTCTGAAATATAACTATCTGGACCTAAACATCAAGAGGAGGCGCTCTTTCTCTCTCTCTCTCTCTCTCTCTCCCTCTCTCCCCCCACCTCCCCCCGCCCCCCACCATCACCATCATCATCATCATCATCTCTGGTCTGAGTTTCTCTCAGTTTGGCTTTCTTCTTTTAAAATCGTTTTTCACAAGATGAAGAAGTGGGTACTAGGAACTTTCACATCACATCCTTACCGCCTGTTGATTATAGAAGAAAGAGAGCCCTCATCCCCTAGCTCAAGTTCTAAAAATACCTAAAAGATTCTGATGAGGCCATCTGGGGTCCCAGTTCCATTCCTGGACACATCTCTGTGGTGAAAAAGGGCTGCCATGATGTTTTAGATTGGATTGAAGTACAAGTGGTTTTATTAAGGAAGTTCTCCCAGTAGAAAATGGTAAGCAAATGAGGGTAACAGGGTAAGGGAAGGAAAAGAGTGTGTCAAAGCTGCAATATCAGATAAAGTGCCAGCCTCCCTCTGATCCCACAGGGAGCTCCAGAACACAAATTGCACATCAGAGTGTGGAAGCAGGAGAGCTGGGCTTTGCACCTGTGCCCCAGTAGTTGGCTACAGGTTGCCCTGAGAGGATATAATCTCCTAGGCACTTCCAGCTCTGGCTCTCTGGAGGTGAGGCAACTCTAGTAGCCCAAGTGCAAACCTCTGTGGAAGGTTGCATGTACCAGCCTTTTGCAGCATAGGTCAGGGAAGTTGGGGGCTGGGCACACAGCACTGGTGTTTGCTGCACATGCTCATCCCTGAGTGGGCAAAGTACTGGTTCTCTATGATCGGTAACTCCAACCAGAACCACATTTTTGAGCCAAAGAAGAATAATTTACTAAAAAAGGGAAGATCCTGTTACAGGAAAAAGAAAGGGGCAGACAGAATAATGAATGTCAGTTCTATCTGGCTTCACTTGATTTGTACTCACCAAATTTGACCCCAAGAAGGTTGAGTCAACGTCAGGTAAACACACATTTAGAGAAGGAAAATTACATTTACTGAGAATCTACTATGTCACTAACACTGTTTTTGTTAACAGCTTCATTGAAGTATAATTACCACACAATAAAGGCACATACTTAGATTATAACTTTGATAAACTTTGACATATGTATACACCCATGAAACCATCACAGCAATCAAGATGATAAACATCTCCATCACTACAGAAGCTCCTCTTTCTAACCTATCACTCCCTACCTTTCCTGGTTCCTCCATCCTCAGGCAATTGCTCATGTGCTTTCTGTCACTATAGATTATTTTGTATTTTCTCGAATTTTATATAAATGGAATCCTTCAATATATACTCTTTGCTTTTTGGTTTGATATGATTAGTTTGAGATTAATCCATGTTTTTCTGTGCATCAATAGTTCATTCGTTTTTATTGCTGGGTAACTCTCTGTTGTAAAGATGTACCACAATTTGTTTATCTGTTCACCCGTTGATGGACTCTAGCATCTTTATGTATCGTATTATATTTATATGTCATATTCTTTTCACCATACTGTGGGGCAGGTCTTACTGTGCTCTTTTTACAAAAGAGGTGTTTAGGCTCAGACAAATGAGCTAAGTTACCTTATATCTTATCTCATAAGTAGTGGAGCTTAGATCTCAGGGTTTTCCCTCAGCAAAGTCTGTGCTGTTTTCATCCTCCCCATCTTTCTAAGAACACAAATTTGACACTCAGTAATTGATTGTTAGTTACTCTAATTAGCAACATTTACATACTCAAAAGGTGTTTTCCAATTTTAAACTCTTACTTAGAAGTCTTGCCTCCAGCTTTGATGTTTTCTTTATGCCACAGTTGGGAAATAACCCATTTCCTACTCTCTTTCCTCTTAAAAATAACGAAACAGAATAATGCAATAGGATGTTTCCTAGCATCCTAGGAAACATGTCCAATCTTTGGCCATTTTTACTCTGCTGCACGAAATCATTTATCATTTCACTACTGAGCTATGCAGTTGATAGTTTAAGAAGTCAGCGCTAAGTGTGTGCCCTAGTTAGATCCCTCCAAGTTTCAGAGTGAAATGGGAAATGATACTAGGTGAAAGCATTAGGAATTTCAGCAGTTTTCCCAATGACAAAACCTCACATCTCACTTCTTAGAAAATTCCAGTGCACTTACTTTGGTACCTTATATTTCTAAATTTACATTTTTTGCTTGTGTATGTCCAGTCTCTCCAGTTCAACTGTAAATTCTGTGAGAGCATCTACCAAACCAACCTTATATATAATCTGGATGTCCAAGCTCAAAATTCTAAGTCCATTCAACTGGAGGGTATATACACTCTAATCTTGCCAGACTACAGTCTTCAGATGAGAAGATGCCTAAGAATATAGTTTGAAGGATTTTGCCTATATTATAATAACATCATAAAGTAGGATCATCATAAAGGACTTAAGGAGATTAATAAAGTCTGGGTTAAGGAGAATGAAGCAGATCCTGCTAGAGCTCTACCCTTATCCCCTATGTGCTCACTTCTATACTTGAAAGGCCACTTACTGAAATCCCTTTGATTCTTTCTGCCTGTGGTCATTTCTCTGCTTTTGGGACAGACCGGTCCAGCATGCAGGTCAGGACAGAAGTGCAGGAAGGTTAATGTCCCCAGGAACAGTCCTCAACCAATAACAGAGAGCTGGTGGATAAATACCTCAGCTTTCTCACCTCTTGGGTGGGGATAATACTGAAGCTCTTCTGCTTTGTCTCTTAGAGTTCCCCAGAGGAACTGAGCCCCAGTTACCCCCACTAGTCATCTGCTCGATAAATCACCTGTTAATGTCTTTCTTCCCTTCTCTGTCTCCATTCCCAGCTCTTCTACCTTTGCTTTCTGTTGGAAAAGCCAAACAAAGACAGATATTATAGCAACCAAAGTAATAGCAACCACTGCTACACATCTCAGCATATTGGGTTAAGTGTTTCCTATACATTAACCTATTCAATTCCCATAATTATGTAAGAGGTAAGTATTTTTTATTCCCATTTGACTAATGAAGAAATTGAGTCTTTTGAAAAGTTAAGAAACATCCCAATTTCACAGATTAAGGGGCAAATTGGGTTCCCGCGAATTCTGAGTGACTCCCAATTCTATGTTTTATACTCTATCAGGGGGCTTCCCTGGTGGCGCAGTGGTTGAGAGTCCGCCTACCGATGCAGGGGGCACGGGTTCGTGCCCCGGTCCGGGAGGATCCCACATGCCGCGGAGCGGCTGGGCCCGTGAGCCATGGCTGCTGAGCCTGCGCGTCCGGAGCCTGTGCTCCGCAACGGGAGAGGCCACAACAGTGAGAGACCCGAGTACCGCAAAAAAAAAAAAAGTATGCTCTATCAAAGCTCTCAGTCCAGGCCCCTTGGTATTGTGGTGTACACAATTAATACAAGCTCACCTAGTGGCCCTGGGAAATGCCAACATCTTTTTCTTATATGTTTGATAGTACCCAAGAAAGGATAGCTCCAGGAAAAACTAGTTAAATTGTATGGATTTTTTTTCTTTATTTGTTGTGACTCTTTTGAAGCCTTGACATGCAGTTTAAAATGAGCCTTAGCTCTCCTAGCTGTGTTTGCAGAAGTAATATCAAAATGATACCCTATTCACGTTTCTTTCAACCATCCACTCTGGCATAACTGATGGTGTGCCAGTGAAATTGCTATAAGTGAACATTTTCATCCTTGCCACTCATTACTGAGGAAGAAAATTCAAGGAGTTCCCAATATACTTTATTTTTTAATATGAAACACACACACACACACGCACGCACACACACTACTTTCCTTGTTCTTGAATATATGCAATTTATCTATCAGTATCAGAGCAGGTTACGTTTCTTACTCACTTGCTTTTGTTTCTTTTCCATCCATATGCCAGAGAGAAGGAATTTTAATCACCGAAGGAGAATTTGTATAATAAAAGTGATGTCTGCAATTCCTTCAGCGAAGAACATGAATAAATGATCTGTAGATTCTTAATGCATTGCTCCAAATATGAGTTTCAATTTGCACAGGAGTTTCAATTTGCACAGAAGTTTCAACAAATTGTTTTGTGTCCCTAAAGACATACAGATACCTCATGGGATACATAGCAAAGGATTCCATTTAGAAAGAATTTTGTTTACGAGTAATATATCCTCTGCACTTTTCTCCGCTCTGTTAATGGCTAATGACACTGAGTAATATAAGCATGCTGTTTTTCTTTTTCTTAAAAAATTTTATTTATTTATTTATTTATTTTTGGCTGCGTTGGGTCTTCGTTGATGCACGCGGGCTTTCTCTAGTTGCGGCAAGCGGGGGCTACTCTTCGTTGCAGTGCGCGGGCTTCTCATTGTGGTGGCTTCTCTTGTTGCGGAGCACGGGCTCTAGGTGCACAGCCTTCGGTGGTTATGTCACGCGGGCCCAGTAGTTGTGGCACACGGGCTTAGTTGCTCTGCAGCATGTGGGATCTTCCCGGACAAGGGGTCGAACCCATGTCCCCTGCATTGGCAGGCAGGTTTTTAACCACTGCACCACCAGGGAAACCCTCTTTTCTTTTTAATGAGAGGTCCAACATGAACTTCGATCTAAAGTTTTCTAAGTTTTTCAGAGTTCAGCACCACCTTTTCATTCAAGGATTTAAAAGCACAACACAAGAGTTGAGATCAAATGATAGCTTAAGTGTATACAATAATTAACTTTGCACTCAAGTGACACACACTACACTAAGGTTTTATTTATTTTATCTTTACAACATGTCTATGATACAGATGCTATTATTATACACATTTTTTAGGTAAGCAAGCTGAGGCTTAGAAGGGATAAATACTTGGCTGAGGGTCACACAATTATTACAGTGTTTAAATGTTACCCACAAGTTTTGTCATTTTATACCTTTATAATTAGTCCTATTTAGTCTTGCCATACAGACCCTACCCCTGCAAGTTAGCCTAAATGTCAAATATTTTGTCTCTAAAACTTGGCACTTGTTCCAAAGGCATTAAGTAGTTCATACTCACGTTATATGGTTGAAAGCGTTCCATATTACTTTGCTGATGAAAGGAGTGGTAGTTAACTATTCTGTGACATCTCCATCAACTTTAACCTATTCAACTTTAACAATAACACCAAACTTTTCATGTTTTTGTTATTTTGGTAGTTAAAAAGAATGCGGAAACTACCTACAAGTGCTAATAATTCCTTTTTTGGATTTATTATGATCTGATGGTATTGATGAAAGACTGTTTAAAACATAAATTAACTATCATGGGCAGAACAAAGAAATATTCTTCCTCTTAAATTTTAATTTCAGATTTTTTAGCTTAAGGATGTTACAAAGCTTCAATTTTGAGATCTGAAATCATATACACTCTAACATCAATAGGGTATCATTTTCGTAATTGTTAACAAAATTTCATATGGAAAAGGAGAGGGAGGGGTCAACAGGATTTTTTTATCTTATTGGATCTCTAACTTGTGCTAGGCATGTCCCATGGTGTTATTTACTTTCGTTCCATTGTTGTAACAGCCTTGAGAAGCTCGTACTGCTCTTCCGCAGCCATTTTACCAAGTCCCTGTGAGGTCAGGGAATGTGCCGAAGCTGCAGTCACTGGGAAGTGACGGGATAGGAATATGAATCCTGAACTAACTTGGTGGTCCAGGCTTTTTTCTGTTCCAGTGTATCCCAAAACACAGATGAAACAGAACACTAATTTCAAGGACGATGATGGATGTTATATGAAAATAAGGGTTTCAGTGAGGCCAAATGAATTTGGAGAACAATAGGTGGAAAAAAGTCAACCAGATTTCTTTCCTCTAGGATTTTTCAGAGGCCATAACATGCTAATTCACAAACTGAATCAGGGTTGTGGCAGGAAGTATTCTAAGATAGTCCCAAAGATTCCAACCCCTGGATGTATGAGTCCAACATAATCTTGTCCCCTTGAGTGAGGATGAGACTGGTGAAATTGATGGGATATCATGCCTGTGATTAGGCTACATTACATGGCAAATGTGAAGGGTCCAAAACTGTTGACCTTGAGTCAATAAAAAATGGGATGATCCTGGAAGAACCTGACTTAATCAGGCGAAAGCCCTTAAAGGAACTGAGGTCATCCTGCTGACCTTGAAAAACAAGCAGCCATGTGTGATTGCCTGTGGAGAGGGACTGTCTCTAGTTGCTGAGGGCTTCAATCCAACCTCCACAAGGAACTGAATTCTGCCAAAAACCGTATGAGCTTGGAAGAGAACCTGAGCTCCAGAAAAGAACACAGCCCAGCCAACACCGTGATGAAACCCCCTGAGAATCTGAGCAGAGGACCCAGCTAGGACAAGCTTGGACTCCTGACCCAAGGAAACTGTGAGATAATAAATGGCTATTGTTTTAAGCTGCTAAGTTTATGGTAATATGTTATGTAGCATAGAAAACTAACACAGGGATATAGCACTTAACTGTCAAAAAATCCTTTCTTTTTTCCCAGCATATCTTATGGGACTGGCGTTCCATAAAATTAACTTTTAGAAATGCTGCATTTTTGATGACTTTCTTCTCTCCTTTGGATAAAGGTTGATGGTCAAAACACAACATTTTGCTTCCAGGAATAGGCAGACCTTGTTCTGATTAGGAAAAGAAGGAATGTGTGCTCTTTTAGCGGACCTGGACTTGGTGTGGCATGAAGTCAGTGAATTAGAAAGGCCAGGCCAGGTAAGAGGAAAAATGACTAAGTTTAGCTCTTGTGATGGTTAATTTTATGTGTCAACTTGACTGGGCCAAGTCAAGTTGGTCTTCTGACCAGGGTCTTCAGAATTTGATTAAACATTATTTCGTGGTGTGTCTGTGATGGTATTTTTAGATGAGATTAACATTTGAATCCATAGACAGAGTAAAGCAAATTGCCCTCCCCAGTGTGAGTGGGCCTCATGCAATTCACTGAAGGCCTGAGTAGAATAAAAGGCTAAGTGAGAAAGAATTGTCTCTCTCTGACCAACTGTCTTCAAGCTCCCGGGACATCAGTCTTTACCTGCCTTCAGACGTGGACTTGGACTCTAACTGGAAGTTGTATCATTGGCTCGCATGGTTCCCTTCTCAGCCTGACCAATTCTGAAATTCAAATTATCTATGCCCCAGAGTTGATGAGTGATGCTTTCCAAAGTACTGAAGAAGGAAATCCAAATGGCAACAATTTACACTGCAGTAGTTGGAAAGACCATTTTGAGTTGGCTTGGTCAGGTCATCCCCTTCTTGTGAAAAAACTGGATTTCTGATGGTTTATATATGGAGAGGAAGAGAGAAGGGGAGATCCTGGATGACTCCTAGATTTCTGGTTGCTAACAACGTAGCTGGTTGGTGGCGACCATCATTCATTGAAAAACTAACACAGGTTTAGTAGAGAAAAATCATTAGTTAAGTTGTTCTTGAGATGCCTTTGAAATATTCAAAAAAGAGATGTCAAAAAGGCAAGTAAATATGTGGTCACTACTGGGCTAGAAATACACATATGTGGGCCATCTGCAAAATAGTCATAACTGAAGCTGTGATCATGGGCGAGATTATGGGGTGTTGGAGGGGGGAGGTTGGGGATCAAAGGAGAGGGTCTAGGATTCTTGAAGAATTCCTATAGCTAATGGGCTGATAGAGGAGGCTGCACCTGAAAAGGTAACAAGAACCTTTTGTAAAAGCATAGGAACACAGAGTTTGAGCTCCTAATTGAAGGATAATTAAGTTTCTGACCAGAAATCAGTAGAAAAGTCATTCAGGGATGGAGGAAACATAATGAGCTAAATCATTCAGGACAAAGTGAGCAGATACAGAGAAGAGCAAGTTACACGGTTTGATTGTTGAGGCTGAGAGGGAGAGAGGATGACAAAAGGAGCAGGTTGTCATATGATGAACAGGCGAGAATGTCGTAAAGATTTGCATTCGTTCAACAGACTTGGAGATTTTCAACTTTGGAGGCTGAGTGTCAGGGCTCTGGACATCCTGTCTACACCTCAACTGCATTGTCTTTTCATATGTGGCTAAGACAGTATTTGGAGATACAAACCTGTTATCTTTCCTCTCTGTATTTCTCTCCATTCACACAGAGGTTTGCTCTGTGCTCATTGCCTATTCTGTTTCTCCAGTGGGGGACATGAATTGGAAACTTAAGTTGCCTGGAAGGATCAGTCAGGTGGTGGAAACAGGTCAAGTGGATTGGGTGCAGGAGAACCAAGGAATGATGAGGTCTGTGGAAAACTGGGGAGCACTTTTCTCTCTTAAAGGATTCAAATTTGAACTTAAACAAACAAACACACTGGGCAAGCCACATAAAGCTTGTCTGCAGGCTGTCATCAGCCCAAGCACCCAAGTTTATGTCCTTTGGACTAAACTTTGGAAGAATTGGGTGAAGAAGGTGGCAAAAATTAAAAAAAAATACCAAACCTACAGGTATACTAAAATGTGCTAAAGAAGCAGAGGGGAGATTGCAATTTCCCCTTTCTATCCCCTAAATTGGGGGGATTCCTCCTGATTGGGGCAGGAAGGGACCAAAGGGAGGGCTTATAAAGCCCCTGAGTTCTTCACATCCAGGCTGCTTTGCAGGAATCAAGGCCTCAGAGCAACGGCTGCATTTGGCAGACATGACGTGGATGCAGCAGAGGCCTTTGCAGTGGAAGGGGCCAAGGGCACAGGGACAGTGAGAAACTCAGCAGACACTTCCCAGGCACCACGCTTGACTGAGGGCCAGGTTAGTCCCTCTTCCCCTCACTTGTTGGCTCTGCTTAGAATGCCAGCACTGTGGCTCATCCTGGAGGCGAGGTCAGAGGTTAGACTGAGATTTTCTTTCCTTCTAAAAAAATGAGGAACAGTCAGAAAAATGAAGTCAGAACTTAGGCTGAATTATTTTTAAAGCAGTAAAGAGTTATGACAGATTTCACCCACCTGTCTTTGAATCCAAGATTCATATCTGTTATATATGTTCTGGAGTTCCACAGAATTATCTGGAAATAGACGGGACTCACTGCTATGGGTCACCCATCATGCTAGTTTGCCTGGGACAGGGGTTCCCTCAGTCTTTCAATGTTAAAATGCTAAAACTGGGAAAATCTTGAACAAAACAGGATGAACTGGTTACTCAATCACTGCCAATGAAACAATTACAAATTACTGCCCAGAATAAGGGTAGGGTTTTTTTTTTTCATCTTTATTGGAGTATAATTGCTTTACAATGGTGTGTTAGTTTCTGCTTTATAACAAAATGAATCAGTTATACACATACATATGTTCCCATATCTCTTCCCTCTTGCGTCTCCCTCCCTCCCATCCTCCCTATTCCACCCCTCTAGGTGGTCACAAAGCACCGAGCTGATCTCCCTGTGCTATGCGGCTGCTTCCCACTAGCTATCTATTTTACGTTTGGTAGTGTTTATATGTCCATGCCACTCTCTCACTTCGTCCCAGCTTACCCTTCCCCCTCCCCATATCCTCAAGTCCATTCTCTAGTAGGTCTGTGTCTTTATTCCTGTCTTACCCCTAGGTTCTTCATGACATTTTTTTCTTAAATTCCATATATATGTGTTAGCATACGGTATTTGTCTTTCTCTTTCTGACTTACTTCACTCTGTATGACAGACTCTAGGTCCATCCACCTCATTACAAATAGCTCAATTTCGTTTCTTTTTATGGCCGAGTAATATTCCATTGTTTATATGTGCCACATCTTCTTTATCCATTCATCCAATGATGGACACTTAGGTTGTTTCCATCGCCTGGCTATTGTAAATAGAGCTGCAATGAACATTTTGGTACATGACTCTTTTTGAATTATGGTTTTCTTAAGGTATATGCCCAGTAGTGGGATTGCTGGGTCATATGGTAGTTCTATTTGTAGTTTGTTATCGGTAGGTTTTTGAAGAGGAGAGTATCTAATCAGAGCTGTGTTTGGGGGAGATCAACCTACTTACCATATGTAGGATGATTGGGGAGAGAGAAGAGGCTCTGAGACCAGCTCGAGTGGCACAGTGGCTCTGCTGAGAGAAGAGGGTGCTTGGATTAGGAAAGAAACTCTCAGAATACAGAGGAGGGGCGGGATTCAGATGACCCTGTAGTGGTAAGTGACCACACCATCAAGTTGGTAGATGTGGAGTCGGGTTTGGTGACAAAATAGAACCTTAACTGTGCTGGCTGATTTAGGCAATGGCTCCTTAACAAATAAGAATTAAAAACCCTAATTTAGATGATAAAATATTTTCTATTTTTAGTTCTGTCAGTTTACGCCTACTTATTTATGAAGACTTGGGAACACATTCACCATCAGGCTAGGCTAGTGGTTTTCAACCAAGGAAGATTTTGCACCCTCCCCCCAGCCCCAGGGAACATTTGGTAATATCTGGAGACGTTGGTTATCACAACTAGGGATCCTACTGGCATCTTGTGGGTAGACGCCAATGACGTGTCTAAACATGCTATAATGTGCAGGGTAGTCCCCACAACAAAGTATTAACCAGCACTAAATGTCACTTGTGCCAAGGTTGAGAAGCCCTGGGCTATGTGAAACAGCTTGAGAAAACATGACCATTACTGTAGAGAGCATATATTCTAAGTCTAGGTAATGATGGATGCTTTTATAGAAAATATTTGTTAGGTTCAATAGTGAACTTCTTCAAGTCAGGTGTTTTTTACCTCTGAATTTCCAGGGCCTTGCACGTAGTAGCTGTTCAATAATTGTTCAGTGGACAAAAGATAAAACAATAGTATCTTTTAATGAAAAGATACTATTACCATGTGTCAGGCATTTCTTTAAAATATCACTTATTGTTCTTAAGAACGCTCAGTTCGGTACTATTTTTGTTGTTTCATTTTGCAGATGAAAAATATGAGGATCAGATAATTAAGTCACTTTCTAGGAAGAAAAGGAGCCAATGTTGGAGTCCTCATTTATCTGACTTTGTTCATCTTATTAACCATCACACTGCACCATCTCTGTTTTAAGAAGGACCCAAATTGTGTTGGCCATAATCAAATTTCCAATTATCCAAATGCTGGAATAAATGCCTTTATAAGCTTCATAAACTATCCTCCCCTCTTTGTTTTGTTTTGTTTATTACCACTCTGTAAACTTGCTATTGCTATACGCACATTGAATTTATAAAGTACCATATTAGTCAGGAGCATTCTACTTTTCTATAGCACAACCATTTCCAGATGTATTCCTGGGATTTATGCATTAATATCGCCAGTTGGATGGTGTACTTGATATTACTTCAGTAGATAAGAAATCCTTGAAAGGCGGCTTGATGATAAACAGTGAGCAAAGATTGCCACTCCTCTTCCCATTTAAACAAATCTCATTCTATTATTTTGTGGTGAAATGTAAACCGGCACATTTTCATCTTATTCCCTGCTTTTATTGCTCTCTCAGTAACTTTATTTAAGAGGGAAGAAAAATGTTAACTGAGATGGGGAAAATTCAATAGCAAAGTACAGTAGGCTCAAAGAATGTATACTGTCACCTGCCACCGTCCGGCTGTCTGATGGTTGATTGCTTTCTGAAGGCTCTAAAAACAGGAGATCAATATGCTGCAAAAGAAGTATGCGTTCTCATTGTGGGAATCTTTACCCCACTGTAGTGCTATCAGCAGGTGGCTAGAATAGACTAATCCTGCAAATAATTCATAAAAAGCCTTCCACACTTTTCACCATCTGGCCCCGGCTTATCTTTCCCATCTCATCTTCCATCCCCACCTACACTCCTGCCTCATAAGTCAAATATCATTGACTGAATGTGCCTTAAATGTTCACCTTCCAAGACGTTCAGATGTTTGGTCTCAAGTATCCCACTCTCCAAGGTGAAGAACAATTTGTTCTTCTAAACCAATTTCGAACATCATGTCCAATGTGAGGCTACTCCTGACCTAGTTCTCTCTGAGCAGCAATCATTCAGTCACTCACTCACCAAAGTTTTATGGAGCCCTCTGTTGGCTACTGTTGAGAAAGTGACAAATAAGACAGATACGGTTCCAGCCCTCATGGAGCTTACAAGCCTAGACAAATCCAGCAAAATTAAGGACTGCCTTCCTTCGTTCCCACACTGTTTGCTTTTTTTGTCTCTATTTATATGATGTCTTTATTTTTTATTATGGGCCCACTCTGAGCATCATGAGCAATTCAGTGTCTTATTCATCACAGCATTCCCTTAATCCGGTCCAGTCCCTTACACACAGTAGACATTGAATAGACTTGTGTGTTGAGGGGTTGGATTTTCTATGTAATACCTAAGAAGAATCCAATAAACACAGTAAATAATCCCATGGCTTTAAAATTTTTCCTAGTACAGATCTTTCCTTTTTCTTTAACCATTGTTCCAGATTTGCAGCAGAAAATAAGCAGAGTTTTCCAGTCATAGTCATTTGGTTTCTTCTGTTTTTAACTACCCCAGGATTTACATGCAGTTTATTCTAGATCTGTGCTATCCAATACATATAGCTACTGAGCACCTGAAATATGTCTAGTCTGAAATAAGATTGCTATAAACGAAATCCTGTGAAATATATACTGGCTTTCAGAGATGTAAAATATCTGATTAATACTTTTGTATTGATTAGTTATCAAAATGATAATATTTTGATTGTATCAGGTTAAATAAGCTACATTATTAAAATTAACTTTACCTGTTTATTTTTACAATGTGGTTATTAGAAAAATTTTAATTGTGTATGTGATTTGCATTATATTTCTGCTGGCAGTGCTCTTCTCGATTCTTGCCTTCCACTTCTCTGGCTTTTCTTCTTGTAGCAAGCCCTTTTGGGGACCTCCCAGAACATTCTGGTGTCTGTGGTGAAAATCCTTAATTCTGGCTTTGTCTGTATCTAGCGTGTTTCATCTGGTGTCTTGGCAGCCTAAGGTGGTATCTACTAGGCATGGCTGGGAAAACACAAGGGTATGAATTCTTGCCTTTTTTCTTGTCTCCCCCAAGACTCCTCCTGTCCACTCTGCAAAAGCTTCCCAGTTTCCCTCTTGGAAAAATATGGTCTTACATCATACCTTTCTCCTTCCCTGAGCTAATCTGTCTCAGGTTCTTGACCTAAGCATCATGGCAGAAGGGCTGTGGTTGGGGGAAACCAGCTTCCTCCAAAGAAGCAAAATACAGTTTGATATTTGAAACTTTCATTTCCACCATATATGTTTATTGATTAAATGAAAAATTAAAAACATTGAGCCATAGCTGGAGTTCTTCTTCTGGGAAATGAAACTTAACTTTATTCTCCTTTTCACATCCCCAAAGCTTGGAAGGAAACCACGTTTTGTCATTGTTTATTTCGCTTGCAACACTAGAGGATTTTTCAGAGAGGGAGTGTTGCAGTAAGTCTCACAAGGACATAGGCTTTCTGGAAAAGCACTCAAAGGGTAAATATTGGTTTTGCAGACCCAGAGTGACTCACCGAGTAAGCTGAACTATTTATAATCTCCCCAGGATTTAAAATCTCAAACCATGAGCCTTTGAGTTTTCTCCGATGAAAGGATGGAATGGAAGGATTTCCTCTAGGATTACTGGTTCCACATCTTTCATATCACTCAGCACTCCAGCCCACATTCTTAATTTAACAATTCAATGTGAAATATTTCCTTCTTTTTTAATACTGCACCCATGATTAGGTTGTAGCTACACCCAGGGTATCAGTATCAAAGCTTCCTGGATGAATCCCTTTGAAAAGATTGCTAGGAAAAGTCTCCATTTTATTTCATAAAATGTGAAATGATTGTCCCTGGATGTTTGTCCTGCCCTTTTAATTCCTAATCTGTAGTACTGTCAACAAGCTGGTACTCCCCTCTCCCCATCGTGCATCCCATTTTTGCCCACGGCAAATGTGACTGTTGTTATTTTCCTCAAATAAGTCTAAATTGTGAATTACGTCAGTTCATCACAGCCAAACCTCTTTTTAATTGCAGATTAATCTCAAATGTCCCCCCTCCAAATTAAAGTGAAATGCACAGAATGCTGCTGTTTCTCCAACTCTTCCAAAGCGGAGTATATCCAAAATGCTATGAAGCATTCTGACGATTGAGCCACATTAAGACACGTAAACATTTAAAAATCACTTACGTCTTCTTTGCTGTTTGGGGAAAACGTTAACATTTGAGTCATAGAGGTTGCTGATAAGATGAGTGTCAATCTGTTGATTGCCCTGTACTTTCCTTTGAAGTTAAGAGTGAGTTTTGTCAATTTTCAGTTGTCCACCGCTGAGATTTCTGCTATTTATGATCAAATTTCTGAGGATGCATTGCTTATGAGGAAGGACAGAACCATTAAAAAAATTAATACTTAATTTTTTTTAAAGTTAAGCATTTTCTCTCTTTTTTAAAAAAATTAGTTATTTTATTTTGGCTGCATTGGGTCTTCGTTGCTGCGTGTGGGCTTGTCTCTGGTTGCAGCGAGCGGGGGCTACTCTTCATTGCGGTGCGCGGGCTTCTCATTGTGGTGGCTTCTCTTGTTGTGGAGCATGGGCTGTACGCGTGTGGGCTTTGGTAGTTGTGGCACGGTAGTGCTCAGTAGTTGTGGCACATGGGCTTAGTTGCTCCACGGCATGTGGGATCTTCCCGGACCAGGGCTCAAACCCCTGTCCCGTGCACTGGCAGGCAGATTCTTAACCACTGCGCCACAAGGGAAGACCAATACTTAATTTTTTTAGAGCAGTTTTATTTTTTTTACTAGAACTTTCATTTTCCACTCTTTTTTTTCTTTAATTGAAGTATAGTTGATTTACACTATTGTGTTAGTTTCAGGTGTACAGCAAAGTGATTTAGTTACATATATATATATATTTTTCAGATTATTTTCTGTTATAAGTTATTACAAGATATTGAATATAGGGCTTCCCTGGTGGTGCGGTAGTTAAGAACCCGCCTGCCAATGCAGGGGACATGGGTTCAAGCCCTGGTCTGGGAAGATCCCACATGCTGCAGAGCAATTAAGCTTGTGCGCCACAACTACTGAGCTTGCACTCTAGAGCCCGCGAGCCTCAACTACTGAGCTCACGTGCCGCAACTACTGAAGCCCGCGCGCCTAGAGCCTGTGGTCCGCAACAAGAGACGCCACTGCAATGAGAAGCCCATGCACTGCAACAAAGAGGAGCCCCCCCCTCCCCAACTAGAGAAAGCCTGCATGCAGCAATGAAGACTAAATGCCGCCAAAAATAAATAAATAAATTAATTAAAAAAAATAGATATTGAATATAATTCCCTGTGCTGTACAGAAAATCCTTGTTGCTTATCTCTTTTATGTATAGTAGTTTGTATCTGTTAATCCTATAATCCTAATTTATTCTTCCCTTCCTCCCTTTCCCCTTTGGTAACCATAAATTTGTTTTCTTTGTCTGTGAGTTAGTTTCTGTTTTTTATATAGATTCATTTGTATTATTTTCTAGATTCCACATATAAGTGAGATATATATATATATATATATATATATAGTAGTTGTCTTTCTTTGTCTGACTTACCTCACTAAATATAATATTCTCTAGGTCTATCCATGTTACTGCAAATGGCAATATTTCATTCTTTTTTATGGCTGAGTAATATTCCATTGTATACATGTACCACATCTTGTTAAGTCAATAGTCTGTTGATGGGCACTTGGGTTGTTTCCATGTCTTGCCTATTTTAAATAGTACTACTATGAACTTTGGGGTGCCTGTATCTTTTTGAATTAGGGTTTTCATCTTTTCTGGGTATGTACCCAGGAGTGGGATTGCTGGATCATATGGTAGTTCTATTTTTAGTTTTTAAGGAACCTCCATGCTATTCTCCATAGTGGCTACAGCGATTTACATTCCCATCAACAGTGTAGGAGAGTTCCCTTTTCTCCACACCCTCTCCAGCATTTATTATTTCTAGACTTTTTGATGACAGCCATTCTGGCCAGTGTGAGGTGATACTTCACTGTGGTTTTGGTTTGCATTTCTCTAATAATTAGCAATATTGAGTGTCTTTTCATAGGCCTGTTGTCTATCTGCATGTCTTCTTTGGAGAAATGTCTATTTAGGTCTTCTGTCCATTTTTTGATTGGGTTGTTTGTGTTTTTGATATTGACTTGTATGAGCTAGAGCAGTTTTATTCACAGTGAAATTGAAGGGAAGGTACAGAGATTTCCCACATACCCCCAGCCCCCACACATGCAGAGCCTCCCCACCATCAACATCCCTGTCAAATGGGACATTTGTTACATAACAATGATGAAACTACCTTGACACATCATAATCTCCCAAAGTTCATAATTTACATAAGAGTTCACGCTTGGTTTGCATTCTGTGTATAAGGATATGTATCTTTCATCATGGTATCATACAGAGTAGTTTCACTGACCTAAAAATCCTCTGTGCTCTACCTATTCATCCCCAACTCTCCCAAGCGTGGCACGCAGTGATCTTTTACTGTCTCCATAGTTTTACCTTTTTCATAATGCCATATAGTTGGAATCATACAGTATATAGTCTTTGCAGATTGGCTGCTTTCACTTAGTCATATGCATTTAAGATCCCTTCATGTCTTTTCACATGTCTTGATAGCTCATTTCTTTTTAGCACGAAAAGTAGTCCATTGTCTGGATGTACTACAGTTTATCCATTCATCTACTAAGGATATCTTGTTTGCTTTCTGGTTTTGGAAATTATAAATAAAGCTGCTGCAAACATTTATATGTAGGTTTTTGTGTGTACCTGTTTTCAAATCCTTTGGTTAAATACCAAGGAATGCAATTGCTGGATCGTATGGTAGCAGTATGTTTAGTTTTGTCAGAAACAGCCAAACTGTCTTCCAAAATGACTGTACCATTTTGCATTCCCACCAGCAGGGAGTGAGAGTTCATTTTGCTCTACATCCTCGTGAGCATTTGGTATTGTCAGTGTTCTGGATTTTGCCCATTCTAGTAGGAGTGTAGTGGTTTCTCACTGTTGTTTTAATTTGCATTCCTCTGATGTTATATGAGGTGGGATGGCCATTTTAATAGCTGTTTTACCTTAGGCTAATTTCTTGACTTCTACAAACTTCAGCATCCTCATCTGTAAACTATGAATGGCAATACATGTCTTGCACGATTCAGGGGACAATTATAAATGACATGTAAACTGTATGATTCAAAACAGGCCTTCAACAATGAAGCTATCATGAGGATCCACAAAGTGATTCCAAGTGTCGCACAAGTCAGGCCCCCTAGTGTTTTGGATTTCATGAACTAGGATAATTAATTTTTTTTGATGGAGCTTATAGAAAGTTGACAAACTTTATTTTATCTTGTTAAGTGAAGACAATACAGAAGAAAGTCAATCCAACTATCATTTACTCTCATCATTTTATCTAAAAGAAAGGAATTTTTGCAACATCAACAACAAAAGAAGGAAGCACATAATCCAAGAAAATAATACTATAATATCCTTTACATTCAATTTATACATCTTTGTAAGAAGCTCTTGCTTTTTTTCATTTCATTATGAATGGTAAAAACAATTCATCCGAAGCAGGCACTGGTTGGACTGATGAATTCTCAGGAAAGCCTGGAACCCTTTCTTTGTTGATGTGTTTTTCTAAAGCCATGTTTCTCTCCTTGGCTGGGCTCCTCTTGTTTTCTGAACGGTCAACATGTCACAGTCATATCTTATTAGGGAAATAGGATAATGTCGAGTCTTTTTTTACCCACTGAGATTGAGTTTACGTTCTGCTCTTTCAAATGTGTCCCTGTCAGGCTTTGCTGCTTTCTGATCTATTTTCAGTGGCTCTCCATCTGACCTGAAAACATGCATATGGGTGCTTGTTCACTAATGTTCCCATCTGTAGAGATCTGTTCACATTCTCGGATTTAGCATGCCTTATTTTCCCTTCCCGTTTTCAGAGTACCACAGGTGAACTCCCTGAAAATCTTGTCATCCATGGCTTTGCTTACAATTTCTTTAGACATGAAGATGGCCACAAGTATTCATTTATCCTCTACATTTGGCAATGATGCCTACCTTAATTTTTAAGATTGTAAATTCTACAAAGTTGGGCATTTGGTTTAACATATGTATCAACAGAAGAAGTGTGCATTCTGTAACCATGGAAAACCACATGGGGTTGTCTCTGTAAGAGTGGAAAACTTGGAGGAAGAATGTCATGTTGATATAGAATTAGAATTTTGAGTTCAAAGGCAGACTTCTTGGTAATATATAGACTAAGACCCTTAGTTTCAGATGGACAAGTTAACGTACTAGGAGGGGAAAGATCTGCCGATGGTCACATGGGGAGTTAGGCCCTGGATAAATAACTGTAAAACCATGTTGCAAAGGAAACTGTACTGGTGATAGGGCTGTTAAAGAACATCTACTATTCCAGATTTACTTCACTGGTATTGCACTTAAGGTTTTAGATTATGACCCACCTACAACATGTGTGATTGTCCTGAGACTTAAGGATATTAATTGCCCTGAAACTGAGATCACAGTCATAGAATAGTCAAGAACAGAAATAGCCAATCAAACATAAATGTTGCATTTGCACCCTAAACCCAGTTTCTGGTTACACATTAAGCATATACTGGTATTCAGTGCACTGGGAGGCAGTTCTCAGTAAGGATCTGAGCTTTGGCACCAGAAAAAACAGTTTGAGCCTTGGCTCCAAAACTTATTAATTGTATGAACTTCAACAATTTCTTTAACTTCTTTCAGACTTAGTTTCCAACCTCTACAATAATAATATTAACTTTAGGGACTTTTTTTGTCAGTAGTTTATAGTACTGTGATAATAAACAAGTAGGGTATATTCACTCATTGGAGTAAGGTTATACCTTGAAGCTTACTGCTCTGAACAATTTTTGCCCAAATAGGATATTTATAGAGTTTTGGAAACCAAAGTTAGGAGGGTCAAAGTTAGATGATCAAATATGACAAAATTATCGGGAGAATTGTATAAAGCATATGAACAGGATGAAATATATAATGAAACCATACAGGATGGTTTATGGCATCATATGTAATAGTATATGGTATGTGATGGTATATAACATGGGTTGGCAAACCGTGGTCCTGCTGCCTGTTTTTGTAAATAAAGTTTTATTGGAATGTAACAATGCTCATTCATTTATATATCATCTATAGATATGCTGCTTTTGTGCTACAATAGCAAAGTTGAATAGTTGGGACAGAGACCATATGCCCACAAAGCCTAAAATATTGACTATCTGGATCTTTATAGAATATGTTTGCTGATCCCTGGCATATAATGATGCTGATACTATGGGTTCATTTTCTTTTCCAATGGAAGACCTCAAGGCACCAAGCAGCCTTTATTTCCCGAACATTCACTGCAGTGCCGAGCTCAGTGTTCTGTATATATTCAGCCACCTATACATTCTGCAGCATACTTTTACTATCTATTTCCTATAATTTTGGTAAAAATAAATAATTAACATAGGATAGTAAGGTGGCCAAAGTACCTTCTAACATGAGCATTACAGCTAATTACTTTCCTAAAACCTGGTTCATAAAACCACTATCCCAGGACAAACCTTGTTGGTTTAGCTCAGTAGTTCTAAAACTTAAGCATGAGTCAGAATCACCTGGAGGGCTGGCAAAAGCACACATGGCTGGGTCCCACTGTCCAGATTTCTGATGCAAGAGGTCTAGTGTGGAGCCCCAGAATTTTTTTTTTTTCCAACCGTGCCACACTGCTTGCGGAATCTTAGTTTCCCAGTCAGGATCGAACCTGGGCCCTGGCAGTGAAAGCACTGAGTCCTAACCATTGGACCGCCAGGGAATTCCCCAGAATTTGTGTTTCTGACAAGTTCGCAGGTAATGCTGATGCTGCTGGATCACAGACCACCTTTGAGCATCACAAACATCTGGACTGTCTGCATAGGATGTTTGGATTGCAATCTCCACAAGGCCCTGAACTTATGTATTTCATTCATTTAAGTATATCCAGCCTCTGTCACAGGGCCTGACCTGTCTTTACTCAGCACTCAACACATATTCGTCAAATGGATGAATAAAAAGCCACTACCTGCTCTAGCACTAATATGGTCTCATGAATCCTGAGAAACGACACTCATTTGCGATCTTTCTGGTCCATGAATGCTACTTTGTGAGCTAGACCAGGGGTCAACAAACGTTTTCTTGAAGGCCCAGTTTATAAATACTTCAGGCTGTGCAGGCAAAGAGGCAAAATCGAGACCGTTATGCAGGTACTTATATAATCATTTAAAGTGTCATCATTTAAAGCTATTTTTCATTTGAGGACTATGAAAAGATAGGCAGCTGGCCGGCAAAGCTGTACTTTGCTGACCCCTGAGTTAGGTACAAAAGAAAATAGGGGGGAAGTCAGGGAGAGAAAAGAGAAGGTCTGAGGGGGAGGATAAAGAAGTTAGGAAGGTGAAACCTAAGTAGAAACCCATTTTGCTCTTCTACTTGGGCCTGCCCCGAGACGTTGGCATCTAGTTGTTCAAAGCTGTGATGGACATAACTTTATGAGCCACTTTCTAGTTTAACTCCGGGCTCATTATCCCAGTTACCAGTCTCTGTAACCTGATACAGCAAACAGCTTTTCTTTAGAGTGTGTGTGAAGAAACTGTACCCTCTACTTCATCATAACATATTATTCTAGGCATTTGCAGCTGTGTGCACCCTGACATCATTCAGAAAGTTGCCTGGTACTCCCCAGAAGCCACTACCCCACTTGATCACCCCACCTTGGAGCCTGTATGTGCGTGGAATCAGGTCCCATTCCAGGTCCCACGTCCACATGAGCCCCTTCCCCTCTTCACTCTCCTTATGTGTCCTGGAAGCACCCTGTACAGTTGTGCGCTTGGCTACCAACCTGGTAGGTGAGAAGTTTGGCTTGAAGGCTCTACGCTTGGTTGTGCCAGTTTCTGTGAAGATTATTAAGAAACTAGAAAATCCTGCATAACTCCTGTTATATGCCCTGAAACACAGACGCTATGATTTTGACTTTGTTGTTATTATTGACATCATTGCTTGTTGGTTTCCTGGGTAAGCAGACCCTGAGACAGAGATTAGTATGCAGGAAGTTTATTGTGTGCTGCTCTTGGGATCAATACCTGTTGGGAAGTGAAAGAAGAAGAATTGTCAGAGAGTTTCTAGAGGGAGCCCAAGCTGTGAGCTGTCAGTAGCCAACCTTCTCAGCAGCTGAGGAAATGAGTACTGCAGTCCTGGGAGCAGAGGGGGTGTATCTGAGAGAGACACTACAACATTCACATTTTAACAATTTATTTTTTTCATAAATACTTCTATATGTATCTCTAAGAGATAAGGACACATTTTTAAAAATCATAATATCATTATCATACCCAAATTTAATTATCAATAATTCAGTTTCCAATTGATCAATATTATATAACTATATATAATTAATTTGTTTGATTTGGGGTTCAAGTAAGATCCATAAATTGCAATCAATTGATATTTCTTACATCTCTTTTGGTCTGTAGGTTTTCTTTCATTTCCTTTTTTTTTCTTGAAATTGATTCATTGATATAAACCTAGTAGACTTCTGTCCTGTAGAGTTTCCCACAATAAAAAAAAATCCTTTATGATTATGAAAGTAATAAAGGTAAATTACAGATAATTTAGAAAATACAGAAAAGTATAAAAACTTTTAAGCTTCTTGAAACCTCGTCAACAGATTAGCAATGCAAATATGTAGGTATATGTCTTTACAGCAGCATTTCCTAAAGTCTGTCCCACTCGACACTGATTCCATGATATGTCCTTCCAAAAGAGGATCCGTTATTGTATTAGTTTTCTATTGCTGCTGTAACAAATAGCCACAAACTTAACAGTTTAAGATAATACCTGTTTATTATCTCACAGCTCTGGTCAGAAGTCCTTCTGGTCAGAAGTCCAGTCGGCTCAGCTGAGTACTCTGCTTAGGATCTCACAAGGCTGAAAGTTAAGGTGTTGGCTAGCCTGGGCTCTTAGCTGGAGTCTTGAAGAAGGGTGAGTGGGTGGTTGGAAAATCTACTTCCAGACTCATTCAGATCGTCGAGAGAATTCAGTTTCACCTGGTTAAAGGACAGAGGACCTGTGTCCTTGCTGATTGTCAGCCAGGGATCATTCTTAGCTTTAAGAGGTGACCTCCATTCCCTGGCTTGTGACTCCCTTCATCTTCAAAGGCAGCATCAAGGGTCAAGTCCCCTCATGTTTTGAATCTCTCTGGCTTCCCCTTCTGTCTCACCTCTCCAACCTCCAGCTGGGGAAAATCCTCTGCTTTTAAGTGTTCATGTGTTTATATTGGACCTGCCCAGATAATCTGAAATAATCTCCCTATTTTTAGGGCTGAAACATTAATCTCATCTAGAAAATCCCTGTTGCCAGATAAGGTAATATATTAACAGGTTCCAGGGATTAGGAGGGGACAAGTTTTGGGGAGCATCCTGCCTACTGAAGTGACCAATTAAGTTTGGAGGATGTGTGTTTTCTACCTTTATTTTGTAGATTTAAAGGTCTTTGATATTTTTGAAGCTTTGAATCAGGAAACATTTTCAACTTCTTTTAACCCAGAAGTCCTTAAGATTGTTTGACCATAGAAGCAAGCTTGTTTATACATACATAGCACTTATTATAAATATTCTGCAGAGCTAGTTTCTGAAGAACACATTTGAGGTATGGACTTTTCCCTATATATGTGTGTTTTAAACATTTAGGATCATTTAATATATTTACTATTGTAAACTACTTTTTTGAGTTATAACAATGCCATTGAACATGGGGTCAGCAAACTTTTTTCTGAAAAGGGTCATATAATAAATATCATAGGCTTTGAGGCTCACACAGTCTGTATCACAAATACTATCAACTCTGCTTTCGTAGTATGAAAGCTGCCAGAGAATTATATAATGAATAGGAATGGCTGTGCTTAGATCAGGTGGTGGGCTAGATTATTTGCTGACCTCTGTTCTAAACTGTATTTTTTAAATGACTGCATAATACTCCATTATATGGACATTTGTATTATCATTGCTTTTTATAAATTTTATTGTACAGTAATATTCATATAGAAAGGTGTATGTATTATATATAATAGCTTGATGAGTTTTCACAAACTGGCTATAACCATGTGACCAGCAACCAGGTCATAGTCACCTCTGGGTGGACATTTGAATTGTTTCCAATTTGGGGTTTTTACTAACAGTGCTATTATGAGCATAATGCCTGATCTACTTTACAACTACATTTGTACACTGGTCGTATTAGTTTTCTATTGCTTCTGTAACAGATTATCATACATTTAGTAGCTTAAACAGTATAAATTTATTATCTTACAGTTCTGCAAGTCGGAAGTCTGACACAGGTCTCACTGGACTAAAATCAAAGTGTCGGCAGGGCTGTGTTCCTTTCGGGAAGCTCCAGGGAAGAATCTGTTTCCATGCCTTTTCCAGCCTCTAGAGGCTGCCTTGCCTCTTGGTCCCTTGCTCTGTTTTCAACACCAACAGCCTTGCCTCTCTGATGATTCTTCCATAATCACATCTCTCTCTCTCTGCACCGTAGGAAAGATTATTTGATTTTAAGGACTCATGTGTTTAGATTAGACACATCCAGATAATTCATGATATTCTACCTGTCTCCTCGTTCTTAATTTAATCACCTCTGCCTTTTGCCATGTAACATATTTGTGCCATGTTCTGAGGATACGGTGTGAATGTCTTAGGAGGTGGTGGAGCTATTCTTCTGCCTATTCACACTGGTTCTGTGAGCCAATCGGCAAGCACACCCCCTAGTTTGTAGGAAAGCTGAGCTCCAGAATTTTGCCAACTTTGTTTTTCAGTTTTTAAAAACAATGCAAGAAAATTCAGTAGCACGATCAGTTAGCTGACACAGATCACCTACACAATAGATAGACTTGTAGTGAAAATGTGTATTAAAACACCATTTTCCCTTTCATTTTGATGAAACAAAACCCACTGTTTTCCACTCTGAGATCACAGGTCTGAACAGCACAACATTTCAGTCTTTTCCAACTTCTTCCCAAAGAATGGGAGGGTGGAGGAAAAAGGGCAGGATTTCATGTATAAGAACTAATTTTCGGACTTCCCTGGTGGCGCAGTGGTTGAGAGTCCGCCTGCCGATGCAGGGGACGCGGGTTCGTGCCCCGGTCTGGGAAGATCCCACATGTAGCGGAGCGGCTGGGCCCGTGAGCCATGGCCGCTGAGCCTGCACGTCCAGAGCCTGTGCTCCGCAAGGGGAGAGGCCACAACAGTGAGAGTCCCGCGTACCGCAAAAAAAAAAAAAAAAAAAAAAAAGAACTAATTTTCAAAAAGCTCTGCAGGGTCTTAAGAGAGCAGTTGGTTAGAAAGTCACTGTCCAGCCGAGATCACTCTAAAAGGAAAGAAAATGAATAGAGGTGCATTCAAAGAACACAGCCTGACCTGCTGGGGGAAGTGAGGGATCTCCTAGGAGGGATAAGTGCAGAAGATTTAACCATTCAGTCTAAGACAAAATCCAGGGGTGAGTGAGAGGAAGAGGTTAGAAGAGCTGTCTTCAAGCATCCAATGGAGTGTAACATGGAAGAGGGCCTGCGCTGTTCTGGAGAATGCAATTCTTAGATCTTAGTGTTCATTAGCATCATTGTGAAGATTCTAAATGCAGGTCCCCAGGCTCCATCCACCGGTGGTTCCAGTTCAGTAGGTGGAGGGTAGGGACATAAAGCTGAATTTTAAATAAACTGCCACAGCTGATTCTTATACAGGTGTTTCAAGGACCTTATTCATGTGTTTATTTATTCATTTACTCATCAGAGTTATATTGAGCATTTACAATATACCAGGCACCATTATAAATGTGGGGATACAGCAGTGAATAAAACTTACCAGCTTCCTGTCCTCAAGGGGCTCCTATTCTAGAGAGGAAAGACAGGCAATGAAGAAATACATTAGGAAAATTTACATTATTTCAGGTAGTGGTATAGAGAAAACAAAAAGCAGGAAGGGAGTTAGGCAGTGCCGGGGCAGGAGGATGAGGTTGATTTTTAAACAGGTGACATTAAAGCAAAAAACTGAATGAAGAAAAGACAGCAAGTTGTATGGTTTCTGGGAGAAAAGTGTTCCACTCAGGGAATTGGCAACAGCAGAAGAACTTAGGTAGGCTTGTACTGGTATATGTAAAGAATAATAAGATGCCAGTGTGAGCTTGGAGACTGGGCTGGGAGAAGAACAGCTGATGCTATGAAATGAGATACCCTATTTTTGCAACAGGGCCATGAGGGAGGGAAGCCTTCTTTGGAAAAGGAACGGATATATTTACTCCAAGAAGAAAGGTCTTTGGGTCATCTTGCGAAGGGTACTTTCAAGCACATTGATATGTCTGTTGCAGGCACAGTTCAAATATCTGTCTGGGGGTTGAACCAAGCCATCGGTCTTTAAACCTGGCTGTGTCTCAGCATCAACTTGGGGAGGTAGAAGTGGACATCAGCTCTTTTTACCTGCCAGTATCCTTGCCCCCTTCTCTGCTAATAGCATCCTGTCTTTTGTCTTTGATCAGTTGCCACTCTATTATTTGTAGTTTTGATGGGATTGACAATCGAAATGTCTATTCTTCCCTAGCCAAGAAGCAGGAATGTGGCCCAAGATAGGTTAGTCACACTTTCCCATTGTAATTTAATCTTGAGTAGAGTGACACGTGGGGATAACGGCAGGGGCCGATTCTTTCTAACTAAGGCCTGTGGGGAATCCAACCTTTAATTGTTGCTATGCAGGCCCCTGAAGCTGTTCCAGTTCTTGTCCTTTTAAAAGACCGTTTTTAGCCTTTCTTTGATTCTGTGAGCCACACCCAAAATATTTATTTTTGCCTTAAGTAAACTAGAGTTTGTTTTTGTTCGTTACTTGAACCAACCAGCCAACCAACCAACCAACCAAGCAAACAAACAAAAAACCCCCCTGATACAGAGATTCATAAAAATACATATTCCCAGGCCTCACTCCCGTCCCACCAAATGAGAGTACATGGTAACAAAATTCTAGGACTCAGTAGTTTGAAAAGGGTCTTTAGGTAATACTGATTCAGTTTGGCGGCGCTGGGCACTTCAGGCAGACCCCTGCTCCTCAACCTCTGTGCCTGACCTGGAGTGGGGCTTTGCAACTTGGAGGCTGGTGTGTTCCTATTCTCCTGTGCAGTAGGATCCTCCTCTCCTCAGCCTTGTTAACTTGTGAAAACTCAAGTCAAATGAACAGGCAAACCATCCATGTTCCTATGTTAATAAGAACCTTGTACAGACAAGGCCCAAGGGAATGTTTGCATTAGCCCCATTCTGCCAGGGTCTAGCTCTGTGAGTTTGGGTAACTCACTTCTTTCTGCACTTCCACGTGCTTGTAGAGAGGGTACGTTTTCAAATTCTGCCCCAGGAAGCCCTAAAGCTTCTAAGAAAGGTACGAGGGGCTGTTAATGTGTGGATATGTTTATTATTTACTTACTTTTAGCTCATTTTATGCACTTCCTCTCTCCTAATATAATCTGCATGAGGGCAAGGACCTTCTTGGTTTTGTTCGTTTCCATATTCCCAGTTTCTAGAATAGTCCCTGGCCCTTAGTAGGCGCTTAGTATTTTTAGAATGAATTACTTTTTTAAAACTACTGGGCATCTATTGAAGTTTTGCCAAAAGTTTTATTACTAACTATCAACTTGAAAACCCTGCCACTATAGGTAGCAGTACTTTCCAAGTCCAAGGCTAAGAATTACCTGAAAAGCTTAAAATGCAGACTCCTAGGTTTGTTCCTGAAGCTGTTGATTCAGTTATCCTAGGACTTTGAATGGTGTATTATTATTATTGTTATTATTATAGTGGTAGAATTGCATTGTTTTAAAGCACTACTCGACTAGATGATTGTTAAAGTCCCTCCCCACTCCAACATCCTAGAAAATGGTTCTGGTGAGAAAAATAATGCCAAAAACTCCACCTAAGCCTCCCTAAGATCCATTCCCTTCAAAGTTTGGTTCCCTTCACAAGGAGTTGCTGATATTGCCTGACAGGATTTTGCTTCCTTGCTTTAGGGCTTGAGAAAAACATCCCCTAAAGTAATTTCACTGCTTTGTGATCAAAAGAAGAGGCAAGCAGAAGGGGTTGGGGGAGGGCTCCACATTCCTCTTGGGGCTCTGGGATTTCTCAGGGAGTAGAAATTCCTGTTTATTAAAATATCTTAGGTGTGCTCCTTCCCTGTGGCAGGCAGGAAAGATTAGGCAGTGAAGCAGGTTGACAGATTTTTTTGTTCACACAGAGTTTTAAACTCTAGTAGGGGAGACAGATATTAAACAATGACACAAATAAGAATTTAAATTACTGTCATGAAGAGGCAGAGAACGGAGGGTTTTTAGAGCAGTGAAACTATTCTATATGATACTATAATGGTAGATACATGTCATTATGTGTCTGTCCAAATCCATAGAATGTACACCAAGAGTGAACCCTAATACAAACCACGGACTTTGGGAGATAATGATGTGTCATTGTAGCTTCATTGATTGCAATAAATGTCCCGCTCTGGTGGGGGATGTTGGTAGTGAGGGAGTCTGTGCGTCTGCGGGGGCAGGAGGTATATGCAAAATCTCTGCACTTTCTGCTCAATTCTGCTGTGGACCTAAAACTGCTCTTTAAAAAAAGTCTTAAAATTAAAAAAAAATTACTATCATGACCATTTCCTTACTTGGGGAATAGCAATTAAAAGAGAAGAATTAAGTATTTATCTTTAGTGTTTCTTTTATGAACAGCATTTTAGGATAAGCAAAGAGCCCAACCTGATAAGGGAAAGTTCTTTATAAAAGAGCTCTTACTAATAAAGGGGAAAGGAATGAGGAATCACCATTTTATTACCCTTAAATAATAATTAATGCAGGTCACACTCATCAATGAATAGAACCATTAGAAGGAAAGTTCCTGGGGAACTTGGCAATGGAGGGATCAGGCTTTTACATCCCTACTGTTACCTGAAATGTATTGTCTCAGAGTTCTAGAGGCTAGAAGCCTGAAATCCAGCACTGCTGCATTCCCTTCAGGAACTCTAGAGAATTCATTCCATGCCTCTTCCAGCTTCTGGTTCCTGCCCTGGAAGTTTCTGAGCTTGTGGCCGCATCACTCCGATCTCTGCCTCCATCTTCACATAGCCTCTGTGAGGCTGTCCCAAACTTCCTCTTATAAGGGTACATCTGACTGTATTTACAGTCCACTCAGATGATCTAGGATAAGTTCTTCTTTTTATAGTTATTAAATTAATCACATCTTTTGCCATAAAAGGTAATATTCACAGGTTCTGGGGATTAGAATATAGACATATCTTTTAGGGGACCACATTTTTCCACCAGATCTGTCTTCTAATGGGGTGCACTATGAAGCACATGGCATCACTTGTCATGACTTCTTGGCATAAAAGTTATATCTGAGTTTAATAAAGCCTGTAGAGCTATGATCTTTACAGGAAGTATTTGAGATAGAGAAATAAGTGAAATGACTCTACAACATGGCAAAACCAAATGTAGAACAGTGTACAGGACGAGTAACGTATTTTTTTGTATAAAACCAATGGCATTTTTAAATTTTAAGTATTTATTTATTCTATTTATGTTTTTGGCTGCATCAGGTCTTCATTGCGGCGCACAGGCTTCTCTTTAGTTGTGGCGTGCAGGATAAAGGGCGCGTGGGCTCTGAAGTTTGTGGCACGCGGGCTCTCTCACTGAGGCGTGAGAGCGCAGTAGTTGTGGCGCACAGGCTTAGTTGCCCCGCGGCATGTAGGATCTCAGTTCCCTGACCAGGGATTGAACCCTCGCCCCCTGCATTGGAAGAGGGATTCTTTACCACTGGACCACCAGGGAAGTCCCAAACCAACGACATTTAGAAAGACGAGGCAGTCTATTTTAGACTAAAAGAGATTTGAGAACATAGTAACCTTAACTAATTAAGGACATAATTTGTGGTCCTTGTTCGGATCCTAATTAGACCAAAGCAGTTCTAAAAAGACACCTTTGAGGTAACTGGGGGAATTTGATTTTGGACTGAGTATTAGATGATACTAAGGAATTGGGATGAATTTAGTTAGCTGTGGCAATGGCATTGTAGCTGTGTCAGGCATCTCTTGTGTCCTGGATCTGGTGCTCTCAGCTCCGTGTTCATCCAGCTGTTGTACCCAGAATTGTGTGGGTGGAAACTGATATCACCTCCCCTAAACTGCCCCACAGACCTCTCACCTTCTGCTCCAGGTTTCTCTGTCGCATCCTGCAGATCACCTGTAGGGACGCTTCCAGCCCTTCTGTCTCATTCTGAAGCGTTCCTTTGCAAACCTGGGAGTGTAAGAGAGTTAACACCCACACAATGGGGAATCTCCGACAGTAGGTGTTATGGAAACCAGTGCACAGCCCCATTCCCCGTTTTGGTCACTCTGTGCACAATTTGAAAAAATTCAACAGCTCCTCAGAGAGTCCTCCACAGGATCAAGCCCCAGGTGCCCCCAGGGCAGATCCTCTGATAATGCATCCTTGGATCCCCTTTCCCTCCTTCCCTGTTCCACTCTTCCCAGCCCTGCATTCTCCCTTGGGAATCACTTCCCAAAGTAACGACTTGCATGCAAGCCTTTGTTTCAGGCTCTGCTTTAGGGGGGAACCTAGGTGGAGACAGTGGTTATGAAACAAATTTATCATTTTTGAGACACACATTTTGAGGTATTCAGAGATGAAATGACATGATCCCTGGGTTTTGCTTTAAATATTACACCAACATACAGCCACTGTGGAAAACAGTATGGAGGTTTCTCAGAAAACTAAAAATAGAACTACTATATGACCCAACAATTCCACTCCTCAGTATATACCCCCCAAAAAAACCCACTAATTCAAAAAGATACATGCACCCCAGTATTCATAACAGCATTATTTATAATTGCCAAGGTATGCAAGCAACCTAAGTATCAAGAGATGAATGGGTAAAGAAGATATGGTATACATACACACACACACACACACACACACACACACACACACACACACAATGGAATACTACTCAGCCATCAAAAGAATGAAAATTTGTAATTTGCAGCAACATGGATCATGCTAAGTGAAATAAGTCAGACAAAGACAAATAATGTATGATATCACTTGTATGTAAAATCTAGAAAATAAGACAAACTAGTGAATATAACAAAAAAGAAACAGACTCACAGATACCCTAGAACAAACTAGTGGTTAGAGGGAAGCAGGGAGGGGCAACATAGGGGTAGGGGATTAAGAGTCACAAACTATTATGTGTAAAATAAGCTACAAGGATATATTGTACAACACGGGGAATATAACCAATATTTTATAATAACTATAAATGGAGTATGGCCTTTACAATTGTGAATCACTATATTGTATACCTGTAACTTTTTTAATATTGTATATTTCCTATACTTTAATAAAGAAAATAAAAATAAATATTTCACCAACATAAAAGAAGAAGGAGACGGAAAGGAGTAGATGAAGCAATGTGGTAAAATTAAATTGTTGAATCTGAGTGCTGAGTATATGGGAAAATATTCTTGGGTATTTTTAAATTTGTTATAACAAAAAATTCAAAAAGTTAAAATTACTACAAAGGCTTTGAGGTAGAGGAACAGAGTGCTCTTGATAGTGTATTCAGAGAACCTAGTCTACGCTGAAGATCAAAAGACTTCTGATGAAGTGGCTTTTAAACAGTGGCTTAAAGAACAAAATGGATTTTTCAGACCCCTTTTCTCAAGGCACTTAAAGTACCTTGGTGAATCTTCCCACAGTTTTAGGGTCATTCCTGGAATCTTGCTTAGAACACTAGGTACAAAGCCTGCCACCCGTGTCCTTCTAGGGCTGCTTTTTTTGTTTTTGTTTTTTAGCACTTACTGCTTCCAACTATCCCATTGTCTCCATGTTGAATGAATCTCTGCTGTAAGTGGTAAATCATTTTGTGTGAAATATATTCATTCACCTGTAGTCACCGACTGTATCTCCAAGTGACTCTTTGAAACCTGATTGTTTCTTTTCTTCGTTATGAATGGTAGAGAGGAAATAGGAGGGCTATTTTAGGGTGGTGCAATGCTGTATGAACTGCCTGGTAAATCTGGTGGAATAAATGCCTTCCTGGGCTATTTGTGACATTGGAATGCTTAAATCTGTTTGATGCCAGTGGATTCAGGCCAGGATCTCTGTGCTATCATTTTGTGCTGTGAACGAGGCTGCAGGAGGACTTTTCCCCAGTTAAAGCACATTCATCCTCTGCACTTAAAGGAGAGACAAGATTTTGTAGCTGTGTCGCTGACTGGGTTACAAAAATGCATTTTGCCTGTAATTTCAGAAAATAACCAGTCAAGTCATTCTTTTTAATTTGCTTTGCTTTATAGTGCCTTATTTACAGTAGTTTTCTCCACTGGTATTGACATTTCATTCCCGAGGCTTACTGATATGTACTATTATGTGGTTGTACCTTGCGTATTTGCTTTCTGTATCTCAAAGTACTTTTATAACTGTATCTCATTTAGACCTCAACACGACCCTAGGATATTTTTCTCTCTTCCTTTCCTCCCCTTTCTTTTCTTTTCTCTTCCTCTTTTTTTCTTGTTTTCTATCCTTTAACCTGTGGGATCTACACTAACTCCGATTAGTATCAGAATTGAATTGAATTGTAGGGCATACAGCTGGTGTTGCAGAGAATTGCTTGGTGTAGGGGACCACCCCCCCATACCCCACATTCAGCGTCAGGGTATCGTGAGTATGATAGAAGAGAAGTTTACTTCCTAGGTGGATTCCCATGGCCGTGTTGATGCTATGATCACACTATACAAATGAAGATTCACACAGGCCAGTTACTATTTGCTTAAACTCTCTAAGCACTCATCTAGTATAACATAGCAGTTAAGAATGGGGAGTTTAGAGCTACCAAGACCCATTCTTTATCATTTACTGGCTGTGTGACCTTTCTAAGCCTCTGTTTATCATCTGTTAAATTAACAATGGTAATGACTTCATGGTGTTATTGTGAAGAATTAATGAGCAAATTCACAGAAAACGTTCTGCATAGAGTTTGGTATATAGGAAGAGGTTATCACTATTGTTCATTTGCTTGTTAAATGTGTTTTGAATACCTAGTATGTACTGGACATAGACCAAATGCTAGAGATGCAAAGGTGAGCCCTGTTTAATTTACCCTCAAGGAGTTCACAAAATGTTGTGCAAATATTTTTATACGGCAAAGCAGAATTATGGTAAAAAATGATTAATGCTCAAAGTCTCCCAATCCATAGAGTTGCCGTGATATATGTCAATTGTATAGTATGACAAGGCAACTAATTTGGCCCTATGTATGTCCATAACTGATTTAAAATCTGACAGTTTCCTTTTGCTTTTGCGTTCAATGCTTCATGCTTCCATTCATTCCAAAGAAATATCTTTCAAACAACATTCTTCGAAAATTGTTATGTTAGAACATTATCAAATAACCTAATGCAATTAGAGCCACACATTGCTGATATGATCAATTTCAAAATCTCTAGCCTTTGAATATAACACAGAATAATTTATAGTTAAACTCCACTGGATTTTTCAAATTAAATTCCATGTTTTTTTAGCTGAGTAGGAACTTACAGAGCCTGAAGGCACTAGGAAAATATAATCAACTGAAAAAGGAAAAAGAATGTAGACTGACAACCTTACTGAAAAGTGATCAAATTTGAAATTTCATAGAAACTGGGCAGTCACAAATTGTTATGATACCACGTAATGTCAAATTGATACTAACCATAAACTGGGTTTGTTAATTATTACAACCTTTTACGGCTGTGCAGAGGTCAAACAGGGAAGAAGACAAAAGATGGTTATCAGGCAAAGACTCAGAGGGGTGTATGCCAGCTTTATTGAAAAGTATTTGCTGGCTTCAGGGCAAAGCAATGCATACCCCAGGATTAACAGCATCTTTACCCCATCAGCAATGCTGACAGAAGTCACAGTTTTAGTTTCTTTATTTGCAAAAGAAAGAATACTGGAAAATTATCCTGTACCTTGAATTTAAAAATTAAAACCAAAATGGCTTCACAACTCTGGGTTGATGCCTCAGTTTCTTTTTAGTGAAAACATAGTTTAAATGAAATACAACATGAGACATTTGAAAATCCATTCATCTAATAATCCAAGTAATTCAAAAACGTGGCGTAAAGCGCAGAAGCCATGTGATAGTGGAAATTTCCTGTTTTCAGAGATAAACAAGTGCATTTTCTCCCAGTGCTAGTTTGCTTAAGCCTCCTTGCTTCCTAACATTACTCTAGTTACCCAGATCGTTTCCCCTCTCTTAAATGAATAGAACCATCTTTAACTATTATCCAGCTAATCTGAGTTGTCTATTGCCAATGTACATTTCCCAACTAGTTTTACGAATATTCCCATCACACGCAATTTTTTTTCCTGGCTCTCTAGGACTGTTTGGTTTCCCCTGATTATATCTTACTGTGATCACACACTGGCATTTACTATTCACTCTCTGCTTTTGTTTTTTGTTTGTTTGTTAGTTTTTCCTGTAATAAATTCCTACTCATCTTTGAGGACCCATTTCCAATATTCCCTCCTCTATGAGGCCTTGGTTGTATTCCTCAAGAGGACTCTTGCCCTCACTGTTTACGTTATCCTAAGTTATTCATTTGGTTTGGGTCTGCCCGAGTGGACTGTGGACTTCCAGAGGGACAGGGCCATATCTCAGTCATTTTTGTGTCTCCAGAGCCCAGCCCAGTCCTGGCACATGGTAGGTCCTTCATAGATGTTTGTTAGATTCAGGGCTTCTTTATATGATGATTAGCTTCATACACAAAAACATCTAGCTAAGAGGCAGTGCACTAAAATCCAGCTTGCCATGGTGTATACCCTGATATAGATATGTAGCAGCCCTAAGGAAGGGCAGCTATTTTATAACCTGTTTACCAAGGAGGACCCCTTTTTGCAACTTCCATAGGAGCTATCGTATGGGTTAATAGCAGACCTGGTTGGATGGGTGGATAAACAAACAAGTGAATTAAGTTCACCATAATTCCTAGAGCTATTAAAAAAACAAAAAAAGCTAAAGAAGCTTTTTCACTGGGCTAAAACTACTGTCCAGTCTAGTTATCAAAACTGATCAGATTCAACAGATAATTAATTACTCATCTCTTTATTCTAGTTGATCTCTGACTAATGCTGTGAAGGATAAACCCTGATATCTATATCTTAGATTGTATTACTCCATTGGCAATGGCATCTGAATGGTATTATTTTGAATGCAAGAATTTCTTATGATAATTTTGTGTGTGCATACTGTCTTTCTCTCCTACGGAGTAGTGCCAACTCTTAAACATTATGCAGTGATACTGAAATGTGTCAATAAAGAGTCCATCACCTGTTACATAAGCATTTATATGCTCAGTAAAAGAGGATGGCCCCAAGGTCTAGTTGTGTAAGAGCCGTTACGAAAAGAAAAAGGAAAGAAAACAAAACCCCACAAAATTTTCCAGGCAAAAGGCAGGCTGTTTAGTTTATTTAAAATAAATATTTTTGTTAGAGTGGATTTGTTCCAGCATACTCAAAATACTGATTCCTATACTGTCACACCCCATTTCATATTATAAGTAGACCGGAAGAGAATGTTGGTTATAATCTTATTCCTTCATTCACTCATTAAATTACTCAAAAAATATTTACATTTCTTCAATGCTCACTGTAATGCTTAACATATAATAGTTACTCAGTGAATATATTGAATTTATTCAAGTATGCATTCTTGCATTAATATTAATGGGACAGCCACCACAGGCTAGACATTGGTAAGTCCTAGGGATGTGTTGGTGATCAGAGCAGATAGTCTCTGCCCTCATGGTGCTTAAAATAATTGATCAATTTTTGAGTTTCCATACTGAATGAGTGTACCCTATTCTTAAATATTCTACTGAACGAGATATTTAGTGAATAGTTTTCAATCCTGGCTGCACTTTAGAACCACCTAAGATGCTTCTTTGCTATACTTATGCTTGGGCCCCTAACCCAGACCAATTAAATCAAAGCCATTGAAAGTGGGAACCAGGCATAGCTATTTTTCAAAGCTTGCCAGGAGGTGATGAGGCACAGCCAAGACTGAGAATACTAAACCATTCCCTACCCTTTTGGACTATCACTGTTAGGGCTTGAATTGTGTCTCCCCTCCCCCCAAATTCTTTTGCTGGCATCCTAACCCCTAGTACCTTATTTGGAAATAGAGTCCTTGCAGAGATAATCAAGTTAAAATGAGACCAACCGGAGGGCTCTAATTCAGTGTGACTGGTATCCTTATGCAAAGTGCATATCTGGAGGCAGACACCCAGGTCTGCGGAACACCATGCAAAGAGGAAGGCAGAGAGATTGGAGTGTTGCTTTTACAAGCCATGGAATGAAGCCCCTGAGCCCAGGGGAGTGCTATCTCTCTCTTCCTTCCAAGGCACATTATTTCTATTGAGTCAAAGTGTTGAAATGTAAATGACCAGCCCACCTGGAGCTGGAGTCTGATAGCCTGACTCCATGATGAATAATCAATGCACAATAATTCCACTTGCCAAGCAAAGCTCAGGGTTGACAGCAGCTGCTTCTGGCAGATCAATAAAGTACTTGAAGACACTTGTTTCAGTGGCCCTTTAAATTCCACATCATCGTTTGATTTGCTCCGACAACATTCAAGTCTTGCCTCTTTAAGTTATTGTTTTAGCAAATTCAATTTACAATTACTTTCAATATGGAAAGCTTAAGAGATTCAGTTTAATGCCTTATTAGCTATAAAATCAACCACTGTTTCAACTGCATGGTGTGAAGAGCCCTGAAAAGGCTTTTGTTGCTTGGCTGAGCTTTCCCTCTGAGTTTCTGACCAGGTGACAGCTTCTTCAATTTTAGAGCTGTCCTCACAATACTTGCTTTCTAAGCTCCTAATCTTTGGACCCAAATTTTCCCTCCAGTGTCAGGGATTCCTGGGGTAAAAACAAGCTACTTTGAAGACATGCCTCCCAGCAGTGAATTTTTGCTTATCAAGTGTGAATCCATGCAATAGACAATTTCTAAAGCTCAAATAATGCAGAGTTTATTTTTATTTTTTGGCCCTGCTGTGCGGCACACGGGATCTTAGTTTTCTGACCAGGGATCGAACCTGTGCCCCCTGCGGTGGAAGCACAGAGTCAACCACTGGGCCTCCAGAATAGTCCCAGATTTTATTTTCATTATTTATTTATTTATTTGGTTGCACCGGGTCTTAGTTGCAGCAGTCAGGCTCCTTAGTTGCGGCATGTGAACTCTTACTTACGGCATGCATGTGGGATCTAGTTCCCTGACCAGGGATCAAACCTGGGTCCCCTGCATTGGGAGCGTGGAGTCTTTTTTTTTAAACATCTTTATTGGAGTATAATTGCTTTACAATGTTTTGTTAGTTTCTGCTATATAATAAAGTGAATCAGCTATATGTATACATATATCCCCACATCCCCTCCCTCTTGAGCCTCCCTCCCACCCTCCCTATCCCACCCCTCTAGGTGGTCACAAAGCACCGAGCTGATCTCCCTGTGCTATGCGGCTGCTTCCCTCTAGCTATCTATTTTACATTTGGTAGTGTATATATGTCAATGCCACCCTCTCACTTCGTCACAGCTTACCCTTCCTCCTCCCGTGTCCTCAAGTCCATTCTCTACGTCTGTGTCTTTATTCCTGTCCTGTCCCTAGGTTCTTCAGAACCGTTTTTTTTGGTTTTTTTTTTTTAGATTCCATATATATGTATTTGGTTTTCTCTTTCTGACTTACTTCACTCTGTATGACAGACTCTAGGTCCATCCACCTCACTACACATTTCTTTTTATGGCTAAGTAATATTCCATTGTATATATGTGCCACATCTTCTTTATCCATTCATCTGTTGAGGGACACTTAGGTTGCTTCCATGTCCTGGCTATTGTCAATAGAGCTGCAGTGAACATTGTGGTACATGACTCTGTCTGAATTATGGTTTTTTCAGGGTATATGCCCAGTAGTGGGATTGCTGGGTCGTATGGTAGTTCTATTTTTAGTTTTTTAAGGAACCTCCATACTGTTCTCCATAGTGGCTGTATCAATTTACATTCCCACCAACAGTGCAACAGGGTTCCCTTTTCTGGGAGCGTGGAGTCTTAACCACTGTGCCACCAGGGAAGTCCCCCTAGATTTTATTTTTAAATCAGGGGGCAAAATGGCCGTTACAGTGGGCTGGCCTTATTAGGGGTAAAGAGGAGAGTCTGTTGCTGTGTTGGTTGAATCATTTTATAGCAATGGATATTTGTGTCTCTGCATAACTAAATGTTAAAAGTGAAGAAAATCCTCACTACTTCAAATATAACAGACCTTCCTATGGTGCACAAGGTCCCACAAGGTCTTTTCAGCACCTGTTTCTCGGAACTCAACTTCAGCCACCCACCAGTAGTCATTGCCCTCCTGCCTCTGACCTTGATGTTCCCCAAGCATGGAAGCCTGATCCCATGTGTGCTGATAGATAGCATTTATTGATAGGAAGCTGTTCCCTCACTTTTTTTTTTGCCTGGCTTGCTTCTTCTCAACATTCAGGTTTCTGATTAAACATCATCAAACCTGAGAAGCCTTCTCTGACCATCTTCTTTGTTCCCCTGCCCACCTTGGTCACTCTCCATCTCTTTATCATGCTTTGTTTTTCTCACAGCCATCGTCTCTTTATATGTAAAATTATTATTTATTTTACTATTTTTAAATCATTGGTCTTTCCCTTCCCTACGCTCAAGTACTAGAACATAAACTCCTTGGAAAAAGGGACCATTGTTGATGTTCACCTGTTTGTCCAGTGCTGGTGATTGGCATATAGTTTGCACTCCATACATATTGGTTGGATGAATAAATAGCTGAAGCAGTACTTTACTTATTGCTGCCTAAAAAAACTACCCTCAAAACAAAGTAGCTGAAATCAAAACCCATGTATTCTTCATCTGGATTGGTGGGTGATCAGGCAGTTCTGTTTTCTGTGCGTGGTCTGGGTGGCTCCCTTGTGGCGGCTGGGGTGCCTGAGCCTCTTTCTGTACACATTCTTTCATCTTATATTCTTTCATTTATTCAGGTATGGTGATCTCAGAGCTTAAAAGGGTGAGAGCAGGAGCTGCAAGGCCTTTTAAGACACAGACTGGAACATGCATAAAGTCACATTTGCCATTTCTACTGGTTAAAGAAAGGCACAAGACTTGCCAAAATTCAACTGAATAGCTGAATAGACTTGGCCTCTTGATAGAAGGAATGACAGTGGAGCATGGGCACAGGGAATGTGACTCATTATGGGATCATTATCGTAATAATCTGCCCTAAGCCCCAAATGATATATTTTTGTACAAAGACTTCATCTGACCTATACATGAGCATAAGCTTTTGAGACATAGGATTCATGTCTTACACATTCATATCTCAGGCATTTGCATTTCTATTGCCTCTCATAATACCCCACATACCACAGACAATAAGTGTCTCATTATTTTTGCTGCTACTGTTGTATTTACTTCGCTCTATTTAGGATATGCTTTATTTTTACACTCATATCAATGGGCATGCAGGGATTCTCCAAAGACCTTAGGTACATCATTTCAAGAAAATGGGAGTGGATTCTGGAATAAATTATATTGATTTTAATTCGGACATTTCAAACTTTTTTATTGCTTTTGCAATTGAAGAATTGATCTCAACAAGGCAGACGAAGCAAAAATAGATTGGTTTTATTGAATTCACAGCGACCTGACTAAAAAACATAGTCGTTATGAGAAAAATAATTTTCCTTCCTATTTCATTACAGATGATTTTTTTATTTCAAAAATTTATTGGCTTTAATATCGTAAGTAAAGAAGATGATGAATTTTATTTAGAGTTGTGCAGAATTGTTTGGGGCAGTTAGAAAACACATTTCTTAGAATGTATCTTTCTCATTCAGATGATTGCAAAGCTTATTTTGATCAAGAAGATGCCTCTCACTGTGTGATACTTTTTATGTAGAATGAGCAACACTCCAATGGTCAGTCAGACAATTCACATTGAACTGACTTAGATCTTTTCCCCTTAAAGAAATATTGAAATGTCACTACTCAAAATCTTTTCTTAGAAAATGAAACACTCAAGTTTGATTTAGAAAATTTCTAGAATCTAGAGGGAATAGAGAAGAAAGTAAAAATCACCTCATCTCCTGAAATTGCATCTTGAACGTTTATGATGAAGATATAACATCCAATATTTAATTAAATTTTGAATGTTCCCTATTTGAACTCTAGAGACCAATAGATTTGGATACATTTCCTGATAATTCCACTAACCAAACTGCTGCTGCTAAATAGATTTTGGATAACTTAGAATGCCTTGTTATTAGAAACTGCTGTGTAAACTCCCCCTAACAGATCGGACTTGAACAGCAAGGTGTCCTTTTGTAGAGACTATCTATGCTCTTTAAAGAAATTGGTATCCTACTGATCCTATGATCTATACTGTTTGTATGTTACAGTTTTTCCCTGAAAAATGTATTGTAAAGGGAAGATTCCAGCTGGGGACATGATTTGTCAATCTGTCTAAGGCCCCACATAAAAACAGTATAACCAGACAGCAAAAACAAAGCCTTCAGAGAATATTTCGCACAAAGCCACGTCACGGGGCCTCTTCACAGGCTCCACATGCAGTCCATGGGGAGAAATGTGTTTACACAAGTAATAACATGGTGCGATAAATGCTCTGTTCTGAGCACTATTAGGGTGAGGTTGGGGTGCAGGGGGTTCGTATAAAAGACTTCACAGAGCATCAAAGAATATTTACAAAGAGTGTCATACTGGTTACTTAGGGGTAAGCCTCACACATAGAGTTCTTCCTTCAGTATTGCCCACTTTCTTCTTACTCATTCAGACATTTTTTTCCATGGTACTAGCTGTGCATATCTGATATTCTGAAGTTCTAAGAGTTGCTTTCTACTTTTGCCAGATCAATTACAGATTATTTCAAGAAAATAGGTCTTGTCATTTATATACATCAAGGAGAATAGTAATGACTACTGAGTCTAATTCTTAGAGGTGGATTCATTGTTTGTCCACTCCCCAACTGCAGCTTTATTTTACTTTATTTTTTCCAGCTTTATAGAGGTATAATTGACATATAACATTGTATACATTTAAGGTGAAAAATGTGTTGATTTGATACATTTATATATTGCAAAAATGATTACTACCGTATCTAGCACCTCCATCATGTCACATAATAACCATTTTCTTTTCGTGCTGTGAACATTTAAGATCTACTCTGTTAACAACTTTAAGTCTGTAATACAGTATAATTAACTATAATCACTGTACTGTACATTAGATCCCCAGAACTTAGTCTTGTAACTGAAAGTTTGTACCTTTTAGTGGCTATATATATATTTTTTTAACATCTTTATTGGATGTGGTTATAATTTTAAACAATGTTTTTCAACCAAGGGCACCATACACAAAAAGTTGCAAGTTTTAGGTGTTAAAATGCAATTGTAGAAGGTTATCAAATCCATTATTTCTATGCTTTGGTCTTTGATATGTTCCAGCTTGCGGTAGATAGAGTTTGATGACTAAACAGTTACTGAAGCTTGTTTTACTTCTTTATAATACATGTTAGTGGTATATTACAAGTGTTGCATGCTGATTTCAGAAAAATTATAAAATATTTATTAGGAAAGTAATAAAAGATTACCTGTGCTTCCAATCCTGGGCAAAAATTGCTGTTTAATGTTTGGGGTATATATTCCTTCAGGATATTTTTCTATTCAAATATATTGTTTTCTCAGAATGAGATGATTTATATACTGTTTGCAATCAGATTTTCTTTTAACAATTTCAATAAATAATCCTCCACAGCTTTGTTTTAAATGGCTTAATGTATTTTATTGTATGGACATATCATAATAAATTAACTGATCACTTGTTATGATTAGATATTCTCATTGTCTTCATTTTTTTTTTTACTTTCATGAAAACGATGTAATAAAAACTGCACATTTATTTTGGCTAATTTGTCCAATTGCTTAATTAAAAATAATTCATGGACATGGAATTAAGAAAATTAATTTTAAGAAAGAAAAATATATGCATGTTCATGCTTTCAATCAAATTACCAAATTACTTTTCAAACTGTACCATTTTATATCTTACTAGAAATGTAAGATGATGCCCTGTTATTCACAAGCAATGAATTTTTTTGCAAGCAATGAATTCCTCCCATTGCTATTTTAATTTTCATTTGTTTGATTATTAGTAAGGTTGAACATATTTGTTTTTTATATTTATTGTCTACTAATAGACCAAAGGAAGTGTTAATTAAGAGAGCTTAATTAAATTGGGCCATGAAGCATTTATTGACTGGCCCTCAACCCAGTGATTTAGTATATTAATAGAAGAATTTAAAAATAAACTTTGGTTTATCTGTGTCGGAATAATATGTAACTTTGAAAAAGAATTCAGTAGTCTCCTAAGTATTGAAAAGGAAAAATCTATAAGAAATGTTAAGTGACAAAAAGCATATTGCAGAATAATCCATATAGTGAAATTCCATTAATGTAAAAAACAAGCCATAAGACAGAACTTACATTTTTTACAATTAAAATGTGCTTGTTTATTAATTAAAATTTGAATTTTATTATAAATTTTATTTACTTATTTAAATTAAAAATGTACAAAAGCTTATCTGTGTTGAGACTCTTTCCTGTCTCTGTCTCAGACACTTGATTCCTTTTCCTGAAGGTTATCAAGTTTGTTTTATCTTTTTAATCTTTTCAGAAATATTTTCATACTTTTTTTTTTTTTTTTTTTTTTTTTTTTTTTGCAGTACGCGGGCCTCTCACTGTTGGGGCCTCTCCGGTTGCGGAGCACAGGCTCCGAGGCCATGGCTCAAGGGCCCAGCCACTCTGCGGCATGTGGCATCTTCCCCGACTGGGCACGAACCCGTGTCCCCTGCATCGGCAGGCGGACTCTCAACCACTGCGCCACCAGGGAAGCCCCTTTCATACATTTTTAAAAAATGGATGCATACTTTACACAGCGTTCTGTACCTTGCTTTTTTCATTTGACAGTATATTTGAGACCTTGCCTTATTTATACATAAAAGTTTCCTGACTTGTCTCTTGTGGCCTCAGAGAATTTTATTATATGGATGAATCATGTATTAGTCTCCGAGTAATGGATATTAAGCTTTTCCCCAATCTTTTGCTAGTACTAAAAATGCTGCATATATATATGTATATAAAATTTCAAAATGAATTTCAAAATGTCTGAAAGCTTTAAAAACAAATAAAGTTGACTACCACCATGGAAAGGGAAAGGAGAAGGGAGTGTGCTAGGGAGGATTTTACTACTTATAGCATGCACTTTTTTGATTGTCCAAACCTTTTTTGTGTGTGTGTGGTACGCGGGCCTCTCACTGTGCTCTCCCGTTGTGGAGCACAGGCTCCGGACGCACAGGCTCAGCGGCCATGGCTCATGGGCCTAGCTGCTCCGTGGCATGTGGGATCCTCCCGGACCGGGGCACGAACCCATTTCCCCTGCATCGGCAGGCGGACTCTCAACCACTGCGCCACCAGGGAAGCCCTGATTGTCCAATCCTTTTTCCTCAAAATTTTACTACTTTGAATTTTAAAATGAATTTAAAAGTCATTAGATTAAAAATAGTGATTTAGATTCAGAATTATGGTTTAGACAGGTAAATACATTTGGGAAGTTGGCACTGGAAGAAATTGTAATGGAAAGTTGGTCATTTCTAAACTAATTCCTTCTCCTCCTGGTGGTGGTGGTTAGGCAGATAAATATCAGCTTGCAGAGAAAAAAAAGAAGAGTTTTTGTCTTTTAGAACCTCAGTTCTAGAAAGAAATAGGCTTAGAACTTGATTTTGTTCTTTTGATTATCAAATTCCTCAGATGTAAACCAGGATGATTGAAGGCTGGTGGGGCAGGTTTTCTGTAGTTGAAGGAATTATACACATGCAGACATTAAATATCTATGTAACACACTGTCTAGAGGCATATTTGTAAATCTACAGCGATTCACGTAAAAATAAAGATTTAGACTTTTGTCCGCCTGCCGATGCAGGGGACACGGGTTTGTGCCCCGGTCCGGGAAGATCCCACATGCCACGGAGCGGCTGGGCCCGTGAGCCATGGGCCACTGGGCCTGCGCGTCCGGAGCCTGTGCTCCGCAACGGGAGAGGCCACAACAGTGAGAGGCCCGCGTACCGCAAAAAAAAAAAAAAAAAAAAAGTAGACTTTTAAAATGATTTATTCTGTTACATGTTGACATCAGACTTTTCACTGGATCTTAATATTTCACACTGTAATGCTTGATCAGATTGAATATTGGACATAAAAAAGTACAAACATTTATGAAAAATGATATAATTTATTTTGTGAAACCAATCCCAAATACATGAAGACATGGGGCTTGAATTAATTCATCAAGAATATCAATAAGCTGATAAATCAGGGGCATTTTCATTTCAATCATAGTCTTTAAGCTATATTCACGGAAAAATTACTTATTAAAGCAGCCATATATGTGATTAATGGGTTGGTAGTGGTACCAATTACTCATTAGAATGCAAGGACTAAAATACCCTAGGACTTGAGAAAATATAGTGATTTTCATTAAAAGTGTTGGCTAGGTCCCAAATTCTCAATGGGTTTGTATTCTGAGCTTTAAGAGCATGGTTTTGATCTCAAATGAAAGGGAAATTATCTTAGGAAGGTCTAAATTTACTCTAACGAAATGAAACCTTTCTTTGGTATATGGTTATTTAAACAAAAGTCCCCACTTTGAGATAAAGAACCAGGTTTCCATCTATCTACATATATTTTAAAAGTTAAAAATTTGGAATGTGTAATTTTTTTTAACCTATTGAATGCTTGATCATCTACAGATAAGGTAAAATTCTCAATTCCCCATGGCTAATTGTGTGGGTGCTATTTTAGCAAGGTGGCCTATATGGCTGTTTAAACAGTAAAACCAAACCTTAAAATTCATAAATTCAATTGGACATCAGATTAACATCATTAATCATAATTACAAGATAAATAGTGCATGTAAGGATGACTTTCTTAAATATTAAAAATAGTTTCTCCATCATTACCACTAAACACTGCAGCTCAGAGTAGAGGAAAACCTGCTGTTAAGTAAAGATGAATATCCTGAAACAAATCTAAATACAAGATGCAATCTGAAGGACATCAAATTATTTTGTGTTTTGGGTTACACAGTCATGTGAGAATTCTAAGTATCAACTATAATTTCCACATGAATAACACCATTAATTTTCATCAGCTACCAACAAAAACAAAACACCCCACCCCATAAAACACTTTCATTTTAATTAAGAGCCTTGGAGATAAGTGCTGTGAGTCACAGGGGTGTTTGCTTCTGACACTGGATACAGAATAGAGAGCTTGGTGCTTTAAATTTCATTTAAAAAATGTCAGGAAGGATTCTAAATGTATTAATATTACAATAGCTTAAAAACACTGAAACACCGAGTTAACATTTTGAAATGGGAGAGAATTTTATTTTGTATGGATCTAGTGAAATTTTTGCCTGTGTGGAAAAAGTGAGAGTTCAGAAATTCTACCACTTCCCTGTTCTTGGGTTGGTAGAGAAGGGCAGCAAAATCCCCAACACTGATAAAGAATTAGGAAAGAACAGAATGATGTGAAGAAAATATGGACATTAGTTTGGACTTTTTGCTAGCCATAAAGTATCCAGTGTATACTCCTAAGTAAGATGATCTAGCTTTAACAGTTGAATGTATAGCAAGCCACAGTACCTTTTCTTGAAGAGGTTAATTATAATTTTACTTCCTTTTTCTTTCAAGAAGAATTTGATTAAAATAATTTGTCATTCTACAGTCACAGTAGGTCAACATTTCATGGGTAATAAGAAACTGAAATAATCACTCTTATACTTGAAATTGTCTACTCTTGACATCTCAGAAGACCCACAGAAAAATCTGTTGGTCATGAAAAGCTCTTACTAAACCTACTGAAGTAAGAGAGATGACCACCTTTGTAAAGTCTTAGAGCTGTCTGAAAATGTGAAATTAGGGGAGGACGTTTATAAGCATTTTAGGATATGGGCTGGGTGATTTTAAGGTCAGTCTCGCCAAGTACGAAACTATTTGTGATTGGGCGGAGTCTATGACCTAATAGCTCTGGACTAGTGGGCACAGTGAGGTGAGGGTCTTGAAGACACCTTGATGAGCAAGATTTTAGTCTTGCTGAGTAAGCTATCTTAGTTTACACTCTTACCTTCCAGGAGCAGGTGTTTCCTGGTGCAAGCCTCTAAGTAATATTTGTTTGTTCTAGGTGTTGTTTAATGTAGGGGAAGCATGCCCCACCTCAGTATTATTTAATATGGGGAGAAGGAATTGTGTTGTGTGATAGGCAGCCTCTAAAATGGCCCCAATGATTCCTGCCTGTGAGTGTTCATGCCCTTATGAAAGTCCTCTCCCTTTGAGTCTGGGCTGGTCTTAATGGCTTCTATGAATAGAATAGGAAAAAACATGATGGGTTTGTCACCTCAGATTAGATTATAAAACACTGTGACTTCCATATTGCTCTTCCCTCTTTTGCTCCTTCTTGCAGCCCTTGCTCTGGGGAAAATAAGCTGCTGTACTATGAGTAACCTCATGGAGAGGCCCATGTGGCAAGGAACTTGTGTGTCCAGCCAACAGACATCAAGACCATGAGGCCTGCCAACAGGCCTCTTGTCAGTGAGCTTGGTCTCAGATCCTCCCCCAGTTAAGGTGTGAAAAGACTGTAGACCCAGCTGGTGCAGCCTGGTGAGACCCTGAGACCTGCTGACCTGTGCCGTGATTCATGACCTTTAGACACTATGAGATAATAAATACTTGTTATTTTAATTTACTGTGTTTTGGGATAATTTCTTATGCAGCAATAGATAGCTATTACGTGTTGGTTTCACTTTTCAGGATGCATGTGTATACCTTCTACTGAAATGTCTACTTATTTCAGAATAAGTGGATTTATTGGCTGAACTATACTGGTTACATTTACTAACTCTGTAGAGTGATATTGAGACTTGAGAACAAAGCATCGTGTTATGTTCATTATGAATATTTCTTCCTTCTGCTCTATAGAAAGTGGCCATATTTTAAGTAGATAGTAAGTACTCTATGAAGGCACAGCTAAAGGGACTGATGTGGGGTTAATGCTTCCTTCATGAGCACACTGGATTAGTGCAGCTTTGTCTCTTTGTCACTTGGTGGGCCTGAAGGTTGCTTGAGAAGAGCAGATGTGTGCCTGAGACCTGCTTCAGAAGCAGGATTTCCCAGCCTTAGCCTTGAAGAAGCATTGCCAGAGGTTGGTTGGTAGTGAGTCCTGACCCTCCCACTGTCACCCTCCTCACCATCCACATACCAGCTGCATGAAGGAAACAGTTTCCTTCTCTCACACCAGCCCAGTTAAATCCAGTTCTTGGGAGGCAGACATCTTTTCAGGACTTTATCATTGTCTAAACGTAAAGGAAAAAGTGTCAAGAGTGATATTCTGAAAAATGTTAAAAGGGACACATGGTCACTAAATTGGACAAAGAAAACCAGAGCATAAACCCAGTACGAAATGGCTTCTAGGGTAATTTGTGAAGGGACAATTGCAAACACTGTTCTGGAAATTTTCAAGATATCACATTTCTCCAAGCCACTGTTAACAAGCTGATGAATTCAACTGCCCCTGCGGGGGATGAGAGACAGGCAAGAACAATCAGAACGCATTTGTGTTCTGTGTGTCTCCCAGTTGACTTTGGTCTCAAATTTGGATTCAGACAGAGCGGTAGCAAAATTCCATTTCTTTCAAATATGCAACTTATTTTGGGCCATACACATTGACTTTGTTTGCTTTTGGATTCGTGGAATTTATTAGCTCTTTCCATCTTTATTTTTCTTTTCTCTGTCTACCAACTTTCGTGCCCAGCAATTACCCATGTCTCCCCAGTTTTGCAATGTCTGTGAAGACGTTGAACAAGAAAAAAGAAACTAATGGCCCAGGTGACATCTGTTGACCTTACTAGCTGTGTGGCCTTGCTTCTTCTACTTTCAGTGCCTCATTTTTCTTATCCGAAGTCTCTTCTGCCGGCATGATGAGCTTAACTGATACACGATTCACGCTGACAGTCTTTACAAGCCATTGCTGAGGTTTTTATTTACGAAAGTCAATGGTTCATATGTTGGGGACCCTGTTCATATTTTCTAATTTGTTATACTCCTTTCTCAGGAGTGGGTCTCACATCTATTGAGGTCTGCTGTTGCTAAGTCTGCTATGAAGTTGACTTCCAACTGTAAAGCTTCAGGGCCCCCAGATGTCTATATTTCTGTATTGCTCTGGAGCTGAGGCATCCAAGGCCACCGTCTGAATCATTACATCAGAGAGGAAAGGTGTTGAGCCTTCATTAGCCTAAACCCTAGTGTAGATGAGTCTCCTGGGTAATCCAGAAATTCGAAGCAGTTTCTCAGGGGCCAGATTCAGGATGAGGGCATTCAATGAAGCAGGGTGTACTTAAGAGTTTGAGGGTAGAATAGGCAAAGCTTTGTGGGTGAAGGTTGGTAATGGGATGTGCCTGGACAGCCAGAGTTTTAATCTAAAGTCTAGTTAATAGTCAAGTGTTTCCCAAATGGCCAGCACATGAGAATGCACGTGTGATCTTTTAAAACATATTGAAGCTGGCTTCTACTCCAGACGTTCTAATTTCACTATGTGGAGTGTTACCTGGCATGAAGATTTTTTAAAAGTTCACCATCAATTCTAACGTACAGCAAAGGTTGAGAACCACTGGAGTAATGATTAAAGGCTTGAGCTTTAAATTCAGACAGATCTTAGTTCAAATTCCAGCTTTACCACTAGGCTGTATGACTTTGGTCTAGTTTTTCGACATCTCTGCACTTGGGTGTTCTTTCCTTTTCTTCCCTTTTTTTTCTCCCTTTTTTCCTTCCTCCCTCCCTTCCTTCCTTCCTTCCTTCCTTTTTCTTTAAATTGGAGATAATATAATATCTGGTGCATGTGATTACTATTAACATTAAATATATGCTTAGCACAGTGCCCAGCACATAGTAAGTGCTCAGAAGACACTAGCTAGTGTACTACTGCTAGAGTTTCAGTGTTAGGAGGAGGCTTGATGGTGGTTAAAGCGAGGTGTACTTAAGACAGTACGGTGTGGAGAGAAATGTGGCTTCCCTTCTACTCTGACTTCTCCCTGTGGCTGCTTCCAGGAATCAGGCAGGGGGAGTACTTGAGAAAACTGCTGTCTGTTATTCCCCAGGGGTTCCGCCTTACAGGGTCTCATCAGTCAACCCATTTGACTTATTACCATTATGTGTAATTATGAGGTTTGTGTCAAAGATTTGTGTCAAAGGTTTATGTCAAAGGTTTGTCATGGTGGTTCTAATTATGGGGAAATCAGATAATATATATATTACACATGTATTTTTATGTCAGGTCATTTAGAATATAGGCTTTGCTTCTAATAATTTAACAAAAGAAGAGAGAGGTGGTCTAAGACTTAATTAAACCATTTTAAGTGAATGTTGGACTGACAACTTATGGATCCAGATATTTCAAATCTGTGCTGAGAATATACTCAGGACTGTCAAGATTTAATTTGTAGAAAGATGTGTATATTTTAGATCCACATTGTCCTTTATTTCATTTTTAACTAGAGCTAAGCATACATTTTGTAGACACTCCTATCGTTGTTAGCAGATGGCTGCGTTTATACTAATGAAGTGTCTTTTTTAAATTAATCTTTTCATTTTGAGATAATTATGATTATCTCAAAAAGTAGATTCACATGCAGTTTTAAGAAATTTAATGTACTCTTTCCCCAGTTTCCCCCAATGGTAAAATATTGCAAAGCTATAGTACCATATCACACCAGGATTTTTTTTAATTTAATTTTTATTTTATATTGAGGTATAGTTGATTTACAATGTTGTGTTAGTTTCAGGTGCACAGCAAGTGATTCAGTTATACATATACATATATTCATTCTTTTTCAGTTTCTTTTCCCATATAGGTTATTACAGAATACTAGTAGAGTTCCCTGTGCTGTACAGTAGGTCCTTGGTGATTATCTATTTTATATATAGTAGTGTGTATATGTTAATCCCAAACTCTTAATTTATCCTTTCCCCCACCTTTCCCCTTTGGTAACCATAAGTTTGTTTTCAAAGTCTGTGAGTCTGTTTCTGTTTTGTAAATAGGTTCATTTGAATCATCTTTTTAGATTCCACACATAAGTGATATCATATTATATTTGTCTTTCTCTGTCTGACTTACTTCACTTAGTATGATAATTTCTAGGTCCATCCATGTTGCTGCAAATGGCATTATTTCATTCTTTTTATGGCTGAGTAATATTCCATTGTCTATATGTACCCCATCTTCTTTATCCGTTCCTCTGTTGAAGGGCATTTAGAGTGCTTCCATGTCTTGGCTTTGTAAATAGTGCTGCAATGAACATTGTGGTGCATGTATCTTTTCAAATTATGGTTTTCTCTGGGTAGTTGCCCAGGAGTGGGATTGCTGGATCATATGGTAGCTCTATTTTTAGTTTTTTAAGGAACCTCCATACTGTTCTTCATAGTGACAACCAGGATATTTTTATTGATACAGTCAAAACCAAAATATTTCCATGACCACAGTTTCTTCATGTTGCCCTTTTCTAACCACACCAACCCTACTCCTCCTTAATGCCTGGCAAACACTAATTGTTCCTTTTGGGGTTGACTTTTTTCCCTCATCATAGTTTGGTATCCAGGTAATACAGTAAGTCCCCTACATACAAATGAGTTCCGTTCCAAGAGTACATTCGTAGGTCCAATTTGATTGTAAGTCCAACAAAATTAGCCTAGGTACCCAACTAACATAATCGGCTATATAGTACTGTACTGTCTTAGGTTTATAATAATTTTCACACAAATAATACATAAAAAAACAAACACAAAAAATAAAAAAAAGGGGCTTCCCTGGTAGCGCAGTGGTTGAGAATCTGCCTGCTAATGCAGGGGACATGGGTTCGAGCCCTGGTCTGGGAGGATCCCACATACCGCGGAGCAACTAGGTCCGTGAGCCACAATTACCGAGCCTGCGCATCTGGAGCCTGTGCTCCGCAACAAGAGAGGCCGTGACAGTGAGAGACCTGTGCACTGCGATGAAGAGTGGCCCCCGCTTGCCACAACTAGAGAAAGCCCTCGCACAAAAACAAAGACCCAACACAGCAAAAATAAATTAATTAATTAATAAACTCCTACCCCCAATATCAAAAAAAAAAAAAGAAATTTTAGTCTTACAGTACGGTAATCTTACAGACATGTGAACTAACTTATGTGATTGGACATGTGGAGGCACATTCATATCTTTGAAAGTTTGCAACTTGAAGGTTCGTATGTAGGGGACTTACTGTACTAGCTTCATAAAATGAGTTGGGGAATGTTCCTTCTCTTCTGTTTTCTGGAAGAGACTGTATAGAATCAGTGTGAATTCTTCCTTAAACATTTGATAGACTTCTCCAGTGAAATGATCTGAACATGGAGATTTCTTTTTGGAAGTTTTAAAATTACAATTCAATTTCCTTAATAGCTATAAGGCTATTCAGATGATCTATTTCATATTGGGTGAGTCGTGGTAGATTGTGCTTTTTTGAGGAAATGGTCCATTTCATATACATAGTCAAGTTTGTGTGTGGGGAGTTGTTCATAGCATTCCTCTATGTTTTGATGTCTGTAAGTTCTGTAGTGATATCCCATTTATAAGTTCTGTAGTGATATCCCAATATCCCCTGATATTGGTCATTTGTACCATCTCTCTTTTTTCTTTGTCAGTTTTATCAAATATGTGATTTGCAGATATCTTCTTTCATTCTGTGGGTGGTCTTTACACTTTCATGATAGTGTCCTTTGAAGCCAACAATTTTTAGTTTTGGTGAATTTCAACTTTTTATTTCTCTGATTGCTTGTGCTTTAGGTGGTATATCTAGGAAACCATTGCATAATCTAAAGTCGTGAAGATTTACACCTATAGTTTCTTCTAAGACTTTTATAGTTTTAGCTCTTACATTTACATATTGATCCATTTGAGTAATTCTTTGTCTGAGCCACAGGGTCCAATTTCATTTTTTGCATGTAAATATCTTTGTTTTGATTAATGTCTCCATGATGCATCTTTTTCCATACTTTTACTTTCAATCTGCCTTTATTGTTATACTTAAAGTAAGTTTCTTATAGATAGCATAATTTCTATCCCTTAATTTGTGCATTTAGACCATTTACATTTAATGAAATTATTGATATATTGGGACCTAAGCCTGTCATTTTATTTTTTCTTTTCTGTTTGTTGTCTTTGTTTTTTTGGTTTTGTTTTGTTTTTTGGTTTTCTTTTTGTCTGCCTTCCTGTAGGTTATTGGAACATTTTCTAGAATTCAATTTTGGCTTATCTATATTTTTTTTGAGTGTATTTATTTGTATAGTTTTTTAGTGGTTGCTCTAAAAACAAAAAATGGTTTCATAGACACAACTTATCACAGTCTACTGATGTTGTCATTTTGCCAGTTTGAGTGAAGTATGAAAAATTTGCCTTCATTTATGCCCCTTTACCTTTCCTCATGTATAATATAATAGTCTTAAATACTTTCTGTTCATACATTTAAAACCACATCAGTGTTATAATTTTTGCTTTAACCATCAAATGTAAATTAAAAAACTGAAGAGAAGGAAAATCTATTGTATTTATCCATACTTTTTCTTACCATGTTCTTTCTTCCTTTCTGATATTCCTAAGTTCCTGTTTTTATCACTTCCCTTCTGTTTAGAGAACTTCCTTTAACTATTCTTTTAGAGTAGGACTGCTGGAGACAAATTCTATTAGTTTTCTTCCATGTGAGAAATGTCTTAATTTCTCCTTTACTTATGGAGGATTTTTTTCTCTGTGTATGAGGCTCTGGCCTGGCATTTCTTTTTTTTCCAGCACTTGAAAAATGTTGTGGGAATTCCTTCTGGCTTCCATTGGTGTTGATGAGAAATCCATTATCATCCAAATAATTTTCCCTTTAGGTGTCATTTCTGTCTTGCTTCTTTTAAGATTTTATTTTGTCTTTTCAGAAGTTTGACTATGATGTTTCTTGGTGCTACGGACTGAAGTGTCTCCCCCAAATTCCAAAGGTGACAGGGCCTTTAAGGAGGTAATTAAGGTCAAATGAGATTATAGGGTGGGGCCTAATCTGATAGAACTGGTATCCCTATAAGAAGAGAAAGAGACACGAGATCTCTCCCTCCCTCTCTCTCTCTCTCGCTTTCTCTCCCCATGCATGCAGAGAGGAAAGGCCACATGAGGACACAGTAAGAAGATAGCTGTCTGCAAGCCAGGAAGGGAGGCTTCACTGGAAAAGCACCTTGCCAGCACTTTGATATTAGATTTCTAGCATCCAAAACTGTGAGAAAATTAATTTTTGTTGTTCAAGCCACTCAGTGTGTGGTATTCTGTTTTAGTAGCCTCAGTAGACTAATACACTTGCTGTGAATTAAAATAATTTTTTTTTATCCTGCTTGGGATTTGCTCGAGATCTTGAATCTGTAGGTTTATGTCTTTTGCCAAATTAGGAAGTTTTCAGCCATTATTTCTTCAAATACTTTTTCGATACTCCTGTCTTTCTCCTATCCTTCTGGGATTCCAATGGTATTATTCAATGGTAAATATTTCTGTAGTCCCACAGGTTCCTGAGGCTCTGTTCATTTATTTTTTTAAATTAGTTTCTTTCCATTAAGACTGAGTAGTTTATATTGCTTTATCTTTCAGTTCAGTTACCTTTCATGTATCCTGTCCATTCTGATTTTCATCGCATCCATTGAGGTTTTCTATTTTGGTTATTGTATTTTTCAGGTTTAAATTTTCCATTTTGCTTTTCTTTATATCTTCTCTTTCTTTGGAAAGACTTTCTATTTCTGTGCTGAAACCTTATATTTTTTCATTTCAATGTGCTCTTACTTGCTTTTTATGGTGGCTACTTTAAAACTTCTGTCCTATGATTCTAACATCTATGTTAGTATAGTGTTGGCATCCACTGATTTTTTAAATTCAATTTGGGATCTTCCTGGTTCTTGGTTTGATGAGTAATTTTTGCTTGAAACCTGGACATTTGGGGTTTTATGTTATGATATTTTGAATCTTAAGTTTTCTGTCTTAGCTGGCTTCTCCAACACTACTGAGCAAAATGGGGGAGTTCCAGCTCCCCACTAATCTTTGACTGTAGGTTTAAAAGTCTTGACTATCTTCTCTGTCTTCTGATGCCACCCCAGCAGAGTATTTGGGGTGTTTTGTTCAACCTGGCAGGCATGACATCTAGGCTCTCCCATCAGCCTTTGCTGATGACAATTTATTTATTTATTTATTTACTTACTTACTTACTTATTTATTTAGTAACTGGAGTAAAGCAGTTATTTTCTAAAAGTTTTCTGTCTTGTTAGGCTGCCCTTTTGCTGGCCTTTGGCTGAAGCAAGCAGAATTTTGTTGGGACTTCTTTTTCTCTGTGCTTGTTAGAATTTCTGGATTGCTAGTTTCTTCTGGCTGGAATACAGGAAGCCAAAACACAAACTCAAAAACCCCAAACGATACAAACCCAGGGCACTTACCACTGTGTTGTTCCTGGGTTCCCAAGGCCCCCAGCTCATTTGTCTTCTTCCCTCTACCTTTCCGAGTCTCCGTATGTTTCTGTCATATGTAAAGCCCAGGGTTTTTAGTTGTAGTTAGCAGGAGGAATAGGAAATAGTATGTCTACTCTATCTTCCCTGACATGGAAGTCCCTTGAACTCTGTCATTTAATTGCTAATGCTTTTTAAATTATTACAATGAGCATCTTGGCTTCTCTAGATTAGACAAAAACAAACACAGATTTTCTCTTCGTGTGTTTGTTACCTGAGTCAAGAGAACACTCTAGAACAGGTGTCAAGCAGGTTTTGGTAATAAAGTTAGCATCACATTATCTCAAAAGGAAATGTTGACAAATACATTGTATATACGATTCAGGGCTGACCTTTTACTACTGCATTTAAATTTGTGCATGTTATGTTTTCTGGTTTTTTTGTTTTTTAAATCTTGAGTAGCTTGTTAACATACTACCAACAACCCATTCCACTTGGAATTAAAACCTTTCTGTGGACATTAATGTTGTAGAAAGAGCAGAAATCAGCACTATAAAGTTGGTTTATGTTATAACCAAATGTCAACTAATTATTCCAGTAAGTTAAAAAACCTTGTTCATTTTAATCAGGGTTATATTCATTTTCGTCTTCTGTCATAAAGTATCTCTCCTCCCCTTCCACCTCCCTGTTATGAAAAGTTGTGTTCTTTCATCTGGGTTTTACTATAGGAGTATCATAAATGACCAGATATATTAAACATAGACTTCTTGGGTGCATTCATGAAAGTGAACCTTACAGCCTTCAGTCTATGGACCACTCCTTATGAATCTGCAGTGCCTTGTGCCTGGGGCTGATGGTCTGTTCTGTGGGCTCCCACAAAGAATCATTTGACTCACTGCCTCCTCCGAAGCACTGTCTTCCCCTTCACTGGGACTGTGTCCAGGGCATGCCCAGTTTTCCCATCTTTCACTGCTCTCCCCTCAGTTCACTACAGGTCAGGAAATCTCTTTCTTACTGGTACCCATGCCTTTGTTTTGTTTTGTTTTGTTTAACAGCTTTATTGAGATAGAATTTACATACCATAAAATTCACCTCTTTTAAAGCAAACTTTTTTAAAAAATTAAAGTATAGTTGATTTACAGTGTTGGGTTAGTTTCACGTGTACAGCAAAGTGATTCAGATATATAGATATAGATATAGATATATAGATATATCTTGTTGTTTATATAGGGTAGTGTGTATCTGTTAATCCCAAACTCCTAATTTATCCCTCCTTTTCCCCTTTGGTAACAATAGTTTTGTTTTCTATGTCTGTGAGTCTATTTATGTTTGGTAAATAAATTCATTTGCATTATTTTTTTGACTCCACATATAAGTGATATCATATGGTGTTTGTCTTTCTCTGTATGACTTACTTTACTTAGTATGATAATCTCTAGGTCCATCCATGTTGCTGCAAATGGCATTATTTCATTCTTTTTTATGGCTGTGTAATATTCCAGTGTGTGTATCTGTGTGTCTGTGTGTGTGTGTGTGTGTGTGTGTGTCTCCATTCATCTGTTGATGGACATTTAGGTTGCATCCATGTCATGACTATTGTAAATAGTGCTGCTATGAACATTGGGGTGTATGTATCATTTTGAATTAGAGTTTTTGTCTTTTCCAGATATATGCTCAATAGTGGGATTACCCATGCCTTTGTTTTAAGTCTGGTTCATGATTCTTTTCCCTTACAACTTCATTTACTTTCAGAAATCTCAGAATCACGGTCTCTTCTTATACAAATATGAGAACAAAGACCTGGGGAGATTAAAGTGGTTTTGTGAAGATATGTATATTGACAGTGGAAAGAGAGGAAAAGAACTTCAGTTCTCTAATCAAAGAAAATTCTTTGTTATATTTCTTTGATTCTCCTTTTCTCTGTTTGTTACATTTCTATATCTCCCTGGGGACAGAGGAGGAAGGACTAAAACATCACTAACAATGGGTGGTCAATGGTAGGAAGAGACCCAAATCAAGAAATATGAACAACCAGTGACCTCTAATTCGAATCCCCTTGTAAATCTCTGGAATCCAACCCATCTGGTATCAGAATCCGGACACAGGTTGTGTGGGTCTTCCTTGGTATTCTCACAGAAGCAGTCTAAAACATATACTATAAGTTGACATTTGTTGTAAAATAAATCAACTCTTTTGGTTGAAAGTGACAGAAAGCCAACTAAAAATGCCTGAAACATAAAGGAAAAATCATTGGCTCATGTATTTAAGGAACAAGCTTGAGGCACAGGTGTTTAAAATTTGTAATCAAGAATTTAGCTTTCTACGTTCCTTGGCTCTACCTTCCTGTATTGGCTTAATTTCCAAGTAGGCTCAGCGGTTGCTTATTGTTGTTGTTGCTGTTTTATAAGCAGCACCAGGCTTGCATCTTACAAGCTTAGAAACTGTAGGGCAATGAAGGTCTTTTTCCCAAGAGTCCTGGTAAAAGTCATGCACCTTGGTTCTGACTGTAACTGATAAGGTCATGTGCTCATCTCTGGACCAATCAGTAAGTTGAAGGCTGAAATGCCCTGATTAGCCAACCCAGAACTAAATTCCCTGCACATTTCTTAACCTCAGAGATGGAGTCAGTAAACTTCATGAAGGATTAAAGTGGAAGTAGGATTAGGATTTTTTCCCCCTGAGGGAATATTGAAAGGCTATCACCGATGAAGGGGGAAGGGTGCCAGGAAGATAGATCAACATGAATCTGTTACCCATGGAGGAGGTGGTAATGCAGTACAGAATGAGGTCAGGGGAGAGTTACTCCTATGAATACCAAGGCTATCCTTGCTGCTATTGCTGGGTTAAGTATCTCTTCTGAGTTGGGGATGGGATTATACAGGTTCAGATTTTTCACAAAATTTGTTTCAGAATTTTTCTAAAAGTCTTCACCTATCTCATCCCTTTTATTTAAAACTGTCCTTTTCAAAACATAGACCTTCAAGATATATTTAAAAATGGAAACTTATTATTTAATTTTACTTTTTCTGCTTTATTTGACCATGAACACTAAGGCAGTATGAACCTATTTGTGAATATATCTTATTCTAGCAAAATTATAGGCTAAATAAGCTTGGGGGCTAAGCTGGAAAAGTAACCACCTTTTTATTTATTTATTTATTTTTAATTTTTTTTTTTATTTTTTGCGGTACGCGGGCCTCTCACTGTTGTGGCCTCTCCCGTTGCGGAGCACAGCCTCCGGACGCACAGGCTCAGCGGCCATGGCTCACGGGCCTAGCCCCTCCACGGCATGTGGTATCTTCCCGGACCGGGGCACGAGCCCGTGTCCCCTGCATTGGCAGGCGGACTCTCAACCACTGCGCCACCAGGGAAGCCCATAACCACCTTTTATAAATACTTTTTAAATGGAAAAATGAATTTCATGTTCCACATAACTGATTTACAAATGGACCATTGGAATACACTCCATTCGCAAGCACATACTGCTAAAAAATCTAGCAGATGCATCAATGAACTTTACACGCATCATTCTGATAAACTTAGTCTTCCTCCTCTACTCAATAACTAGGTATCTATCTGGAGCAAAGTCAGGGAAGATACGTTCAGACATACAAGAGTTGGGTCAATCATGTTTATATGTATAGATGACTCAGAGAGGACCATGCCAAACAGAACTCACTGTCCTTCCTGGTGAGTATAGGGGGAGATTAAGAAAGAGTTCATATGTTCAGTGAATTTGTCAGGAAATCTTGTTTGCATAAGATAAAAAGATCTTAATGACTCTTAAGATAGGCAGAATCTTCGAGCTGATGTTTTTGGAGAAGTCCTTTAAAAGAGTATAATTCTCAAGAGAGAACTTCCCAGGGATATGGACATGCAATATTGCCCTGGTCACCCTTGTCTGCTACCTTTAATTTCCTGACTTGTAAGACTAATGGCAGTTATGTTAAAACACAGTTCAGTCTTCTGAGGATTTCATCCATTCATCCATCCATCCATCCATTCATTCACTGAGTATACACAAGTTCAGGACTCTGAAACATGGGGCCAGCCGGGCCATTGGTCCCCAAGCCTCAAGGTTACAGAAACCATGAATTGTGACATCTGCTCAAGCACCAATGTGCATGGGAGTAACGTGAGGCCTCATCACAGATGTTGCATCCACCTGAAATCTGGGAGGTGCAAGAATAACTAAAGAATTATACTGAACATAAGTTCTCAACTGAATCTAAAAGCTGCTTGATTCCAAGACAACCTCTCAAAAAGCATTCAAGATGTTGTGCTGGGAAAATAGAGAAACAAATAAGGAAAGATCTCAGGAATTTACATTCTAAGGGAGGAGATTGATGTGTAAAAGTTCAGTATAATACAAGGCAGAGAGAAACTGTTGCTATGCTGGCAGTACAAGTTTTTGGCCAAGCAAGGACTCAGGAGAGTTGCAGCCCCACATTCTTGACCTTGTCTATAAGCTTTTGTCTGACAGCCTTTGGCGCCTACCACCTCTGCCTTCACCTCTGTGGTAAATATCTTATTCTTGGTAGTTCCAGATAAGAAGAATCCCCTGGCCCAGAGATTCACGACCTTTCTTGGTTCATAGTACCTCTGTGCCAAAAGAAATGCCTAACAGTTTTGTTTGTTAAGTAGCTAGGTCCCAAAACTTTAAAATGTATAATGTATTTATGTCCTAACAACTTAGTAGCCATTTGAAAAAATACATATATGTTGAATGAAAAAAAATGTTTCTTTCATTCTTACATAATCACAGTTATTTACTGATGGATGTGTGTGCCTGGAGGGCACTGCACAACTTCTCAAATCTTGCCTTCAGATTGGACACTGACACCCTTATTTCCGGTTCCACAACAATTTTTGCAGGGCACTAGCTTTTTATCACAGCAACTTCTGAAAACCCAGCTTTGTGAAGCTAGGGTGTCCTCAGAGGAGCTGGAGCTAATGTTTTTATTAATTAATTAATTAATTTTTGGCTGTGTTGGGTCTTCGTTGATGTGCGCAGGCTTTCTCTAGTTGCGTCGAGTGGGGGCTACTCTTCATTGCGGTGCAGGGGCTTCTCATTGCTGTGGCCTCTCTTTGTTGTGGAGCATGGGCTCTAGGCACGTGGGCTTCAGTAGTTGTGGTGTGTAGGCTCAGTAGTTGTGGCTCACAGGCTCTAGAGTGCAGGCTCAGTAGTTGTGGTGCACAGGCTCAGTTGCTCCATGGCCTGTGGGATCTTCCCGGACCAGGTCTCGAACCCATGTCCCCTGCATTGGCAGGCAGATTCCTAACCACTGCACCACAAGGGAAGTCCCTGGAGCTAATTTTGAAGCTGTGAATTACTGTAAGCTAGTAATTCATGCAGTGTGAACAGATGGGGAGTATTGCTGTGTTACTCTTACAAATTTAAAATACCCTGTAGCACTCTTATGTTTGTGGTAGTGCCCCATGCACAGTCTTGGAACCAGGACCTTAGCTGTCTTTTCTCTGTTCACTCTGGTACAAGAGCCTTCCTCCTAGTGTTATCCATGGGCTCAATCCCCATATCCTGTCAGGTTTAGACAGGGAATGCAGGGCTTTGCTAGGTCAAAATGTGGACTCAGAGAGTTGCCAGTAAACTGAATCAACATCAGTTATGTTGCATTGAACTACACACATAGAGATGAACTATTTAATCTGGAGAGGATAACAGGATACCCCTATTACTTAAGTCTAGAAGCAACGTAGCTTGATATATTTTTATTTTTCATAATTCAGAAGCAATTGTGAGTCTTGAGGTCCTCACCATGATCATTTACTAACGTGGTTCTAGTGAGTTCAATGGGCCCAGTTTATAGATTTATGTCACCAGAATGCCAGTTTTATATTCACTGTACTGAATGTTTTATTTCTCTAATTCAAGTATGAAATTGGTCTGGAGCTTCAGATGACTTTGGAATGCCTATGTTTTCTGGAAGCAATGAGGAGAAAGAGACATAAATTTGTAAGAATAAGAAATCCTGCTGAAAATGGGACCTAATAGACTTGCCGGGTTCTCTTTCAGGACAGGACGTGTGTAAAGGGATTAATGTTTCTGAAATACAAAATAAATCTGTTTTTTATTTAAGTAAATTATGTTGCCCGGTGATTCCCCATCAATGAAATTCACAGCATTCATTGGCTTAAGGGAAGGACAGGTATCACACAGGACCAAGAAGTCATTGCTGGGCTCTGAGCCTCAACGAGAATATTCTGGACTCCCTGCAGCAATGGTTCTCCAACTTTAGTGAGCATCAGAATCACCGGGAGGGTTGCTAACAGACAGATTACCGGGTCTTACTCCAGAAACCCATCCAGAGTTTCTGATTCAGGGGGTCTGGGGTGGGACTCAAGAATTTGTATTTCTGATAAGTTCCCAGGTAATACTAATGCTGCTGGTTTTGAGAACCACTCCCCTAGAGGACAATAGTTCCTGAAAGTCAAGTGTACTGAGAAGGAAAGGAGATTTATAAATTTCAGAATTTCCATTTCCATATCAAAAGCAAAGCCTGGAGTTCTAAAACTGGGACTTTACCATAAATAGATCTTAGTAGTCATCACCAGACAAGATTCGAAGTCCCTTCTGCTGCTGGAAAGAGGTGACAAAGGGGTGAGAAAGGAGACAAAGTGACAATAGAGAGACCCTCTCCCTAACACCACCTTAGAGTCTAATTTAAATGGCAAGAAGCAACAACCCTTAGTTAATGTCAGGGAATCAAATATTATCCAAAGCCCATTTTCTTGCCTTGAAAGGTGTCAGTCCTCCCATGAAAACTTTTCTGCTAGGGTGTTTCAGTACTCCCCCCATTGCTATTAGATTTTTTCGTATGCATAAAAAATTATTCTTAGGGCTTCCCTGGTGGCACAGTGGTTGGGAGTCTGCCTGCCGATGCAGGGGACGCGGGTTCGTGCCCCAGTCCGGGAAGATCCCACATGCCACGGAGCGGCTGGGCCCGTGGGCCATGGCCGCTGGGCCTGCGCGTCTGGAGCCTGTGCTCCACAGCGGAAGAGGCCACAACAGTGAGAGGCCCGCGGACTGCAAAAAAAAAAAAAATATATATATATATATATTATATATATATATTATATATATATATATAGTTAAATCAGAATCCAAGGTACAACTTCATGAAAGTTTCATATACTTGAGCACCGAATTCACTGATGACTTGAAATAAGACATCACTCCACTGCCCAGTGAATCAGTGTTTTACAAAGCATCAAATATCTCCCTTTTTTGTGTGAACAGAAGGTTCATTCAGGACTTTTAATTGTTAAGAATCTTCCCTTTGTTTCACACTGAGGACAAAAGCTATATTCTTTTTGCAATGGGTACAACCCTGCAATGGTATTCGTTTCCTACTTGGATATAACAGATACCCTCTCAGGAACTAAACTCATTTCTGCACAATGTACTTGAGACTTGGAGAAGTAAACCACAAATTATCTCCTCTAAATAGCACTCCCCAGTTCAGAACGTGAGGCAGATAACCTCAATGTGAACTTTGCCTTTGGATATTTATCTACAGCCTCCAAGTAATATGGATTTATTCTGGTAATATACAGACCATTTTGCAGATAACGTTGAAAGCAAACATTTTATTACAGATTTCTTGTAAATTACACAAGGCTGCGTTTTAATAGATTTTCCTTCCAAGCCTCAGTCTCACAACATGAGTAGTTATACAGATTTTTATTATGATCTTGAATATTGACTTTTAATTATACACTGGTTAACAAAACAAATAAGGCTGTCATTTCCATCAAGGGAGCGTTAAGGATGGAGGGTATCTTTTGACATCCCACCTACTTTCCCATCCCAGTACTACTTTTTAACATTACCCACGCCAGGCATAAAAATGTAAAAATCTCACATTACTTTAAGAAGACCCTGGAGCAGTTTTTAATGATGTTTATTGCAAGGGATACATGGCTTACAGTAATGATAGTTGAAGGGCACCTTAACAACCGTATTCAAGAGTAAGAAGGGCTGTTCAAAGGGGCATAAGAGGCATTATTTCCAGCTCAATAGGAGACAGACTAGAAAACATACTTTACACTGAAGACATAAAAGGTAGACAATCCAATGGACTTCCTGACCACGAGGATATCAGGGGAAACAATTCATTAAAAAATCCAAGAACTAAACTCCACTCGTTCTGCTATATTTCAGTTCTTAAGATGGCCTCGTAGAAACTCAGCAACTGACAGCAATGGCCCAAGAGTCCTGCAGATCTGAAGTCAGCATCCAGAAATGGTGACCCTTCTAACACCACTCTCATTCGAAGGCTCAATGATCTCATCTTTGAAGATAAGAAGAGGTGGTAAGGAATATCTATTGGGCGTGTATATTTTTATATTCTGTCTCTAAGTTTGAGGAGGGTTAAAGGCTTTTGAAATTTTTTTCCCGGCCATTCAGGCAGGAAAATAGGTCAAGAGCTCAGTAAGACCAAGGACATCAGTGGTTTATTTCTGTATGGCAGTTAACATTATCTTTAACTCTTTGTCCCCAAAATATCCTGAAGTATATCCTGTTTGGAAGCGTTAGGGGTGAAGACAAATTCAGGTTATGTGAGGTCTTAATGAATGTTGGTTGTTTAATAAATCTTGGTAGGAGATATGAATGAGAGAATGAACAGATGAAATTCTGACAATGACAATGGGATCAAATAAGTTTAATGTATTTTATTTAGAACTATGGAAAATTGGAGTAGGAAAGGAGATCAGAAATTAATCTAATCCATTTTTTTTTTACATCTTTATTGGAGTATAATTGCTTTACAATGGTGTGTTAGTTTCTGCTTTATAACAAAGTGAATCAGTTATACACATACATATGTTCCCATATCTCTTCCCTCTTGCGTCTCCCTCCCTCCCACCCTCCCTATCCCACCACTCTAGGTGGTCACAAAGCACCAAGCTGATCTCCCTGTGCTATGCGGCTGCTTCCCACTAGCTATCTACCTTACGTTTGGTAGTGTATATATGTCCGTGCCTCTCTTGCGCTTTGTCACAGCTTACCCTTCCCCCTCCCCATATCCTCAAGTCCATTCTCTAGTAGGTCTGTGTCTTTATTCCTGTCTTACCCCTAGGTTCTTCATGACATTTTTTTTTCTTGAATTCCATATACATGTGTTAGCATACAGTATTTGTCTTTCTCTTTCTGACTTACTTCACTCTGTATGACAGACTCTAGGTCTATCCACCTTATTACAAATAGCTCAATTTCATTTCTTTTTATGGCTGAGTAATATTCCATTGTATATATGTGCCACATCTTCTTTATCCATTCATCCGATGATGGACACTTAGGTTGTTTCCGTCTCCGGGCTATTGTAAATAGAGCTGCAATGAACATTTTGGTACATGACTCTTTTTGAATTTTGGTTTTCTCAGGGTATATGCCCAGTAGTGGGATTGCTGGGTCATATGAGAGTTCTATTTGTAGTTTTTTAAGGAACCTCCATACTGTTCTCCATAGTGGCTGTACCAATTCACATTCCCACCAGCAGTGCAAGAGTGTTCCCTTTTCTCCACACCCTCTCCAGCATTTATTGTTTCTAGATTTTTTAATGATGGCCATTCTGACCAGTGTGAGATGATATCTCATTGTAGTTTTGATTTGCATTTCTCTAATGATTAATGATGTTGAGCATTCTTTCATGTGTTTGTTGGTAGTCTGTATATCTTCTTTGGAGAAATGTCTATTTAGGTCTTCTGCCCATTTTTGGATTTGTTTGGTTGTTTTTTTGTTATTGAGCTGCATGAGCTGCTTATAAATTTTGGAGATTAATCCTTTGTCAGTTGCTTCATTTGCAAATATTTTCTCCCATTCTGAGGGTTGTCTTTTCGTCTTGTTTATGGTTTCCTTTGCTGTGCAAAAGCTTTGAAATTTCATTAGGTCCCATTTGTTTATTTTTATTTCCATTTCTCTAGGAGGTGGGTCAAAAAGGATCTTGCTGTGATTTATGTCATAGAGTGTTCTGCCTATGTTTTCCTCTAAGAGTTTGATAGTTTCTGGCCTTACATTTAGGTCTTTAATCCATTTTGAGCTTATTTTTGTGTATGGTGTTAGGGATTGATCTAATCTCATACTTTTACATGTAGCTGTCCAGTTTTCCCAGCACCACTTATTGAAGAGGCTGTCCTTTCTCCACTGTACATTCCTGCCTCCTTTATCAAAGATAAGGTGACCGTATGTGTGTGGGTTTATCTCTGGGCTTTCTATCCTGTTCCATTGATCTATCTTTCTGTTTTTGTACCAGTACCATACTGTCTTGATTACTGTAGCTTTGTAGTATAGTCTGAAGTCAGGGAGCCTGCTTCCTCCAGCTCTGTTTTTCATTTCCAAGATTGCTTTGGCTATTCGGGATCTTTTGTGTTTCCATACAAATTGTGAAATCTAATCTATTTTTTTAAATTCAGTTTTTAACACATGGGCAATGAAATAATTTGCATTCACCCCCCCCCCTCAGAATAATATCATGAGAACTTGGAATTGAAGCCAGTTCAATGATATTTTCATTACATTATACTCTTCTGGGATGGCAATTCTGTCTGCAACTTGTATTACGGAAAAACCTAGAGGTTTTTTGTTTGTTTGCTTTTGTTTTGTTTTGTTTTTGTTTTTGTTTCTTGCGGTACGCGGGCCTCTCACTGTTGTGGCCTCTCCCATTGCGGAGCACAGGCTCCGGACACACAGGCTCAGCGGCCATGGCTCACAGGCCCAGCTGCTCCGCGGCATGTGGGATCTTCCCGGACCGGGGCAGGAACCCGTGTCCCCTGCATCGGCAGGCGGGCTCTCAACCACTGGGCCACCAGGGAAGCCCTTGTTTGCTTTTTACTCATATACACAACAACAACAACAAGCCCTGAAAAATCCCGCAAACCAGTTATTTAGCTCAATCAGGCAGCAATAGAAACTACTCTAATGTCCTGAACCATATTGCAATTCTCTATTCACTTCTTGGGCCACCATGCCAACTTTGCAAACCAAAGAACAAAAATAAGATAGTGTTAATTACTCCAAGAAATCATCACTACATAAAACAATAGTTTTATCATTATCATAAAATTTTAAAGACCCTAGCCAGTGAGAAAAGTTGTTGCTGGAAAATATCAACTACTTTAGGAGTCAATGGGCTCCTTCATATCTCATCAATTGATTGATCCCTGACTTATTGATTGAAATTGAATGTAATCTGGGGAGTCCATGGAAAAAGGTCACTTTGAATGGAGAATACCTGTATTTTGGGAGCAAATAAAAAAATGGGGCATTTTTCTAACACAAAGGAGCTTTAAGGCTGTCTTAACACTTTTAGAGAAAGAAGCACCTGCCTGATAGAATTGCAGCCTCTCTGGCCAATTATTAGGAATTCTTTTTATCGTGACGATGGAATCAACTCTCAACAAGAAATGAAAGAGCACAAGCCCACTGCGACTTGAGGAAGCTATGTTTATTTCAGAGTCTCAAGGAGCCGTGTGTTGTTAAACACAATATAAAAAGTGCAATAAACTTTAGGTATAAAGGACTTTGTTGGCTATAAAATTTTATTTTACTGCTTTCCTCCTATGGCTAAACACATATGAGATCAGTAAAGTATTAAAATATTCAAGATGACAGAACATGAATCCTAATTCCAGAAATACAGCAGTGAGAATAAATGACAGGGGTAGACACAGAATGCCTATACTGTCATCTGTATAAAGTCCATCATTTCAGTATGTACTTAATTTAAAAAGATATAGAGGGTAGAGTGAGCACCCTTAATTGATCATTTCCATTACTCTTCACACAGACACCAGTTGAAACTGAAACTGACAACTTTGAGCTAGAATCTCCTTGTTATAGTGAGTCAAAGGCAGGCATATCAGTTGTGCTGACACACACAGTCAAGATGTTGGAGAGTTTTCCAGAGGCCCAAATTGTTTTCGTTAAGTCTGTGGGAGCTCAGAAAAATACATACCGTTCTAAATTTCCCTGAATGTGCAGCGAGGCAAGGGTTTGTACTTTGAAATAGAAACCCCCTTATATACTGTCTAAAGAAAGCCTTTGTTACCGAAATAAGTCTCCCTGTGGAGGATTGTAGTTTCCAGGGAAGCTATCTCTACTAATTAGACTCAAAGTTGATTTGGACATTGCAGAATTGTATTATATTCCCTCAGGATAGGAATTACTAAATAAGAGGAAGCAAAATCTTAAAAAGGAGAGAACAGTGGAGTTTCCTACTGAACCCTTGCAAAATAGGAGAATTAGAAAATTCTTTTGGATCTTCTGTCAGACTTAAAAACATGATTAGGATGGTGTCAACGGAGCTCATCATTTTTGTTGCTTCTGGAGTATCATAGTTACATTTGAACTTGATTTTTCAAGTTCCAGCTTTCTGGTATGTGCACATGTGGTTTCAGGTGGTTTTTGTTGCTTTTTTTGTTCCCCTGTATGTGTATGTGTATGTGGGGGGTGGGCTGAGGGCAGGGGTTCTCATTGTTGTATCCTTAGTTTCTAGTGTAGTATCTGACACATAGTAGGATTTCAATCCATATATTTTAAGGGAAGGTATTTTAGAACATGTACTTCTGTCCCTTATTTATAAAAGTCATACTTATTCGTTATAGAAAAATTGTAAAGGATAACAGAAATAATAGAGATAAAAGTTAAATTCACCCATAATCTAACATCTAGTGATAATTAGTATTAATGTTTTAATGTGATTTCAATGACCTAATTAATATATGTTTATGTGTACATGCACAAGTATACCTAGAAATACAGAGGCATACACATACATACATATATATACCAGACACTCACAATTAATATAAAACCAAATATTCAGTTATATATTCTTTTTTTCAACTTAACTTTAAGGAGTCGGGAGAGATATTCCACTGAGTGGAAAATTGTTTTTAGAGTTCACAGTGTCCACTCACTAAAAACCTCTCAAACCATGGATTCCACAACCTGAGGTTGAAGAAGCTTCCCTGTGTTTGCCTTACTGGCTAGTAGTACTGTTTATTGAGCAACTACTAAGTGGTAGAAACTCTGCTAAACACTTGACTCATGGTATTCTGTTTCAATCTTCACAACAACTTTTGGAGGTAAGTGCTATTAGGCTCTTCTTTTTAAGACCTGGAGAGCATAAGTAATTTTCTCCAGTTTACCCAATGGTAAACGGCCGAGCTGGATTTTGAACCCAAGCCTGCTAAATTCAGACCCTGAGCTGAACCCTGGGTCTTTACTGCCTTGACTGTTGCCAGGACTGTGTCATACATCTGGACATATCTTTGAGTGCTCCACCTTTTGATCCCTTGGTTCTGTTGATCCTATTTTTGAAATATCCCCTGTTTTCCAATCCCCCATCATTGCCTTAACTCATTGTTCTCAATTAGGGATAGTCTGCCTTCCAGTGAGACATTTTCCTTTGTTGCACCTTGAAGGGGGATACTACAGGGCATCCATTGGGTAGAGGCCAGGGATATTGCAAAACATTCTGCAATATTCAGGACAGGCTCCCACAGCAAAGAATTCTCTAACCCAAAATGTTAATAGTGCCAAGGTTGAGAAACCCTGCTTTAGCTCATTTCCCCAGGCTCTCTTAAACACAAACAACCTCCCAATTAGTTTCCTTATCTTAAGGTTCATCCTCATCCAGACTGCTGCTATAGTTCTCTCTTTAAACACACATAAAATCATGCCACTCTCTTGCTCTGTTTAGCTCTGTAGCTCTGGAGGACTGCCGGGGTCCAAATACAGATACAAATAGTTCTAGACTATATGACTTTAGGCAGGTGATTTAACCTCTCTGAACTTCAACTTCATTACTTGTAAAATAGATGAATAATAGCTAGCATCTACCTCGACAGGGTTCTTGTGAGGATTTTAACACTTCATGGCTCTCACAGTTAAGTCCTCGATAAATGTTATCCACCATTAAAAAAAATCTTTGAAGGTTTTCTACTACCTGCTGAAGAAAACCCAAACTCAACATACATTCCAGACTCCTTTACCATGCAGTCTCACTCAACAGCCTCTTCTCTGGGCTGCTGGCCTGGATGACCTGTGCCCTAGTTACGTAGGACTACCTGTCATCCTCTAGATTCATGGAAACTTGGATGTCTGTGTCTTTGCTCATGCTTCTCTGCCAGCCTGGGAAGTCCATCTCCCTCTCCTCCACCTGGAAACATCTGTCTTCTTCAAGACTCAGGTCAAACGTCACCTCTTCTGTTTAGCCTTCTCTATGAGCTAGTCATATGTACTTACTCCTTCCCCTACATGACCACAGTATTTTGGTTATTCCATCTATCAGTTTGTCCATCCATCCATCCATTCATCCATCCATCCATCCATCCATCCATCCATCTATCCATCCATTCATTGGCTGTAATACATAGTAGTTAAGATCACAAGCTCTGGAGCCAGATTTCGTTAGTTCAAGATCAGGTTCCAGAAACAAATTTATGTAACCTTGAACAAGTTACTTGACTTTATGAAGCCCTATTTTCTTTGCCTTTAAAATAAGTGTAATAGTAATATATAGTTGATAAAGTTATTGTGAGGATTGAATGTGTGTAAACATTATGCTTGCTATGCATACACCTTAAATAAATGTTAGTTCTCATCCAGCTTGTACTTGTTGAGCACCAACTCTCTGGCAGGCCCTCTTCACACTGTGCCTTGAATTATAACAGGTGGTGCATATGCCCAAATCTCTCATTAGGTATAATGCTTGTTGAGGAAAGGTCATTTTAAAACAATCTCCTCTTCATACCAACACGTGAAAGAGAGGTGACAAAATCAGTATTTCTGCCAACATCTGGCCTGTGTTTCATAAAGTTGTGCTGGCCAGTATTTCTCTCTTAAGATGATATGTATGTATCTCCTGATGTGAGGAGTATTGCTGATCAAAAGGAGTCTACTATTCTCCTGCAGTGGTAGACCCCCCTCCTCCATTTCCAACCCACCTTTTAAACTGCCTCCCTGGGCATAATACAATCAAAAGAAATCTTTTCATGATTATAATAATGGACTTGAGCCTTCTAGATTGCCCTGGAGCAGGAGAGGTGATGTCAGTGACATATTCTTGTAGAAGGAACTCAGTGATTGCTTAATTTTACATGTGGAGCTTGAATGCTTTGTGTTGTGTTAAAATCCAGATTACATTCTTCTCATTAAGCAAGTGTTCCAATCTGATTAATATAATACATTTTCCTCTGTTGCCCAACATCACCAAAGGCAAGGTATTACTTAGGGAATCGCCCCCTCCCCCCAACATACACACACATAAATGCAAAATAAACAGATCTGTACAATCATTATTGAGCTAAAATAGCACTTAGAAATGTATTCTTATTGTGAAAAATGGCCACATAAGAGTTGCTGACCGTTTGTAGCCCTGTAATGTAAGTCAGATAAATTGGTGCCCAGAAGTCTGACATTTCAAAAACCCAAGAATATGTTGCGTTTTTTCTGATATGCCATTTTTGTTATTCTCCCAGCTATTTTCCTTTTTCAAAAAGCAATTCTTCTGTGCCCAGGCAGTTCAATTAGAGCATTGTGAAAGTTGTCAGAATGACTTCAACATAACTACCCCTGAGCAATAAGTATAATTTTGGAGAGGAACAAGTTGTGTTCTTACCACCTTGGTGTGGGCAATGGTGTTAACTAAGTTGGAAAAAGAATGTACCGTCTGCACCTTCTCCACTCAGTTAACCTGCCCAGAGAATTAGAAGCGTTCCATCTCACCTCAGAGAGGGTTCCTGTTTGGGTCAGCTCAGCATCCTTGAGCCCTTCTTTAGCCAATAGCATCCTGATTTTCCTCTCACTGTCTACATACTAGGTGGATCCACCTTTCGGTGTTAGCACATGTCAGCAAATTCTCCCCTTGAGCATGGGCTGTCCTTAGAGGTTTACTTGTAGTGAACAGAATGCAGCAGAAATGACACTGAGTGATATTTGAGACTAGGTCAGAGTCAGCAAACGTTTTGCGTAAAGGGCCAGATAGTAAATATTTTTGGCTTTTCAGGCCATACCCATTTGGTCTGTGCCACAACTATGCAGGTCTGCCATTGTAAGGGGTAGCACAAACAGGCTTGGCTGTGTTCAGATTAAGTAAAGGGTCAGATTTGATTCACAGGCCATAGTTTGCCAACCCATGTATTAGGTCATAAAAGATAATGTGACTTGTGCTGTCTCTTTGTCTCGCTCCCTCTAAATAGACCTTATTTTTCTAGAGCAGTTTTAGGTTAACAGCAAAATTGAAGGGAGGGTACAGAGATTTCCCACATACCCCCAGCCCCCACACATGCAGAGCCTCCCCACCATCAACATTCCCACCAAATGGGACATTTGTTACATAACAATGATGAAACTACCTTGGCACATCATAATCTCCCCAAGTTCATAGTTTACATGAGGGTTCACTCTTGGTCTTGTGCATTCTATGGGTTTGGACAAATGTATGGTCATATGTATCTCTCTTTATGGTATCGTACAGAGTAGTTTCACTGCCCTAAAAATCCTCTGTGCTCCACCTATGCATCCCCCACTCCCCCAACCCTGACATCCACTGATCTTTTTACTGTCTCCATAATGCTGTCTTCTCCAGAATGCCATATAGTCAGAATCATACAGTGTGTAGTCTTTTCAGATTGACTGCTTTCACTTAATCATATTCATTTAATATTCCTTCATGTCTTTTCACATGGCTTGACAACTCCTTTCTTTTTAGCACTGAAAAATAGTCCATTGTCTGGATGTTCTACAGTTTACTTATCTATTCACCTACTGAAGGGCAAGTTTTGGCAACTATGAATAAAGTTGCTATAAACATTTGTGTGCAAGTTTTTATGTGGATATAAGTTTTCAGATCATTTGGGTAAATACCAAGGAGCACGGTTGCTGGATCATATGTTACGAGTATATTTAGTTTTGTAAAAAACTGGTCAACTGTTTTCCAAAGTGGTTGTATTATTTTGCATTTCCACCAGCCATAAATAAGGGTTCCCGTGGCTCCACATCCTGGCCAGGATTTGATGGTGTTAGTGTTCTGGATTTTGGCCACTCTAATAGGTGTTCAGTGTATCTTATTGTTGCTTTAGTTTGCATTTCTCTGATGATATACAATGTGGAACACCTTTCCATATATTTATTTGCTGTCTGTATATCTTTTTTGGTATCTCACCGTCCATTCAAGCCACCATGTCCGGCCACCATGAAGCCACCATGCTGGAGAGGCCATGAAGAAAGACTACATAGAGATAGAAGGAGATGCCCAAGTAGCCCCAACTATACAAGTCTGTTCTCACAGATTTATAAGCAGAAAGTCTTCAAGATGACTCCAGCCCCGCCAAAATCTATCTGATGGCAACCGTATTGTGAAACCCCCAGCAAGAGCAACCTAGCTGAGTGCAGTTAATCTGCAGAAATGGGAGATGATGGGATGGGCATATGACGTAGTCCTGACTTTTCACTGTGTTCCATCACCCTGCCCATATTGCTTCATATAGGGATGGACATGAATATCTGTTTGGTCCAATGAGACTCAGTTCTTTGATCTTCACACTAAGAAAGAGTGGAGGAACTCTCTTTTTGTTGTGTTTCTAACTGGATAGTATGTAAGCCTGGGGATGCTAGTGGACATTTTGACATCATGCAGGGAGACCTTGTCCACGACAATAACCAATGAAGAAAACAGGGCAGACCAGGAGAGAGAGAGAGAAAGAGAGAGAGAAAGAGAGAAAGAGAGAGAGAGAGAGAGAGAGAGAGACGGTATCAATAATGGCATCTATGGGGCTATTTCTGAGGATTACCCCTGGGTATTTTGGTTATAAGAGCCAACTGCTGATTATATATATTCATAAATCATAAGTTCAGGTTGATGGATTTTTAAAAATCTGGACACAGCTATGTAACCAGCACCCAGGTCAGGAAACCAAAGTTTACAGCTTTCCCAAGCCCCTGCCTCTTGCCTCCTTTCAACTCCCCAGAGATAAACATTATCTTGAATTTTAGCAGCATATATTAGTCCTTCCTCTTTTAGTGCTTTGTGGAAATGTAGTCATCTACTATGTACTCTTTTTCATCTGACGTCTTTCATCTAGCGTTCTGCTTATGAGATTTTTCCATGCCGTTGTGTGTAAATTTAGATTATTCATGTGCACATCTGCATAATTTTCAACTAGTGAATATTAACACCATTTATTTAGTCTATGGTTGATGGATATTTCCAGTTTTTGTCTATCATGAATAGCAATACAATGAATATTCTTGGACATGGTTTTTGCTGAATATATGCCCATGTACACACACTACTGGGTGTGTACCTCACAGTGGAACTCCTGGGTCATAGGGGACGCCTACGTTAGGCTTCGTTAGATAGCGCCAAATCATTTTCCTAAGTGGATCTTCCTCCAGCAATGTAGAAGAGTTCTGATCACCCCATTTTCTCATCAGCACTGAGTAATTTCCATCTCACTCATTTTAATTATTCTGCTAGGGATGGTGCAGGATTGCACTGTGATCTTAATTTACATTTTCCAGATGAGTCAGGAAGTTGAGTGCTTTTTGTTTATGTTTATTGACCATTTTGACATCTTTTCTGATGAAGTGTCCAAGTCTTTTGCCCATTTTTCTATTGGGTTATCTCTCTTTGTCTCGTTGATTTTTAGGAGTTGTTTATATATTTCAAATGTTATTTGTTTTGAGGAAATGTAGGTATGTCAATAAGTTTTTAATTGTGTGTTTGAATTGGGATTTTGTCACTTAAAACTTTGGCTTTTTAAAGAACACGGCTTGGCTGAGATGCTCAGTTTTTGGTTTTTTTCTTCATTTATTTATTTTTAAAAATATCTTTATTGGAGTATAATTGCTTTACAATGTTGTGTCAGTTTCTGCTCTATAACAAAGTGAGTCAGCTGTATGTATACATATATCCCCATATCCCCTCCCTCTTGCGTCTCCCTCCACCCTCCCTATCCCACCCCTCTAGGTGGTCACAAAGCACCGAGCTGATCTCCCTGTGCTATGGAGAGGCTCAGTTTGGACTCCAGGGCAGTAGTACACTCGCTTTTCCATAAGCGGAAGGCCCAGATGTTATGGCTTAGTTGAACAGCGAATTTCTCTGATTCTCCCAAGCAGGACCTTGTTATGAACTACAAGTTCATCCGGCAAGCACATAGAGTGACAAGTCATGTCCCCTTCTCTGCTGAAATAGGCGAGTTAGGGAAGAAGGGATGTTTAATTCGAAATGGACTGAATGGATGAATTCCCTGCATTTTCTATCCTCTCAATTTGTCTTTCTCTATTTGTCTTTCAAAGGAGGTTGCACTAGGATGCACTGCATTGTCACACATTGCTCCCATGTGCACCAGACTCTCTGATGACCCTCAGGTCGGTTCTTAATGATCTTTTAGAAGCCCAGACAAGGAAACCAATGCATCACTGATTCCAATTGTGAAAAAGCAGGTAGTGGGACTTCTAGGCTTTCAGATTCTTCAGGGAATTGCCTAAAGTCAGAAACTCTTAAATTCTTCCTTTCTTCCATGCCATTAGCAACAATATATAAATCAAACACAATGCTTATCATCAGTGGGAGAAAATGTCTTTTCCATTCTCCTCTGAAACCTACCTTCACCTCCAGGTAAAACATAGAAATGTGGATTTTTGAGCTTTTTTCTCCCTGTATGGCCTTGACATTAATTCACCCTTGAAGTTCATGCTGGTAGAGGAGTCAAGTAGCAATTTAAAAAATAGTTACCTAGGAGACTAGGAAAAATAGAAATTGACAAATCATTTAAAGTGGCAAATCTAAAATAAACATGCATCAATAAATAAGACCACATCTACCTCAGGATTTTTAATATACTTAACTCTAAAAATGAGATATACTGAAGGATCAAGAGATCACATATGCACAGGAAGTATTTTATTAAGCACTTTGCTGACTTGCAAATAGATTTTATATAAATAATAAAAACACTGGTCACTGCCTACAAATAGTTAAACTTGAATTTACTGTCCACGAAAGTGAATCAGTGAGGGAGCAGTGACTTTTAACCTATAAGCATGGAAACCTAGTTCAGTTCTCCTTCTCAACATGTTTCCATCAGGTCTTAAGATCAATTAGAGTGTTTTCGCATGGGATATGACTGGTATCTTGGAGGAAGTGAGGCTCAAAGGATTGAGAGATAAATATTCATTCTGCCTTATCCATCCTTCTCAACAAACAGACTGGTAAATAATTGTATCAATCTCTTAAGGTTGACACAGCCTCAGGAGGTCAACATTGCTCCTGTGGTTATATTGATACTTCCTGTCGTCTATCAGGTGTGCTGAAGCGCCTTACCTTTACCTTGGTAAAAGGAAAACAAGATGATCAGACTGCAAAACCCGTCGACTTTGATATCTGATCATGTCTAGACAGTTGACAGCCCTGCCTCTTAGGACAGTAGTCAATTGTTTTGCATCAATAATTTGGTATGAGGGCATTTTCGAGATGCTACACTTTCCTGACATCCCTTGCTGTGCCAAACATCTATCTTTCCTCATTCATTATGGCCGGGTAACTCAGTGGACTTAGTAACACTTCGTTTAATTAAAGTTTCTCAAGGAAGAACCAAGAGGGCTCATTACCTTAAAATACTACCTGTGGACAAAGTAGGAAAAATGTTTACTAAATTTTAAGCATCTAATATAGTTACCCAATGTGTATTTGTTGTAATAGAATTTGAAAGCAGTCGTATCATCTGAATTTGGATGCCAGTTTTTAAAAACCTAGTATCATTCAAATTTATAATTAAGGGAAGAACGCAAGCTGGTATGGTAAATAATTTTGGGGGGAAATGAGAAAAAAGTGAAGTGGCAAAATAGCAATAAAAGAGTCAGAGGTTAATGACTGACAAAAATCATAGTAACACTGCCATGCATATATTTGTATAAACATTGATTTGTGTCAGTTTTACATACAGACTAACCCTGTGGCATTATATTGAGTGAATCCTATTATATCCATTATAGAAAAGGAGACATTGGATGATTTGACTAAATTCTTTTTAACAGCGGAGCTAGGCCTAGAATTGGAATCTCTAACTTCTTATCTGTTTAAATAGGCAATAAAAACATCTCAAAACAAAAACAAAACCTCTAGAGAATTGAAATTGGCTTTGGGAAACAAAGTTATCATTTGTTTCATTTCTAGTAAATTGATATTATCGCCTAGAGCTACTGTTTGTTTTGCTTTTACTCTAGACACTGCTAGTTACTCCATTTGAAATACATAACGACTCTATGATGTAGGAATTATCATACCCATTTTCCAGGTAATTTGTCAAAAGTTACGTAAGATGACCACCAGAGAAAACATTACTAATATCCTACGAAAAAACACATAAACTAACAACAACAATACCCTGTAGAACCTAGTGCCAAGATCTTGGTTTCTAATGCCATTCTCCAAAAAAACAGGAACAAGAGTTTCTTAGAAGAATGGCTGATTCTAGGACTGGGACAGGAAGTAAATAAGATGAGCCTGAAACATGAGTCAGGAAGTAAAGAAGTGCTCTGAAAAATGAAAAAACAAACAAACAAACAACCCCACAGTGATGGGGGTGTGTCAAAGGGACACAGAAGTGAAATGAAAGAGCTCCCAATGGCCAAAACTGGAACAATTTGAGCAACAAAATAAAGTGATACTGGATTATAATTCAAAGTATAAAATAAATATCCGTGAGTCCATACCAATATAAATAAAGGATCAAATAAATAAATTGGAGAGAATAGAAAAATCTCCTGTGTAGAAAATTACAAATATTTTATGCAGACACTCTGCCTCAAGGAAGTGGAATATAACTTCCCACTCTTTAAGTGTGGGATGTGCACAGTGACTTGCTTCCAAAGAGGACAGTATAAAGGAGAGTAACACAGTGGAGAAACCTGACAAGCACTACATCAGCCAAGTGACACAGGTCAACATCATCAGTAATAAGTCATGTTGATGGCACGTACCCTTGATATGACGTGATGAGAATCGCTCCTTATCTCTGTGGTCTTTCTTCCAAAAACCCTGTAGCTACAGTCTAATAATGAGAAATTCACCAGACAAAGCCCAAGAGAGGAACATTCTACAAAATACTTGAATAATACTCCTCAGAACACCCAAGGTCATTATAAACTCGGCTGAGAAATTGTCCCAGCTAAGAGAAGCCTAACTCTTTAGAATCTTTAGACATGACAGCTACATGTAATATGGTATCTGAGATGGGATCCTAGCACAGAAAAACAATATTAGGTGAAAACTAAGGAAATCTGAATAAAGTATGGGATTTAGTTAATAATAATATCAATTTGTGGTGTTCATAATACAACATAACATGTTTATAACACAATTTGTTCATTAATTGTGACAAACATACCATGCTGATGTAAGATATTAACAATAGAGCAAGCATATACAATATATAAGAACTTTATAGTATCTTAGTAACTTTTCCATAAATCTTTTCCATAAAGTAAAAAGTGGGGAAAGCAAACCAGTCAGAAGAAAATGTATTTATTTACCAACTAATCAGTTCATCTGTTCATTTGTTTGCTTATTCATTGATATCCTTAATTGTTCAACAAATACTCTTTCATGTCTATTTTGTGGTAGCATAGTCCTGGGTTGTAATGATTTTTCAGCTCTACAAGGGTCATCTAGTGACTGGCACAGCCCTGGGAAGAAGTTGTTTAGCATGTTGGGTAGTCCAAAATTTTAGGTCAGTGCAATACACTGATAACATTCGGTAATATCTATAAAAGAAAGGGGTTAAGTATTGGAGGGGAAGGTGGCTACTCGAAGATTACTGTGGATGGAGAATTTCCCATAATTGGAGTCTGATTATAGATTATATTGCATACACTGGTCCAGTGAAAATTACTTTGCTTTTCCAATTACTTTTTCTTCCAATGCACCATTGTGTTACTCAGAGCGTACAATGACTACCCGTTTCTGTTGGACTATGGCACTGTCATTTTCTGAGAGTAGCAAATAAAGCCATTTTATGAAGCTCACCACTTTGGGCCTGCAACATAATTCAACAGAAGTTGGTCTCATTTCTTAAGTCCCATTCTGTAAAAGAAATGATTGAATTATACTCATGGTCATTTTGGCCTTTCACCAGGAGTATACTCTGACTGTCAAACTTATTTTCTAATTGAAAAATATATTGAACACAAAAAATGAAGTTCTTGAAGCATTTGGACACCGATTTGCTTTGTAGTGACCACTGCAATTGTTGAGGAAAGCTAACTAGAAATAGAAATACATCCTCAACTTGATGATCTAATGACTACCCTCCAAGCCTCCAGACATAACACATAGCATAAATCTGTGTTTTCTGAAAATATCACATTGTGTTCCTGAGGATTTCAGCAAGGAAATGATCTCCAGTATAAAATCTATATGAGATGTATGGAACTCTCTACAAGGAATATTGGATTATTACACGCTGTAGCTTTGAAGACCATCTTTCTTGCATGGCAGCAGAAAGCTTCAATATACTTGCATGAATTATAGATGATACTTAGTACTCTTGTTAAAGTAGCTACAGGATGCTTTTCTAAGACCCTTCAGCCTATGGATGTTATTACGCATCTGTCACAACAAAGATTTGCCTTTGGAGATGCTTTAGCATTCTAGACATTTTTCAATAAATTGAACATAGTACTTGAAGACTGCTTTTTTTCTCCTTTGCTTTTTTTTTCTTTTAATTCTGAGAATAATACAGACATGTATTTAACCTAGAAATGAAGTCATGGCTTTTAAACAATTAGCCCCAAAGAGGAATTGATTTCAAAGAAAGTCTGTCTGTGAAGGGGTGGGAGACAAAACCGACATTGATTCTGGAGTACAGCTTCTTAATAGTTCAGACTTTTAGGTGCCTAAAAATGAACAGCTTGTCAGTAGAGAAATGGGATAGCATACAGATCAGAGGCTCCAAAGCAATGTTCTCCTTTTCAAAGACATACTGCTGGCTTAGTTCAAATGCTTTTCCATACGTTTTTTGATGTTCTCTCTGAACACTGTACACATTACCGACATGAATGCATATCATTTCAGCAATTTGCCTTAGTAACAGACTAAATAAATAAATAGTCACTTAGGTTTTAAGAAGTACTTATTGTTTAAAAGCCAGTGGAATGAAATCACACTCCTGAGTATTTAAAGTGGAGATATAGTCAACTGGAAAAAAAAAACCAAAACGGTATTTTATATTTTAATTCTTAGTCCTTTTTACTCTAGCAAAAAGTAATTTTTAATACCTTAAAATGGTTTTCTCATTAATTATAAGTTAGTAGAGTCTTCAAAGAAGGGGACCAAATGAATGTATATGATATTGGATCATGTAGATTTATTTTTTTTCAACAAGATAAATATTAATACAAAGTGCACTAGATTTGCAGTCTTACCACCTTATATTGTTTTAAAATTATAGACTAAAGTTACACCTTGGAGGTATGCAGAGCCAGGGCCAGTGGACAATGAGTCCATAGGATCCTAAAGATTCTGGTTTCTTCTCTGGGGTTAACTTTTTTGAAATTCAGCTTTCTCCTTTGTACTAAATTTTTAGTAGATTTATAGTGCATGATTTACTATTAGAGTAATGGAGTTAAAAGTGACCTGAGGGTAATTCCAGGGTCACCCTCACTAAGTCTTACAAAAAACCGACAGCTTTGTGAATTAGAATTAGAAAAACACAAAAAAGATTCCAAAAATAATTTAAAAAATGAGTGCTCTAAACATGAAGCACATGGAGTTCCAGTTTCAGCTCCAACAGGTAAAGTGCTTGGCGGTCACTACCAATCACTCTCATCCTTTCAACAATGATAAAAAAAGCTAAACAAACCAACTAAATCAATGAGTTTTCTTAGCTGCATCAGAGAACTGAGGCCATGGGGCAAACCACCATCTGAAAATCTGGTGATACAGAGGAATACAGTGAATCTCAGTCAAGATCAACTTACCTGGAGCAGAAGACACTAGAGCCACAAACTGGTAGGAATGAATTGCTGAAGACTGAGCGTGGACTAACTTGAGAGTAAGAAACTTTCAAGGGCACAGTCTTAAGGGAGCCCTCATACTCTCATGAGTTTGACCTTCAGGAAGCCCACCAGATTTCCATGGTAATGATCCTAGGAAACCCCTCATGTTTTGGTCAGGTGGAGAAGAAAAGTTACCCTTTTGAAATTCTTTTAGGGCATTCTCCATAAGAAAGGCTTATTCTTCAAGGGAAACATCTTTATCAGAGCTTTATTTGACTTGGGGAAAGGGCTATTAGCCAACCCTAGGCCCCTCTAGTCTTCCTGTGGCACCTAAAGGAAGAAAGAAAAAGGCTAAGAAATACTTCAGAAGGTCACAACCCAGGGACTCAGGCCCATTAAAAGACTGGGATTTAATGATAAGATTGTAGAATGCCTCCCCTCACCCACACACACCTTACCACCACGTCAACAGGGCTCCAGAATAAGAACAGTGGATTACAACAAAAAAAAGCTACAGGACACAGACTCTATTTAAGAAGGAGTTCTTAGGAAAATCCAACATTGGAAGAAGCTAACAAGAACGCCAGAAGAAACTGAAGCATCTGGTATGCATGGCTGTAGAAAATACTAAGCATAACCCAGTTTCTAGACAGGTTAACATAAAACCACACACTAAAGACCTCTTTGTCTCAATTCCCATTGCCTGATGTATCACAATTGACTTTCAAGAAAAACTTATAAGGAATGTTAAAAGGTGAGAAGCAAGACAATCTGAAGAGACAAATCTCTCTTCAGAACTAAAGTCACATATGACAGAACTTGAAATAATTCAATAGGGAATTTAAAATAACTATGATTAGTTACATTAAGAGCTCTAATGTAAAAAGTAGACAGTATGCAAGAACATGTGAGTAATATAAACAGAGAGATGAAAACTCTAAGAAAGAATCAAAGGAAATGATAGAAATAAAAAATACTGTAACAGAAATGAAGAATACTTTTGATGATGTCATCAGTAGCCTGGACACAGGTAAGAAAAAAATCAGTAAAGTTGAAGCTATGTCAATAGAAACTTTACAAACTTAAATACAAACTTAAAAATGAATGGAGGGTTTCCCTGGTGGCACAGTGGTTGAGAGTCCACCTGCCAATGCAGGGGACACGGGTTCGTGCCCCGGTCCGGGAAGATCCCACATGCCACAGAGTGGCTGGGCCCGTGAGCCGTGGCTGCTGAGCCTGCGCGTCCAGAGCCTGTGCTCCGCAACGGGAGAGGCCACAACAGTGAGAGGCCCACGTACCGCAAAAAAAAAAAAAAAAAAGAATGGAGGGGGCTTCCCTGGTGGCGCAGTGGTTAAGAATCTACCTGCCAGTGCAGGGGACACATGTTCAAGCCTTGATCTGGGAAGATCCCACATGCAGGGCAGCAAGTAAGCCCGTGTGCTACAGCTACCAAGCCTGTGCTCTAGAGCCCGCATGCCACAACTACTGAAGCCCCCATGCCTAGAGCCCATGCTCCACAGTGAGAGAGGCTACCGTGATGAGAAGCTCACACACTGCAACGAAGAGTAGCCCCCACTCGCCACAACTAGAGAAAGCCCATGTGCAGCAATGAAGACCCAATGCAGCCAAAATAAACAAATAAATAAATAAATTTATTTTAAAAAAATGAATGGAGGGACTTCCCTGGTGGTCCAGTGGTTAAACCTTCACCTTCCAATGCAGGGGGTGCAGGTTCAGTCCCTAGTTGGGGAGCTAAGATCCCACATGCCTCGTTGCCAAAAAACCAAAACATAAAACAGGAGCAATATTGTAACAAATTCCATAAAGCCTTTAAAAATGGTCTACATCAAAAAAATCTTTGAAAAAAATGAATGGAAAAAACCACCCCAGAATATCAAAGAATTGTAGGGCAATTGCAAAAGATATAACATATGCATAATTGGAATACAAGATGGAGAAAAAAGAGAAAATGAAGCAGAAGAAATTGTTAGTGATAATGGCCAAGAGATTTCCAAAATTAATGACAGATACCAAACCACAGATCCAGAATTCTGAAAACAACAAGCAGGATAAATACCAAAAATCTAAATGTAAACGTGTCGTATTCAAACTGGAGAAAATCCAAGACAAAGAGATGGTCTTGAAAGAAGCTGCAAGGGGTTTAAAATCTTACCTATAGAGGAATAATGCTAAGAATTACGTCAGACTTCTTGTCAAAAACCTCAAAACCATGCAAGGAAGTAGAGAATGGAATAAAATATATAAATTGTTGAAAGAAAAAAAAATCCCACTAACCTAGTATTCTATATCCATCAAAATTGTTCTTTAAAAGTGAAGGATATATAAAGATTTTCTTAGATAAAGAAACATTGAGTGAAACTGCTGCTGATACACATACCCTGCTAGAAATGTTAAGAGAAGTTTTCAGAAAGAAAAAATGATATTGGTCAGAAACTTGGATCTACATAAAGAAAGGAAGAGCACTGGAGAGAGAATGCATGAAAGTAAAATAATAGCATATAGATAAGTGAAGTAAATGACAGCAATGTTACAAGGGACTGGAGGGAGGAAGTGAGAGTACTCATTATAAGGTACCTGCTCTACCCAGGAAGCATTATAGTGTTCATTGGATGTGGTTAGTTGTAAAGGTATATTGCAAACTATAGGGCAACCACTAACACATTAAAGAAGGAAATATAATTGGTATGATAAGAGGTGAGACTAAATGTCATCATATAAACTATGCTCAATTAAAGACATTCTACTCAACACCCTACTGGAAGTCCTAGCTAGTGAAAACCAAACAAACAAAAAGGAAATAAAAGGTACACAGGTTGGGAATGAAAAAGAAAAATGCTTTCTTTGTTTGCAGATGACATGTGAACACGTCTAATTAGAAAATCCCAAAGAATCAACCAAAAAACTCCTGGAAGTAATAAGTGATTATAGCAGGGTACAAGGTTAACATAAAAAGTCGATTGTCTTTCTATATACCAGCAATGAACAACTGACAATTGAAATTCAGAACACTATACAACTTACATTTGTACCAAAAAAAGAAAAGAAGAACACTTAGATAGAAATGTAACAATATATATTTGAGATCTATACTATATATGGACAACTAAAACTCTGAGGAAAGAAGTAAAGAAAGATGAAAATTAAAGAAATATTCCATGTTCATGCATAGGAAGATTCAATATTACTGAGAAATCACTTCTTCACAAATTTATCAATAGATTCAGTATAATCTCAATCAAACGCCAGCAAGCTATTTTGTGGATATTGGCAAACTGATTCTGAAGTTTGTATGGAAATGTGAAAGACCCAGAATAGCTAACACAATGCTAAAGCAAAAAAGGACAAAATTGGAGAACTGACATTACCTGACTTTAGTACTCTAAAGGTACCGAATAAAGACAGTGTGATGTTGATGAAAGAATAGATAAGTAGATCAATGGCACAGAATAGAGAGCCCAGAGAGGGACCCAAAACAAATGCAGTCGTGATTGTCGACAAGGAGCAAAGGTAATTCAATTGAGAAAGACTAGTCTTTCCAAGAAATGGTCTTTGAAAACTAGGACATCCATATACAATAAACAAATAAATAAGAACGTAGGTACAGACCTTACATTTTTCACAAAAAATAACTCAAATGGATTATAATTCTAAATGTAAAACAAAAAGTGTAAAATTTCTAGAAGATAGCATAGGAGAAAATCTAGGTGACCTTGGCTTTGGCAGTGAGATTTTAGATATAATATCAAAATCATGATCCATTAAGAAATTGTTAACTTGAATTTTATTAAATTAAAAAAATACTTATCTGTAATAGACCTTTATTGAGTTAATGAAAAGACAAGCTACAGACTGGGAGAAAACATTTGGAAAATATATATCTGATAAAGGAGTTGTATCCAACATATACAAACATATACTAATAGCTCTGTATAATAAGCAAAAGATCTGAACGGGTAACTCACCAAATAAGATATGCAAATGGAAAATAAGCATATGAAAAGATGCTCAATATCATATATCATTAGGGAATAGTAAATAAAAACAACAATGAGATACCAGTATATGTCTATTTTAATGGCTTAATTCCCCAAACCTGGCAATACCAAATGCTGTAGAGAATGCAGAGTGATAGAAATTCTCATTCATTGCTGGTGGGAAGTTAAAATGGTACAGCCACTTTGGAAAAGAGTTTGTTAGTCTTTTACATATAATCTGCAGTCTTGCTCCTTGGCATTTACCCAAGTAGGTTGAAAACATGTTCACACAAAAGCTGCCCACAAATGCTTGTAGCAGATTTATTAATAGTAACCCAAAATTGAAAGCAACCAAGATGTTCTTCAACAGATGAATGAATGAAGCACGGTACATCCATACAATAGAATACTGATGAAACTAAATGAGCTATCAAGCCAAGGAAAGATATGAAGGAAACTTAAATGAATATTATTACATGAAAGAAGCCAGTCTGAAAAGGTTGTATGATTCCAATTATATGACTAGAATAAAGCAGAACAATAGAGACAATAAAAAGTTCAGTGGTTGCCAGGGTTATGGGGAAAGAGAAGAATAAGTCAAACACAGGGGATTTTGGGGGCTGTAAAAGTATTCTCTAAGACACTGTAATGGTGGATATTATGCATTTGTCAAAAGCCATAGAACTTTACAACAGCAAGAGTGACCATAATGTAAAATTTAAAAAGTAATTTAGGAGGTTAGGGGATCCCGGGAACAGTGAAGACTTGACCAGACAATCTGACTTGTATTGTAAAGTATGGAATACCACAGTGGTGGCAGTACGTCAAAGGAACACAGAAGCTTATTGAAAGAGCTCTCAATGACCAAAGCTGGAAAAATTTGAGCAAGAAAATAAATAAAATAGCATTGGATTATAACTCAAAATATAAAATAAATATTCACATATTATATATATGTACACATATATATAATATAAATGATGATTAAATGGGAAGGATAGATAAACCTCCTGTGCAAAAGAATTACAAATAAATCGTGTAGGTATTGCACCCTAAAGAAATGGGACTTTAACCTCCTGTTCCTTAAGTGTGGGCTGTGTGTAGTGACTTCATTACAAAAAAAAAAAAATTTATGGAATTGTGGGGGAAGAAAAGTAACTTTACAATGGAGAAACCTGACAAACATTACTTCAGCCAGGTTATCAAGGTCAACGTCAACAGCTATAAATCACATGGGAAATATATACACTCAATATAATTTAACAGAAACAGCACTTTATCACTATGGTCTTCTGCCCCAAAAGTCAAAGCCTAAGTATAATTATAAAAAAAGTATCAGGAAGGGCCCAATAGGGGGGCATTGTACAAAATACCTGACAAGTACTCCTCAGACTGTCAAGGTCATCAAAACAAAGAAAATCTGAGAAACTGTCCCAGCCTAGAGGAGCTTAAGGAAACATAAAGACTAAATGTATTGTGTATCTGAGATGGGATCCTGGAACAGAAAAAGGACATTAGGTACAAATTAAGGAAATCTGAATAAAGTATGGGATTTAGCTAATAATATCAGTGTATCATTGGTTTATTAAGTGTGACAAACATACCATTCTAATGTAAGATATGAATAATAGGGGTAACGGTCTGCAGAGGCTGGGTGGGCAGAGTATATTGAGAACTCCCTGTGCTGTCTGTTCAATTTTTCTGTAAATTTAAAGCTGTTTTAAAAATAAAACTTATTAATGAAAACATGTATTATCATTGAGCAAATTTTATACATAATAATATTAATTTATAGTATAGCTTAGAAGAGTAATTTACATTTTAGCTGTTATTTCATAAAATTATTATTTAAATTCTTTAAAGAACTGCTCCACCCAGCACATCCACAGTGTGGTTTTGTTTACAAATATTTTACTTGCAAATATATAATTTTACAGTATTATAACTGTTGGATAAATTGAGACATTCCTTAATGGAAATGATTGACATACACAGAATCTTTCAAAAGAATCCAGCTAGGTTTTTTTTTCTTGGATGTTTTAGAGGACACAATTTATTCAAAGTTTAAGCATCTCACCCAACCATCCATACTTGTAGGTTATCATTATCAATGACAATTACATATGCATTGAATTTTACACAATGTTGTAATGATAAGATATCTTGGATGAATTCTGTTACGAAATGTTATTTTTTAAAGTAGTGTTATTAAGTTTAAATCCTGCCCTGCTAATGTACTAAAAATGAATTATGCAAATTGCCTTATTTCCATACATTTTCTTACCTAAAAGTGGGTTATTAAGAATAGTAACCTCCTTTTTTTCTTCTTAGTATAAATTAAGACAATCAGTGTAAAGCTGTTAGCTCTGAGCTTAGCATATTTTAAGATTAGCTGTTGATACTATTATTACCTTGTAGTGCCTAGTTGTAGTTTGGGATTAAAAACGGCATAAGAGATTAGCAATACTTTACATTTGCACATAACCCTAGGGCTTTTTAAATGCTTGATGCATGTGAAAGCACTTTAAAAACCTCTAATGTTTTTTGCACATGTAAGAAATTTGTATTTTCTTGGGGTTTTTGCAGCTTACTTCAACTTCACAATAGTTCTGTGAGGTCAGCAGGGAAAATATTTGTCTTGATTTTATAAATGAGGAATTGAAATTCAGAGGGTTTACTAGTGGGGTCCATCACCTCTGCTCTGCCATCTTGGGCAAGTTTCTTAACCTCTGTGAGTATCAGCTTCTCCATTTATGAAAAGGGTATTGTCATTTACCTTTAGGATGGTTTTTGAGTGAGCTAATGTACATTATGCACTTAGCTTCATACCTGATTTTTTTTAAGTGCTATAATAATTATTATTGCATTGTATTATTTTTGTCTATTTTTCTATAGGATGTTCAGCTTCAGAGGAAAAGGCAGTATGGGTGGGTAGTAAAGATAAGGGTCATCATTTAATTTTCATCCTTCAAGACTAAGTTTGATCAGTGTGGCTTCTGTATTCAAGATTTTATTTATTTACTTAAGCATTTTTTGAACACCTCCCATAGCCAAGCCCTGGATGGGATACAGTGACTTATGGAAAGATAAATACAACCTAAATTTTGTTCTCAAGGAGACAATACACCTGCATAAATAACTTAAAGAACAAGTAAGGAGGGGATGTAAAAAGTTTGCAGGAGCAGATGAGATCACTCTATACTTATAACAGTCAGGAAAGGATGCGGGAATAGGTGGCATTTGGATGGGGTTTTGAACAAGGAGTGGAATTGTGTGCCATGCATTTGTGTGCTGGAAATACACATTTTTCAATTGGGTGATAGACTGTATTTCATTCTTTCAATAATTATCAATGAAATAATTATATTAATAATAAAGATAAATGAGCTATTCTGTTATTATATGTTTCCATAATGCTCATTAGTTCACATACAATTTTTAATAGGTAATGATGTCAATTTAACACAAAAGTGATGTTGGAGTCACACGTGCTTTTCTTAGGCAGTGGGAGCTGGCAAGAAGGAAGTAGAATTATAACCTTCAGCGGGAAAGTAAAGACCTTCAGTTCATCTGTTCTTTTTCAGGAGACTTTTCAACTGCATTTTAAAGAAAGTTAAAAATAAATGCCTGCATCCAACATCCTCCCCAGAGAGGAGCAACTCCACCGTGCCTGGCTCTCGTCTTGTAGCAGGTTGCACTTCCTGCTGTGCCCACCTTAGCAGCAGCCCCACTGACTCAGAACTTTCTTTCCATCAGCATTGGCTCTTCCCACAAGCCAGCATTTGCACTGTACTGTTTCTTGTTCATTTCTAATTCCTCTAAGGCAGTCTCATGGGGCTGCTTTCTTGAGCTGTTCAAGTTCTCTTCCAAGGTACCAATTGTTGTTTCATTGTTGATTGGTTGTGAAGTTGAATAGGATTTGGAGTGCCCTTAACTGTATTTTTTTCCCACAAGGGCATCATTTTTAATGTACTCTTTTATAGAAGACAGAAGTTTTACTTAGAACCCATGTATCGTTTTCCACCTAGTACTGCCCTTAGATCTTGGAAAGAGAGGCCCTGGACCCCATGATTTAGAAGGCCCACCTCTGACTCCTTGGGGTAAGGAGTTCATGTGGTTAGGGAGGAGGTGTCTAAATGGTGCTTGTGCAGCCTTCTAGAAAATGCTCTCCATACCTAGACCTAGAATTCCCTGCCTGATTCCACTCACAGAGCCTGTGAGAGCTCCTTTCTGAATCTCTCTCACCCAGGACAGATCAAGCTGCCAGTGTGGAATACCCTGGAACCAGAGGGTATCCAAGAGGCAGTTGTTTGCAGGGAGTGCTGATGGGGTTGAATGTGCAGGACCTCACAGCATGAGATGAACCTGCTTGTGTGAAAGAAAGGTGAGCAGGGTATGGCATGAGATCTGGAGGATGGGTCTCCCCAGGCCACTACTTCCTACTTTAGAACAACAAGGACTTTGAAAATTCTAAATTCAAATCTGACCTTCCCGATCTTTATGAGGATATATTTGTCAATGTAGAAAGAGAGACTATATTTATATAACACTATGTGAGATTTAAATATTTAGTTCCGTTTGTCATCTTACTCTGGGCCTGGTCAATATTAGGGGCAGACCTTGTTAACAGCAAAAATACTCATGCTAAGAAATTGGACATTGGAGGCATGAACATTCCATCTGGTTTGAAAGAGCCTCCAGCCTAAGTAGTAATATATATAGATTTAAAGGAAATGGTAAAGTAAATTAGAATAGTTATTTCCAATGATTTTCAAAGCACTGTTGAGGACATATTGTCTTTGCTCTTCTTATGCTGCAGATCCATACTTTTACCCCTTCCCCCACCCCCGCCCCCATTCTGGTGGAAACAGAACTGCCGTATCCTGACCATAGGATCAGACACACGACCCATTCTGGGCCCGTCACTGTCTTTCTAGAACTTTCTTGACTGAAGGTGGTAGGATTGTTCTTTCTTGACCGCGGGTGTTGAATATATAGTAAGGAAGTGACTCCAGATCTGTGGGGCTGTGTCCACTCCCGAACGAAGGTCCTGAGATAATAAGGTCAACAAGGGAGAACTGCAACAAGCAAAGGATCAGTGGAGAGATACTGGGTACACCTACTTCCAGCCAGCCTGGGACCTGCCTTTGGTGCTTTGTTCATGTAAGCCAGTGAATTACCACATTGTCTAAACTAGTTTCAGATGGATTTCTGCCACTTCAACCAGAATTCTGACTGGCACAAGTGCCTGGTGGGCATAGACTCTTGTACAGATCGTTGCACTGGAAATGGAAACCTCTCAATTATTCCTTCTCATTGATCATGTTTGACACCACTGTTCATTAGTGGGGAGGCAATTTTGCTTCCAGGATACGTTTGGAAAGTCTGGAGACATTTTTGGATTGTTATAACTGGGGAGGGGACATGAGTGGAGAGAAACCAAGGATGCTGCTAAGTATCCTGGGATGCACATGACAACCCACTATGACAAAGAATTATCTGGCCCCCAATATTAGCGGTGCCAAGCTTGAGAAACCTTGAATACCACAGGAAAAAAAAAATGGGAGGGAGATAAGAGAGTTAGATTCTAATCATATTTCTGTCCTTAACCACTGTGTGACCTTTGCACAATTTATTTCACCATTTTGGTCAGAAGTACTTGCCTGCATTCCATGAAGAGGCTGAAATAAATGACTTTTAGGATTCCCCCCTCACCCCAGCACTTACAGTATTTTGTTATCTTTCACAAAAATGGGGTTTGTTTTTTCTTGCCTGCCCCCTTTTTCTATCAATAGAGTCTCTTATGTTTTATTCCTTGTAGTTTTTCACACTGCCCTAGTCCTTTTCTTCAAACTCAGTGCTATACAAACCAAATTTGCAATATACAAAATTATCTCTAAGGGCGCTACATAAAATAATATTCAAGCGCTTTAAACTTGGACTGACATTTAAGGATGGAAACAGATTAAAGGTTAGTTTCTGGTTTGCTCCAAAATGAATTCTCTGAATCTGCATTTCTTTTTTTTTTTTTTTTGTGGTACGCGGGCCTCTCACTGTTGTGGCCTCTCCCGTTGCGGAGACGCGCAGGCTCAGCAGCCATGGCTCACGGGCCCAGCCGCTCCGCGGCATGTGGGATCTTTCCGGACCGGGGCACGAACCCGCGTCCCCTGCATCGGCAGGCGGACTCTCAACCACTGCGCCACCAGGGAAGCCCTGAATCTGCATTTCTAAAGCCTCGTGGAAATGGTTGCTTCAGTTATTATGCACGGCAAGGTAAAATTTCCACAGCCAGGAGGATTTAATAGAAAACCTTTCCTTATTTCTGCAAGCTACAAAATATTTTCCCCTTCCCTGATGATGAACTTCCCATGAAATCTCTTTCATTTGTGACTTACATAGTCTTGGTGACAGCGTTTACCTTCCAGATCAACTAATGGTAAGAACATGGTGACAGATTCTCCTGCTGGGTAACGTTAGTGAGGTAGGTGGTGAAAGGCTATATTTAATCACATCAGTGGAAAACCTTGTGCAGCCAGAGTGCAGTCGGGACTCAATTACATTTGAAAAAACAACATAATCATCATAAGATTAAAATATAACATAGATATCAAAGTGAGAATGATATAGGAGGGGTCATGAAATATAGAGATGGAATTAAGTCAAGAAGCATTTATCTCCTGAATACCTTTGAGGTGCTTTGTTCTCTGCCAGTCATGGGGGAGGATTGAAAAACCAGAACATGGCTCTTACTCTTGAGCTTCTAATTTACTTGAGCAGATAAGCCATATATGGAGCAATTAGAATAGAAATGAAGCTGTGAGTGTTGTGGAGGAGTTTATGAATTCAGTGAAGGAGTTGTACATTGTGGAAAGGAACAGGCAGGATGGAGGGGGACTCTGGCTTAGATTTGAGGGAAGAGAATTTTATCAAAATTTCTAACGAATATTTCCTACTATGGAAATGCCTTATTCCTTCATTTCACTTATTTATTCAGTAGTTTTTTCAATAAATATAGAGTGCCTTCTATGTCCTATGTAATGTTCTTGTGCTGGTGAGCAAATATATTAATGGTAGAGACTAATAGATAAAATGAGATAAATAAGTAATATGCAGATGGTATTAAGTTCTTTGAAAAAAACAAAGCAGGGAAAGGAATAGGGAGCGGTGGTAAGACGACATTCAAGCGAACACCTAGAGGTGGTTTGGGAGTTAAACGTGTGGATATCTTAGGGAAGAGCATCCAAGATAGCGGGAACAGCCAGTGCAAAGCCCCTGAGGCAGGGGTTTGACTGGCATATTTGAATAAAAGCAAAGAGACCAGTAAGGCTGCACTGAAGGATGGACAGAGGGGAGACTAGGAAATGCAAGGTCAGAGAGGTACAGTGGCAGTCAGATCATGCAGGACATGGAAAGCGCTGACTTTTTCCATGATGGTGTTTGTGCTTGGAAGCCACTGAAAGGTTTTGAGGAGAAGAATGTTATGCTCTGACGTGTTTTAAAGGATCACTGTGGCTGCTGAAAATAGACTGTAGAAGAACAGGGAGATGGTAGAAGCCACTTATAGATGCTATTAGAATAATTCAGGTGAGAGATGATGGTAGCAGTGGAACTGATGAAAGAGTGGCCAGGTTCTGGATGTATTTTGAAGGCAGAAGCAACAGAATTTACTGATAGATTGGGCATGAGGTGTAAAAGAATGAAAACAATCGAGGAAAACTCCCAAGATTTTAGGTGTGTTTAGATACAATTTTGGAAAGCCAAAGTATAAGGACAATGCAATACTTCTCCGAACACATACTACAAATATGCATACTTCTCCAAATACTCAGATGCTGGAGTTCATGTACTGTTTTCTTTCTTGGTCTGCAGTTTGGAGCCAAGCATAAACCACTTCAGCATATTTAGTCACAGATACTAACATCGGTTATGACCCACCCACCCAGAGTTGGTTGGAGTCTGGGTTGTTTCGGTTTGCTTTGTGTTGTTTTTACAAGTGCTCAGCCTTTTATGACAGCTTTGAAGTTGAGGCAGTCTCTGCCCCCCACCATCTTTCTTGTCCTAATTAAGCTTTTTGTTTTTAAATAATCGTAGAAGTACATGTAGTTTAAAGAAATAATACAGAACGATCCTGTGTACTCTTTACTCAGTTTCTCCAAATGGTGACATCTTACAGAACTGCACAGCATCACAACTAAGATATTAACCTTGATACAGTCAAGCTTCAGAACAATTCCGTCACCAGGAAGATCCCTACTTTTAGGTGTCCTTTTATAACTATACCTATTTTCCTTCTTCCACTCCCTGTTCTTAATGGCAACCACAGCTCCTCTACTCTCTGTTGTTTATTGTCACACTTAGAACACTACAGTTGCTTTAAGAAAAAACTGGTGACATTGAAATGTGTTCAGAGGAGAACTGTTTAGAACGGGGAAGGACCATAAAAGCATGATAGATGAGGAAAAATAACTGAGGCTGTTATAAAGAAAATCAAACTCAGAGCAAAAAATTGAGCTCTTTTTATGATTTTGAAGGGCTACTATGTGCATGAGGGTTTAAAGTTATTCTGTAGAAACAATGGATGTAGCTTCTTTAACGGAGATTCCATTTTCAGTTTCAGGAAGAACTTATCAGATTGAGGAACACTGTTCCTGATTACCTCAGCAGGAGGAAAATTTTCACTTGGTTCAAGTAAACAGTGGTTAAGCAGTCACTAGCTAATAATTCAAAAATTTTCTAGGGGTTTGGACTGTATAATTTCCTTCCAACACTGACACTGTGTAAAGTTTTTTCCTTTTCCTTAGTGCCTTCATTTACTTTAATTTTTTTTAAAATAAATTTATTTATTTATTTTTGGGTGTGTTGGGTGTTCGTTTCTGTGTGAGGGCTTTCTCTAGCTGCGGCAAGCGGGGGCCACTCTTCATCGCGGTGCGCAGGCCTCTCACTGTCGTGGCCTCTCGTTGCAGAGCACAGGCTCCAGACGCGCAGGCTCAGCAGTTGTGGCTCACAGGCCTAGCTGCTCCGCAGCATGTGGGATCTTCCCAGACCAGGGCTTGAACCCATGTCCCCTGCATTGGCAGGCAGATTCTCAACCACTGCACCACCAGGGAAGCCCTACTTTAATTTTTTATTGATGTATAGTTGATTGACAATGTTGTATTAATTTCAGGTGTATAGCATAGTGATTCAGTATTTTTAGATTACATGCCATTAAAAGTTATTACAAGATAATGACTATAATTAAACTAAAAATTAGTTTAATTTTTAATTGAAAAAAAATTTGTGATATTATAGACTAAGATACAGTTGTAAGAAATAGTACAGAAAGATTCCATGTACATTATGTCCAGTTTTTCACCAATGGTAACACTTTCCAAAGTTATGGTATAATATGGTAACTAGTATAATGACAGTGATACCGTTCAGCAATCTTATTCACATTTTCCCATTTTCATGTTTTTACTCATTTGCATGTTCTATACAGTCTTGAATCCACCACCTCAGTCAGATACTGAACAGTTCCAACAGCCCAAAAGGATCTCTTATGTTGTCCTTTTATAACCACACCCACCTCCCACTTGCTATCCTACTTCTCCAGTCCCTTCCCCGGCCCCTCCAGACCATGTCCCCCACCCTACCTCCACCCCAGGAACCTACTAATCTGTCTTCCATTTAAAAGTTTTGTCATTTCAAAAACCTTACAGAAATGGAATCAACAGTATGTACCCTTTTGAGAGTAGTTCCTTTCACTCAGTATAATTCCCTAAGATTCTTCTAAACTGTTGCTTGTATCAATAGTTTATCTCTTTTATTGCTGAGTCATAATCCATTGCATGGATGTGCCACAGTCTATTTAACCATTCACGTATTGAAGAACATTTGGGCTGATTCCAATGCTTAACTCTTATAAATAAAGCTGCTATAGATATTTGTGTACAAATTTTGGGGGTGAAAAATTCATTTCTCTGGAAAATTTCTATAGGAGTGCAATTTCTGGGTCGTATGGTAGTTCCATGTTTAGTTTTCAAAGAAGCTGCCTAACTGTTTTCCAGAGCAGCTGTACTATTCTACATTCCCAATCGCTTATTTTCATATTGTGGTTTGTCTTCCGTTTACGGAATTATAATTGGGCCAAATGAACCACAACTTGAGAAGGATTTTAGAAACTTTGCTGGGACAAAAAAGTAAAGTATATTCTCTACTAATTTGGAGAAGAGAAATTCCTGTTTAACTAAACGCCTCTATGTAATAAGTTCACAAAAGAGTCTACAGAATAGCATAGACTTTTTTTGGATTTTCAAAGAAGCCTTTGTTAAAAATCTACATGACCCAGCCCTACTTAAAGACAAAGCCATAGGGATTAAGGGGAAAATATAAAGAATCAAAAATCTTTACTGTGAGCTGAACAACACACTTTATGCCTGGATTCTTGTGTACTTACAGCTGCTTATAGAATATTCCATCTAGAGTTGTGAGAAGCTCTCCTTGAGGTTGTTAGCTTTCCCAGACCTGCTTTGATGTCCTAGAACTACTAATGTGGACAAGATGGGTTGGGCTGCAAAAGGACGTGAGGATGTTGAGAAAGAAAGTGTCACACCTTCATCACATCCCATCAGAGGGACTCTAGAATTGAAGATAAATTTTAATCGTTGTTTTCATCCTGGGAACAATAAGCACATTATAAATTATAGTATTTATAGTTATGGCTGCCATTTTTGAGTGTCTACTATGTTGCAGGAGCTGTGCTAGATAAATTATATACACTATATGCTGTCTTCAAAATAAGCTTGCAAAGAAGGCATTATCTTATCTCTAATTTATAAATGAGGGATCTTACTTTGTTAGAAGTTAACTACATGCCTTTATTAGCCTAGTGCATGAAAGTGATCGGAAAGATATTAATATCCATGCTGCCATTATTCTAAGGGACCCTCAATTCCTATTTTCACCTATTCTTAATGACTTCTCCCTTCATTGTGACTTAATTACAGACTGGGGGGGGGACGGGGAAGAGTTGAGGGGTTAAATGGTACAGGTAGAGTGGCTTAAGGTATACAAATATAATAATCATAGTTATAATAATAATATTTTTATTATGCTATCATTTGTTGAGTTTCTGCAATATGTCAAGTTCTCTGCTAAGAGTTTGACATGTAAGATCTTGATACCAAAGAGCAACCTAGTAGGATATATGTTACTCTTGTGGCTGTTAAAGCAGCCGTATAAATAGATGAGGAAACAGGGTTGAGGAGGAGAAATAATTTCCCATAAGGTCACACAGCTGTAGAGGGACCATGCTAGAATTTAAACAATGACCTACCTGACTCCAAACCCCTTGCTCTGTCTGTTTGCTGTATCAATGTGAAGACACACACACACACACACACACCCTCCAAATTTGTGTGTGTGCGCCAAATATTAGAGACATTGGAGGCTCTTGGTTTTTAGCTGCTTTACTTTTTTGAAACATGGCTCAGATGATTATTCAAGGCTTACAAGCATAATATACTAAAAATTAATGTATCTGTAAATATAAAAGATTAGATTACTAAGTTTTTTTGGGTTTTTTTGCGGTACGCGGACCTCTCACTGTTGTGGCCTCTCCCGTTGCGGAGCACGGGCTCCGGACGCGCAGGCTCAGCGGCCATGGCTCACGGGCGCAGCCGCTCCGCGGCACGTGGGATCCTCCTGGACCGGGGCACGAACCCGTGTCCCCTGCACCGGCAGGCGGACTCTCAACCACTGCGCCACCAGGGAAGCCCTAAGTTTTATTTTTTTAAGTGTATTTACCAGTATAGAAACTTAACTTTTCTTTATGGTGCTAAGGTGAACATTTCACTTTAACATCTTCCTGCCACAATAGACATAAAGTGATTTTGAGTGTTTTTATGACTCTAGCTTGAAGCCAAAGCTTGGGTAATTGTCTTCAACAATTACCGGAATATCCAGGAAAAGGATCGGTATAGTGTTATGGCCATTGACATGGTTCGTTCATGCTGATCAAGCTCTCCAGTCTCAACTATTCACCTTCATACTTACTACTCAAGTTTCTTTGTGGCTGGTGACCAAAAACTTGTTTACTTGTGATGGGTCATAGATAATTTCCATGCTCTCTTCTTTTTTCTATAATAGACACTTCATAAATATTTGTTGAGTCTTGAATGCATGATTACATCTTTGTCTTCTACATTATTGACCTTCTTTTATCAATTGTTCTTTACCGATTTCACCGTCTATGATACCTCGCAAGAATATCTGATTAGAAAGGTGACTCCCTGTGTTGTGACTGAGCATACTGTTTACTTCAGTGTAACAACATTTAGTGAGTGTAGCCTTCTGGCCAGGGGTCTGCTGGGTGCTCAGGGCAAGGAAATGGCCAACATCACCTGGCAGTCAAGGGGTTCCCCATCTGGTAGAGGACACAGTGAAGAGTGATAAGGGTATCTGTGTAAGGAATGGAGAAAACCTCTTGAACAGATGATTAATTGTCAGAGGAGATGAGCAAAGGTGGCTTTCCACAGGGGATGATATCTCAACTGGGTTTTGAGGATAACTAAGTTTTCTTTTTAGATAAACAAGCAAGAGCTTTTATCTCAGATAGAAAGTATTTCTGTTCCTTGATTTTGTTCTGGAAATTATTGAAAATGTTATATTGATTTTGAGGCTGTGGGCTCAGAATCAGAATCTAGGATTTGATGTATTAGGAGTTTCACTTCCATGGTATGCTAAGGTGAGGATTGATCGATACAAATACCTCCTTTGGTAAACAATGGCTGTCCCAACATTTTTCTAGTTCCTTACTGAATGAAAGTAGAATGAAAATCTTTGTGGAATATACAAACAAAGCTATCTTAAAAATTATTTGAAATCATGAGATTAAATACAAACCTTCTCAATTCAAAGCACTATTTTTTAAAATTTATTTTTTTGTTTGTTTGTTTGTTTGTTTTGCGGTACGCGGGCCTCTCACTGTTGTGGCCTCTCCCGTTGCGGAGCACAGGCTTCCGACGCGCAGGCTCAGCGGCCATGGCTCACGGGCCCAGCCGCTCCGCGGCATGTGGGATCTTCCCAGACCGGGGCACGAACCCATGTCCCCTGCATCGGCAGGCGGACTCTCAACCACTGCGCCACCAGGGAAGCCCTATTTTTTTTTTTTTAAATCATAGGTGGAATGTGTATCCAGATGCACAAATTTAAGGAGTTGAAGAACTCAGTTCGTCAAAAAGTTTAAAAAGGATCTTCTCCCCCATCAGCTCTAAAGATTGTTATATCCTTGATAGATATAATTCATGTGCTCACACTGGTAGTGGAATGCTGGGTTGAGAAGGATTCTGAGGCAGTATCAACATTCAGTGGGGAAAAGCACTGTGATCAATTATCAGAATATGTGTATATGTATGTGGAGTGAATCATGTGTTACATTTCTGCCATCTCTCAATTAGGAAAATAATGGACATCTAGAATGGCTTGGGAAGCAAGATCACTTCATATTTAAATAATTATGAGGCCCCCAGACACCCATGAGGAATAAGCATTGTGTTTTTAGCAAATTAATGAGGGATGATTTTCTAGTATCCTTCCTTGTTAGAGTATTAACATTTTCACAAGTGCAGCCATGAAATTGGTTGACATTTACTCTTATTTTACACAAAATAATGGTGTTGGCTAGAGAGTGATTACACTTGGTGTTTAATAAACACTTATTTTTACCTGGGTCTCTGTTATCCATCCTTTATAAGAGGAACACTATTTAATTTTGTGAGATATCCATGGAAATAACCACTATAGCTTGCCCTTATAACTTGACAATGCCCTGTAGGGACTTCTATACAACAGAGAAGGCTCTCAATAAATCCATGTCAAACAAAAGAAGTCACAAAATTCTTGAGTTGAATTTTTCTAGCATACATGAAATGTGGGATGGCAAATGGTACTCCACTGTTTTATTGCCACTTCTTGGGGAAGGGCTGTGTAATTCATTTGATGCTTCCCTTCCTGTGACTTATGCTGTCATCCCAGATTCATGGTAATATAAGTTTACAGCACTCCAAATCGACATGTATTCTCGCTCCACTGTGTTTGCAATTTCTTTCTACTTCAGCTGCTTTCCCAGGGGAAGGGGTTAACCCGACAGGCACCACATAGGGTAATGTTATAGGTAGCATTGTCTCAGGTAAACATTGCCAGCAGTGCAGTCATTCTAATGTGCATTGTACAATGAATTTGTGTATAGCATCCAGCTGGTGGCTAAAGGAAAGTATGGCATGCCTACAAAGGCCAAATCTTTGTGAAATGAACAGGATTTGTTTTCATCTAAGTACCCTCCTTCTACTCTATTCTAATCAGAAGAAAATATTTTATTGATTACACATAACATTTAGCGAGTGCTCGCTCTATTGCCAGATACCATGTAACCCCTTTGTATGCATGACACAGTTGATCCTTCCCAAACCATATCAGGGAGCAACTATTATTGTCTCCAGTTGGAAAAACTGAGTCTTGAGCATAAATAGTCTAAGATTGCATAGCACATAAGTTTCAAGGCCTAGTTTAAATCAAAGACTGACAGATACCAATGTTTGTACCCTAATCATCGTACAGCATGGCCTCCCGAATGGAAACCATGGTTGACACCTTTCCACTTACCTGGCTGATTTAATAGTCATTCCTAGAAGCTAGCAGCCTAGGGAGTTGTATCAACTGTATACAGCAAATGTTGGGAATGTAGTTTATAACTTGAACAAAATGTCCACATGTCAGGGAGAGTGCCAGAGAAATAAGACACTGGTTTATTTCCCTCCATTTTCCAATCTTTTATTCTGGTCTTAAAACTGCTTGGTTGTAACTAATAAATGTTATTGGGTGAATAAATGTTCATCCAATATACCATTTTTGACATAAATAATATAATATCCAAACAATGCAGGAACTGCCTTAAATAAAACATGTGAATGCTGGGTCTTTCTTGTAATAATTTGAAAAATATCAATAATGCTGTCAGTTTAACAACAGAACATGCTATCTGCCCTTTTCATCTTCCTGGTTATATTAGAAAAGGAAAATGCACCCCTGCACCACATTAAAAGGTGTTCTTCCCACCACCATTGTCTGAAGAGTTGTTTTAGGAGCACAACATTTAATTTTAGAAATGAGCAAACAAATATCTGTGTCATGTTTCTGAAACCTTGAGGAAAGTGGTCTGGTTTTCTGGATGAGAACAATGACTTTAGGGTCACATTACTTGAATTTGAATCTCAGCTGAGAAACTTTGGGCAACACACCTACCTTCTCTGAACCTCTTGTTTCCCTATGTGTAAAGTAGAGGTAATTACATCTACCTCAGAGAATTGCTATGAGGATTAAATGAGGTAATGCATTGGTATCAATACATTGACCAACTTAAATTTCAGGGAGATACAAACAGGAAAGAACATTGTTTATTTTTTCTCCAAACACAATCTTCAGTTCTTTGTTCTTTACGTTTATCTAGTTGGAACCATGGCTATACGTAATATTGAGTGATAAGAATAATTTCCTCCTGGTAATTGTCTTAGTTTGGGTTTTCCCCACAAAATGACCAAGAGAGAAGAATTTGGGTGCAATTAGCCTATCTGGGAGGTGGTTGAAGGTAGTACAAGTGAAGAAACAGCGAGACAGGAAAGAAATAATTATCAATAAAGCTATGGGGACTTCCCTGGTGGCACAGTGATTAAGAATCCTCCTGCCAACGCAGGGGACACGGGTTTGATCCCTGGTCTGGGAAGATCCTACATGCTGTGGAGCAACTAAGCCCCCGCGCCACAACTACTGAGCCCACATACCACAATTACTGAAGCCCACACGCCTAGAGCCTATGCTCCACAGCAAGAGAAGCCACCGCAGTGAGAAGCCTGCACACCACAAGGAAGAGTAGCCTCCGCTCGCCGCAACTAGAGAAAGCGCGCGCACAGCAACGAAGACCGAACACAGCCAAAATATAAATAAATTAAAAATAAAATAATAAAATAAAATAAAAGCTAGGTATGAGCAGGACACTACTATGAGTATAACTAGGGCTCAATGTCTCTGAAATACTACGTGGAATAGACCTTGAAATATTGTCTTTAGAGGAGGGCGAGCGTAGCAGATGCTTCTAGTTTCTGAACTGGATCCCTTTACTGGTCCAGTGTACACGTCTTCTAGTTACTCTGGACATTGGATACCTCACAGCCACTCCTCCCCACCCCTTCTCCCGAGGATTGTCCTTGGTTAAGCTCACCCTTCTATTCCAGTTGCCAATAGCACAGACTGACTGATATGGGGATACAAAGGCCAGCCTTTTACCTCTGAGGGAAAAATTCTGCTGTGTGGTTGATGCCATAGAGCCCTCTTCACCATGGATCAGGCCAAGGCTAGACTTAACTGTGACTACATCTAATTTGATTCTTCCCCCTTCCTTATTCTGTTTCATTCCCTCCCTTACCGGTCCCTCCTGAAATGTCTGCAATGCTCAGTGTTACACATCTAAATCCCTTTCTCAATCTCTGCCTCTAGGGAACTCAATCTAAGACAGGGACACTGGGGGCAATTATTCAGCATTGTTCATCCCCCGTTGGTTGAGGGTTTGGCAACACTGACCAGCTGCTGCCTTCCATGGCCCCACACCACAGCCTATTTCTGATGGGGTTCCCCTGTTCCCCTCGTGAAGTGATCTTGGGTGTGGCCCCGTCAGGATGGTTTGAGTCAGGTAACCAAGGTACTTGATGTGTGGGAACCTTGCCTACGGGGTGAGCAGACTGATCCCACTGCTGACCTCTCCTCTCCCCATTTGTTGGGGCAGCTTCCAGCCAGCATCCCCTTCCTGCTTCAGAAAACTTTAACAGGAAATGAATATCAGCTTCTTGTTTCACAAATGCTCCCAAACTTAGGGGACACATGTGAAACTCCTTCATGAGTCTTGTCACTCTGTGTAGAGAGGGATGGGGGGAGCGGTGGGGAATGCTAAGATTTTCTGTAGAACTGAAAGCAGTCTGCTAGAGAATGAGACATTAGTCTCCTTATCTTATGTTCATTGTCCAATCTCTTATTGGAACCCCCCTCACTTGGCTTGTGGAATGGTTACTGGGCCAGCAACCATCCTGATTCAACCAATCTCTCCTAACTTTAGTCTTCCGCTCCTACAGGCTGAATTGGTGATGGGAGTGAGGGTCAAAGGACCAGTTTGGCCATCTTTTTTGATAAGGGGTTACCTATTGCCTGTTTGGGACTTAATTTCTAGAAGCCACAGAAGACATTCTGTTTAATATTCTTTTATATACATATTTAAATTAATACTAAACACTCATTAAATTGTAGCTATTAATTCAATTATAAAATTAGTTTCTAGCATCTTTGAAAAGTCATCACAATTTACTGTTTGTTTTAATGATGTGACTCAGGATGTTTGATGAAAAGATCACAGTGTCTAAGAATCAAGAGACCTGGGTCATCATGGACTCAGCCCCATGTCCTTTTCCAAATCATTTCACCTTCCAAGGCTTTGACTTCACAGCCATCAAATAGGATAATCAAAGCTGCTTTACATATCTCACAGGGTTGTTTTAAGTCTGAAATGAAGGGAAACATGCAGAAACACCTTTCAGAGTGTAAAATAATGAAATGCCAGGTAATAATTAATAAAGTCACTCACTTTTAAGGGAATCTACCAAAAGGCAATTTCCCCTTCCCTTCAGATACTCACACCAATCTGACAAGCTGCTGTGGCTGAGACCTGACTCATTTGTAGCAAATAGATGCCATGTTAAATGATGACAAAGTGATAAACATATGTAAATATTTCATATGGAAGTGAAATCAATATGGACACATGCAAAAGACACAGTTCCAAGACTGGGGAAGCTGGGCTATGCATAATCACAGCAGAAAAAGACATGGGTTTCGGAGTGGATCATCAGCTAAAAACAAGCCCAGCGCTGTTATTTAAACTCTTAACAGAAACTATTACTAGGCATGGACCGTGCATAATTTTGCCATTTGTCTCAGACTTCATGATGTAGCATGCTGTTAGTCGGGCAAGTGTATCATATAGAGGAAAATGGGCTGCTCCTGGTGACACTGGATTCATCAACTACCTCTCCAGGTTCTTTGTTGGTTCAAGTTGGCATGGTTATATATATCTGTTCATATCTGGTTACAGATAGTACAACGTTCTGTGTGTGAAAATGTCTTGAAAAAGCATAGTTATGCTGTGAGGGTATGTGATATTAAACAAGTGACAAAAATAAAGATGAAAAAAACTAGAAGAAAGTAAGACAACAGCTGGAGAAGAAGACGAAGCCAGAAGGTGTCCTATTTTATCGCACCACCATGGGCTGCTCAAAGGAACAAGTGTCTCTAAATTTTGTAGAGAGAAAGGGAGGGAGGGAGAGAGGGAGAAAGAGACTGAATGGGCTCAGTGAGATAAAAACAAAGACCAGAGTCCCAGCCTTGGACTAGAGACCCTCGAGGGCTGTGCAAGCTGCAGGTTTGAAGGCATGCTTTGTGTGGTATAGACACTCATTTGTCAAGTGCCAGAGAGCTTTTATAATATCTCAGAAGTGTAGCCCCTTCTATGGCCCAAGGTCAACGCATGAAATCAGGTGTTTAAATAAAAACTAATGACAAGTCAAATCATTTCTGAAAAACAGAAGAGCTCTTTATTACAAAAAAATTTAATTTAAATGTATACAAAGTAAACAGGATAGAATATCGATCCTCTTATACACCTATCACCCAGCTTCGATATTATCACCATTCTGGAAAGGCCATTCCTTTAAGAAACATGGTCTTTTTAATTTAAACATTTTCATTTGGAAGTAAATAAAAATTGAATAAATAGGATAATGTAGAGTAATGTAAAATAAATAGAATAATTTCAAGTAAGAATAAGAATAGTGTGAAGAATATGCAGGAATCCTTTATCCAGATTCACTTACTGTAAATATTTTATTCTTTTTTGTCATTGGCACATGTGCACTATCTCTCTTTCCTTCTCTGTAACATTTTCTTTTTCTGAACGATTTGAGGATAATTTATACCAACCATGGACATTTACCCCCAAATATTTCACTGTGTGTTTCCTAAGAATAAGGATATGGTCATATATAACCATAATATAGTTACTAATCTCATAAATTTATAGATACAATTTTATTGTGTTCCAAGTATATCAGTTGACTCAGAGATGTCTTTTATAGCATTTTTCCTGCTCCATTACAGCACCCAGTGTAGAGTCAGGTTATAGCATTTTGTTGTCATCTCTCTCTGGCTACTGTAATATGGAACATTTTATTTGTTACTTACAATGTTGACACTTTAAAAAATGACAGTCCTCCTGTGGACCCATTTGTTTTAATAGCGTGTTCCTCATTTGGACTTTGTCTAATAGTTCCTCATTATTGTATTCAGATTATGCGTTCTTGGCCAGGACACTGTATAGGTGATGACGGTGTGTCCCTCTCAGGTGTCATGTTTGGAGGTAGAACACTCATCTGCCCCTAATTGAGGGTGCTAATTTTGAATACTTAGTCAAGGTGTTGTCTGATTTCTCCACTATATAGTCAATGTTTTTTTTCCTTGCAACATGGAAAAAACCTGCAAGGAGACACTTTAAGAGCATTCACAGATTCTGTTCCTCACCAAGTTTCCCTCCTAGATTTTAGCATCCATTCATAAATCTTGCCTGATCCAATTTTTACTACAATTATTGCAAAATGCTGATTTTCTATCCCAGTACTCTTTCCACATTTATTAGGTAGTACATGGCATTCTGTTGTAAGCAAGAGCCTTCTCTTTCCCTCTACTTATTATCAATATGGAATAATGAATTCCTTTTTTTCTCCAAAATGGCTTTTGGTATATTACTACATATAGTTAATTATTTTGGCGCTGAAATCATCCCATATTTGGCTAGTGGGAGCATTTTTAATCTGGCTTCTGTGTCTGGGACATGCCCCCAAAATAAGTTTGAACATTTACTTTATAGTATAACAAGGTGTTTCAGGCTCGTCTTGTACCTGTTCGCCCAAGACCTGGCATAGTTATTGCTCTGAGGATCCCTGGTTGGTATTAGTGGGGAATGGTATTAAATCCTAGCTCTTGGCACTTGGTGTGCTCATCGCATCAGGGGTGTGGCGTTTTGGCCCTTTCAGTGCATAGAGGTTGGAAGCATATGCATACATTCACACATTTATATACATACACTTGCATACATATATGCTTAAACCTGTGCACTTATACATGCATATGCACATCTCAAAATTATGAATTCACATCAATATCCCCAGTTTCCAAACCATCCCTACAGGGTTCTTTCTTGTCTTTCCCCATTTTATGTTTTTACCTACCGTCTTCCCAGTTGAGAAAACTGGCTATCAAATTTACTCAGTTGCTCAATCTTATAATACATCTCAAATAGTTTCACAATTGCTTTGCCCATTCCATTACAAAACACAAGCCATATTAAAGACAGTTCAAGAATTGTTTGCAATTCTTGCCCTCACCCCATTCTGCTGCAAACAGAGAGTGTATAGCTAATTACTTGGATTAGTTCCCTCTTTCCTTCCTCCTTTCCTCCCTCCCGCCTTCTTTTCCTCCCTTCCTATCTCTTCTTCTGTTCCACTTAAGGGTAGTTATGGCATTTGTTTGAAATATCAGTACAACTGAATTTATGTGGTTCAGTTGGCTTCCAGTTTTCGTCTCCTTTTCCTTCTGTATGTATGTTTGTGTATATATACATATATGCATGTGTATATATACATGTATGTATGTATATATATGTGTGTGTGTATGTATTAATATGTAGAAGATTAAAGGCTTCGGAAAGTCAAACTATATACAGAGAAGAATATTCAGAGGTGTCAGTTTTTTCTCCTCCACTCCCTCCCCAGCCCAACATGACAATATATTAGAACAAAAGTATACACATTAAGCCTAATTATATGGTTGCCTTTAGGGGAATGAAAAGGAAACGGAGTTAGAGGTGAATTGATCCATCAGTTGATTAAGATGGGAACCTTGCACCACAGGGCAGTGAAGATGATGTATATAAACTGAGGGACACGACTGACTACACTGTCAAGTACTTAAGGTTAAACATTTTTTTCCCCAAAACCCCACAAACATACAGCAGCATTTCCCAATGTATGTTCTGCAAAATGCTAGTCTCGTGAGATAGCTCTGAGAGGAAAAAAAATGTTCCTGGTCAAATAAGAATGGGTAATAGTACACATTTGATTCCCTTCCTGGAAGTCTTTCTGTTAACAAAGTTAAGAAACTAAGTCATGTTTCTGTAGTTTGAATTTTTTTTAACTCAGGGAAACAGAGAGTAGATAAGTAGTTGCCAGGGCCTGGGGGTGGGGAAATAGGGAGAGGTTGGTCAAAGCGTACAAATTTTCAGCTATAAGATGAATAAGCTCTGAGGGTCAAATGTATAATGTGCTGACTATTGTTGACAACACTGTATTTGTATAACTGAAATTTACTAAGAGAGAAATTAAATGTTCCCACCCCACCCCCCCAAAAAGAAAAAGTAAATATGTAAGGTGATGGATGTGTTAATTAACTAGATGGAAGGAGTCCTTTCAGTATGTATATGTATATCAAGTCAACATATGTACACTTTAAGTATCTTACCCTTTTATGTGTTCATTATACCTCAATAAAACTGAAATACAAAAAGAATGAAGCTAAATATGCTCCCCTACTTGACATGAATATCTTTGAATGAATATTTATAATACTTACCTTTTAGAAATAATCTTTAGAGGGACAAATTTTGGAAAATTTGGGTCCATGCACTCACTCAATAAACATTTATTGAGCACTTAATCTATGCTGGGTGCTGTTTTGGGTGCTGTGGATGGACAGCCAACAAAACAAATGAAACACCTGTCCTGGAGGAATTTATAGTTTAGGAGGGTTTGTAGGGGCAGTGAAGGCAGACTCATGTCTGGTGGTGACCTATGGTATCGACTATTGTAGCCACTCAGGAAAGATGAATACAGACTGACAATTCCCTTTCATCCTTTGTGAAGACTTCAAAATGCTGACCCAAAAGGAAAAAAAATGGAGAGGTCAATGCTGCAATGAGCTTGGACGCTAAGCATCAGGGGACTTCATCCTTCTAGTTCATCTGTATACATCTGAGCATAAGCCAACAATTAAGGGTATAAAATTTAAAAAAAAAAAAAACAAGGGAAAAATTCTTGAGTTTTTAATCACATTTCCATATTGATAAAATATTTATGAGCTCTCCTTCAATTAATTAGAATAAACCATTTAACATTGCAGGAAACAAATTGGAAATTTAATAAAGTAAATTCACTTCCAATTTCTTTGGAAGGAAGAAGCTAATTATGTTTAGTTCTGTAATTATAACTTTAATTAAAATATAATGCAAAATATTGCATAAAGTGAAAACAGTGGTGAGTAATAAAATGGGGCCTTTAATATAATTTGCTCTTTAGATGAAAATTTATAATTTAAAATGAAGTCTTTATTGTACCATTCTCCAAAAATTTCATCCTTTCAGTCTAAATTTAATTTAGCAACCTTCCTATAAACACTAATTGATGTTTATTTACTGGTTTAAACCCATTTCCTTCTGTTTGTTGTGTGCTGAAAATCTCCTTTTCATTGCTTTTTGCCATCTTCCTTTTAGACTTGATTTAAAGACACACTCCTATTTCCCCCTTGCACATTATAATTTATAACACATCCCTTTTGAGTTGGAACATGGCTTGAAACTTTCAGTGATTTAAAACTTGAAAGCTCAGATGCTCTTAGAAGTATGTTCACATATCAGTCCCCTTCACCTGGCTGGCACAGAGATGATTTGATTGCTCCAGGCAGACATCCAGGTAGAAGGAAATTTTAGATCCTCTAAAATGAAATTAGGAAGGTGATGAAATGAACTTCTGGTGATGTTTTTAATAATCATTTGCTCTCAAACACTTCTCAGAGGAATAGAGTTGACTAATAGTTTGCCCAGATGTTAGACTTAAATTCCAAAGTCTACTGAAATTTGAGGCCATTTGCCATGATGTTAAACTCATATCCATTTCTAAAGGCCTTTTAGACTATTCTTTAATGTGAAAGGTACTCTGCTTTTACCCAAATCACAGGGGTTTATGGAAGGGAAATGCTAAACTTGAAACACTCAATTTTTCATCTCAACATCTCGTTATACTTCAACATTCAATGAAAGATTCACTTGGTTTCATGTGAGTCAATTTAAAATACTAACAGATATTTATTTGAATGCATACTGTATAAAAAAAATGTTATACTTGCTGTGTAAAAATATCTCCCTGAGGAGTTGTTGAAAATCGGATTTCTGCACCAGTTACGTTCAGACCCAGTATGTTTGGTGTGGATCCCAGTGATTTTATTCAGATAGTTAGAGAAACGACTGAATGTTTATGGGATTCTAGAGTTGAGTAATATAGTCCTTAACTCAAAGAACTTACATCCCTAGAGGATGCTGTTAATTGAATCAGTAGTTCTTTCTGCTTTCCATTGGGGCAGAACTGATCTTGCCTAGGCAGGAGTGGAGAAGACGGTTGAAATTCAGGAAGAAGTAAGTAGGGAGAGGAGATTGTTAGTTCTTTGATCAGGGGGAATGAAGGTCCTGTTGCCTATGATTTGAGTAACTTGCAGAGTGATTACGTCAATTACAAGGTAATCAAGAAAAAATGTGACTGGGGACTGCTAGGATGCAGGGCAAGGATGCATTCAGAATTAGTTCCCAATTTGGTGCTTTGCTTTAGGACCCACAACCTTGAGTGCCCATTCCTGGAACGCTTGAGAGAGAACATTCCTAGAACATTCTGAGAATATTCTCGTAGCTTTTCAAACCTCCCCATCATTCCGGAAAGGATTGGTGGCTTCAGAAAGGGACTTTATGTGCTTTGTCTTGATCTCCTACACGTGGTTAACTGGGGGTCTCCACATACCAGGTACTCTAATTATTACTGCCTAATTGTAATCGATAAAACTATTTGAAAAAATACTTGGAAAGGTTTTGCTCTTTCTAATAAGTCAAACCACAGCAGGAACATATTTAGAAAACTCTAATCACCTCTGCTACTCTTGCTGCAGGCATATCCCTAACGTAATGAACGTGAGCATCTTTCATATCTTCTGCTGTAGGTAGGTTTCGATGTTTTTTAACCAAGTAGTGTACTAAACAATACTCTGCATCTTCTTTTCAGGTCTTGTAAAAGCACTTCCCTGCAGATCCTGTCTGCTTTTACAGAGCATAGAAACCTAGTGAGGGCGTCACAACAAAGGCTAAATCTATGGCCATTCTAGTCCCTGAGCGGGAAGTCTCCAACTCAGTGGTTCTGGGAGGGTGGGGCAGGGAGGGTGCGTTTTGCCCTCCAGGAGGCATTTGGCAATGTCTTTTTGTTGTCATACCTGTAAGGGGTGCTTCCGGCATCTAGTGAGTAGAGGCCAGGGATGCTGTGAAATATCCTACAATACACAGGACAACAACCTCCCCACAAGCAAAGAATTATCCTGCCCAAACTATCAATAGTGTCAGGATTGAGAAACTCTAGAAGAGAGGAACTTTGAGGACCCTGTCCCTGAAGAAAGAGGAGTCTGTTCTCATGCTTGTGAGAAATTCTGCCGGGAAAGACTGTATGGTCACACATCTTTTCTGTACAGTGTTTTTTCTTTCTTATTATTATGGACTACGTGTTTGTGTCCTCCCCAAAATTCATAGGTTGAAATCTCAACATTCAGTGTGACGGTATTAGGAGTTGGGGCTTTTGGGAAGTAATTAGGTCATCAGGTGGAGCCCCCATGAAATGGATTCTTGCTTTTGTAAACAGGATTCCAGAGAGCTGTCTCCCCCTCCCTCTTCCTGCCATATGAGGGCGCAAGGAGAAGTCAGCAGTCTACAACCCGGAAGAGACCCCTCACCAGAATCTGACCATGTGGGCACCCTGATATTGGACTTTCAGCCTCCGAAACTGTGGGAAGTAAAATTCTGTTGTATAAGTCACGCCATCCACGATACTTTGCCGTAGTAACCTGAACGAAGACACTTATTTCATCCCCATGTTGGTGCTTATCAGTTGTGTGCAAGTGACCCCTTTAAGCCTCAGTTTCCTCATAGGTTAAGTGGACCCAATTTCAGCATCTACCTCATGCGGCTATTATAGGAATTTAAGGAGACGGGGTACCTGAACGTGCGTAGCGCCATGCTGGCCTGAACAGTGCTCCATTTGCATGTGTGGTTACTATTGTTTGGGATTCAGGGTTTCACTGGATAAACAGCAATCACTCTATATATTCCAGTATAAAGTGACTGAATTTAGGGAATTAGAGGCTTGTGCTATTTTTGGAAAGTGTGAGGATGGATAGGTCAGGGAAGCTGTTTCTAATCATCTCAGCCTGTAGCCCTGAACAGGCTGATGTGAACACTCCCTGAAGGCTGCTGTGACTCTCAAGAGCTCCAGGAAGCCCCCCCACCACCCCGAGCAGCTCATCCTGCCCTACCGAGGGGAAGGAGGCCAGAAAATGCTGCCCACTACCTCACCCTACAGCACTGAGCAGGGGATGTACAGGGTGTGCCAAGAAGCTGCCGCAAATCTCACAACTGTTGCAATGCTTCACAGTAGTAATCCCCTGCTTTCCCCTTCTGTTTCCCCCATCTTCTACCATTGATTCTCCCTGGCAGAATTCGACCTGGAGATGCTTTGAGAAGGGGATTGTGGGAATTACTCTAGCTCCTTCTGTGCAACGCAGAGGACGCCCCAGAAGGGGGTGACAATGATGTCAAGGTGACAATAGACAATTGGCATGCTTTGTCATTACTCTTATCTCTGTAGTTCTTCAAAATAGCTATTATCCTCACTTTTTAAATGAGAAAATTGCCACTCAGAGAGGTGACGTGATTCTTCTCAAAGTCTAATTTGTGCCAGACATGGATTCCAAATTCAATACTCCCCCAACCACACCACCCCCTAGAGGTAGTCCAGGAAACATTATTTACCATTTTGGAGTCATTAATGAGAATGAAAGCTTTACTTTCCAAAATATCTTTCTCCCATAGGTCTGAATATCTTTATTATTCATTTGGGTTAAAATACTGAATTACTCTTTTAAAGTACCAGTAAAGTGGTAGGGGTAGATATAAAGACATTATTCACTATTAACACCTTGAACCAAATATCTTTTTCGTCATATTAGGGTATTATGTCAAAGAGAACCTATTGACCCTTTGGCTGGTTTCCCTGTAGAGCAATGTCATGGGGAGAGAGTGGACTTTTGAGTTTGCCCTGGGTTTTGTGATTTGCTTTTTAAGTAACTTTGGGCAACTTATTAGCTTCCCCTGTGCTCTGGTATTCTCATAAATAGAAAGGAGATGACATCATACACCTCAGAGGTTTGATATGAAAATTAAATATCAAGAGAACATAGAGGAAACACCTTATTTCCTTCCACATTTGTATGAAAAATATTTGAGGTGCACCACTGTATTAGGTACTATGCTAAGCATCATGAGGATAGATGAGGTCCTGGAGTTTACAACGTAGTTTGTTTGGGAGGAAAACATTACATACAAGTAAAGAACATAGGATAGCACAAATACATAAGATAGTACAGATCTTCAGAGTCACAATAAAGAAATAAACTGGTGATAGGTGAGAGAATGGAGGTGTAGAAAGGTATTTTGGATGGGTTAATTCACCTTGAGAAAGTGAGTATTTGATCTAAGACTTGAAGCATAAAATTAATTCTTTCTGCAACTATTTATTGAAAAACCTGCTAAGTGCCAGGCACTGTTCTAGGCACTGGAGATGAAACAGTGAACAAAACTGACAGTCTCTGCCCTCAGTCCTGGTGAGGGGAGATAGATAATAAAAAATTATGTAAGTAATTATACAGTATCTCAGAGGGCAATACATTCTATGAAGACAAATAAAATAGAAAAGTAAAGTAGGGCACACAACACTGCTGAGAAGACACTGGAGCAGGCCCAAAGGGAGTCATGGATGAGCCATAAGAATATCTGGGGGAAGAGTACTCCAGGTTGTTGGAAAGTAAATGCAAAGGTCCTGAGGCAGGAGCATGCCTGCTAGTTTGAGGAAAGCTTGGAAGCCAATTTGAATAGAGTGGAGGGAACAAGGGAGAGGGTGGTAGAGGAGAAGCTCTGAGAGATGGCAGGGGTCCAGGTCACATGGGGCTTTGTAGTTTATGGTGAAAATGTTGCCTTTTTCTTTGACTGAGATGGATGACTCTGCTTGTGGAAAATAGACCGTAGGGATAAATAAATGCGAGAGCAGGGATACCCATTCGGATGCTAGAGCAATAATCCAAGTGAGACAGGTTGGTGGCTTGGGCCAGAATGGCCCTAGTGGTAGTGATGATAAATAGCTGGATCCTAGGTATATTCTGAGGGCAAAGCCAACAGGAGGGATATACTGAAAGACTGAATGTTGGGCGAACAAGAAAGAAGTCAAGCACGTCTCTAAGACTTAGGGCTAGAGCAGTTCAGGAGGTGGAGTTGTCATTTATCAAGATGGGTAAGCAAGTTTCAGAGAGAAAATCACTTCTGTTAAGGTCTTATTAAGTTTAAGATGCCTCTAGATATCTACATGAAAGTGGGAGTCTGAAGTTTAAGGAAAAGTCAAAGATAAGAAACCTGAGTTTGGGAGTTGAAAACATATAGTTGGCACTCAAACCCATAAAACTAAGTGAGATCACTAAGGAAGTGACTGTAGACAGGGTAGAAAAAAGGTCCTAGGTCTAAGCTCTGGGGCCCTGCAACTTAACAAATGGAGCACATAAAGGGGGCCAACAGTCAGGTTCTGTTAGTAAGGTAGGAGAAAACCAAGGGAAGGAAGTACTTCAAGAAGAAAGGTTGGTCAGCTGTGTCAAATGCTGTGAATAACTCAAGTAAGACATAAACTGAAAATCCTTTGGATTTAGCAAAGCGAGGTCACTGGAGATTTTGGCGTGAGCAGTTTCGACATAGTAATATAGACGTAAACTTGATTGGAGTGGGATTAAGAAAGACTGTGAGAAAAGGAATTAGATTCTCTCTGAGGATCAAAGAAATGGAAACTCAGGGTGGGGGCAGAGGTGGGGTCAACAGAAGGTAGACTGTTGCTTAGAAGTCACTGGAACTTCAAGGTGCAGAGGTGCTTCAGAATCACTTGGGAGGTGGGAGATGGTGCTTGTTAATACAAAACGGCTGGGCTTTTTCCAGAGTTTCTGATTCAGTAGGTCAAAGGAGGGGCGGGGGTGGGGCACACCCAAGAATGCGCATTTTCATCACGGTCTCAGGTGATGCAGATGTTGCTGGTCCAGGGAGCTCATTTTCCGTATCACTGCTCCTGGTCGTTGATTTCTTTGTCGACCCTTCTTTCTAAAGTAGCATCCATCCTCCTGTTCCCTTCTGCCACTCTCTCACTGTATACATCTGCCTTATTTATTGTTCATTATTTAAATTCCCATTGCTATAGTCTTTGTAGGAAAGGAGGTCTGTCTGCCTTGTTCACCATTGTTCCACTTGTGTGTAACACAGTGCTTGACATACAGTTGAAACTAAAAAAAAAAAAATTGGAATGAATTAATAGATGAAGAAATGAACGAATAAGCAAAGAATTCCAACAGGGATAAGCATTGTTTTGCACAAGTTTCGAGATGGCTAATGCTTGTTTGGAACTGTTTGTAAAGAAGAACAAGTTATATTTTGCCAAATGGCAAGTCAAAATATTGAGTTAAATTTCAACCTCTAAGACACCGTGAGGAATCTGAGCGTGTTATTTATATTTCAAAATTCATGGTAACCAGCCCAGAGATACCAAATGTGACTATTGTATGGTGTTGCAAATACAATCACATAACTTTCAAAGAAAATGCTGCTTGAAAGCAATAGATTGTTTTGTCGTTAAGTATTTACATGTAGGTCCCCAACTGTCACCATTTTAGAGACCTCCATAGTGTAAGAGAAAATAGTAAAACCATGTGTTGGTCTCCAGTGCACTAATTAGCCTATAAGCCAAGCCATTTGTAGCGAGCTTCATGTAACACATCTAGGTTTTACATGAGGGATATTTGAGGCCTATTCAGTTGGAAGAATTTATCTGTCAATCCAAGTCTCTTAAAAAAAAAGCAACTAAAACAGTGCAGCCAGGTTCCTGTTAAAGTTTTTTCAAGAGTGTTAAATGAAAACATATCTGCTTGTTATTCATCATTTGGTGATGACCATTTCATCACAGACAACATGAATAAAAGATATTACTCTTAGTCATTAGCAACTCGGTCAGGGAATAGAGAAAAATTGGCCATTTAAGAACATTTTACTTTTCTGTCATTTCAAACTAAATGACACTCTTAAATGATGGCTAGTCAAACCTACAGAATCTATTAGTAACTTGAAAATAAGCGTGAAGAGATGCCAAAACCCAAAGGAATCTTAAACTTGCATTTATCAGGCTTGTCACATCATTGTTACTGGTAATAAAAGCATGTTTGTTTTATGTTGTAATGTCTACAGAGAATAATATTTTTTTGCACCAGAGTAAAATTATATTGCAACATTCATCACATTCTTTGATATAAGATAGCCTAAAAAGGTTTAAAATTGATGTTCATTATTTTCTCTTTTTTTTAAATTAATTTTTATTGGGGTATGGTTGCTTTACAGTGTTGTGTTAACCTCCACTGCACAAGAAAATGAATGAGCCATACACATACAGATCTCCCCTCACTTTTGGACTTCCCTCCCATTTACGTTACCACAGTGCATTAGGTAGAGTTCCCTGTGCTATAAAGCATCTTCCCATCAGTTGTTGACGTTCATTATTTTAAGGCTAATTTAAAAGCCTGATGCATTTATAGAAGTTTTCCTGGTTGATTTTCATAAAGTTCCAGTACTCAATACTCATTCAATTTCAGAAGCATTTTCTTGCATGGATTTCATGGACTTTGTTGGGTTCCTAGCAGTAAATGCTCAGGTTTTAATGGTGGTGGTGACCAATTTATTGGTGCATTTATTTTCTTATAGTCAGTAAGATGCTGGTCCTATTGCACTGCAGTGACCAAAGAAACAAAGAATTGCCATTTGTCTGTAAGATTTATTCAGAGTCTAAGCTTTCACTCTCGTCTATTTTTTTTTTTTTCCATCTCAAGGTCTCTAAAGCACTGACTCAATGAAAGAAAACTTAATCCAGGAGGGAAAAAGAACCAAACACTCCAGGCACAGTTGATATGGATTGATGCATTTATATATACATTGATTTTTACATGACCACATTCAGAATTGAAATACCATCCTCTGTGATCAATTCATTCCGAGTTCTCTTTTAAGATAAATTAAAAACAAAGTGAATACAAAGTAGCAGTTCTCTTTTTTCTGGAGTCCTGAAACATCTCTCAAGAAAAAAACATGTATTTATTTCATTTTATTTTTTAACATCTTTATTGGAGTATAATTGCTTTACAATGTTGTGTTAGTTTCTGCTGTATAACGAAGTGAATCAGCTATACGTATACATATATCCCCATATCTCCTCCCTCTTGCATCTCCCTCCCACCCTCCCTATCCCACCACACTAGGTGGTCACACAGCACCGAGCTGATCTCCTTGTGCTATGCTGGTGCTTCCCACTAGCTATCTGTTTTACATCTGGTAGTGTATATATGTCCATGCCACTCTCTCACTTCGTCCCAGCTTACCCTTCCCTCTCCCCAAGTCCTCAAGTCCATTCTCTATGTGTACGTCTTTATTCCTGTCCTGCTCCTAGGTTCTTCAGAACCATTTTTTTTTTTTTTTTAGATTCCATATATATGTGTTAGCATACGGTACTTGTTTTTCTCTTTCTGACTTACTTCACTCTGTATGACAGACTCCAGGTCCATCCACCTCACTACAAATAACTCAATTTCATTTTTTTATGGCTGAGTAATATTCCATTGTATATATGTGTCACATCTTTTTTTTTTTTTACATCTTTATTGGAGTATAATTGCTTTACAATGGTGTGTTAGTTTCTGCTTTATAACAAAGTGAATCAGTTATACACATACATATGTTCCCATATCTCTTCCCTCTTGCGTCTCCCTCCCTCCCACCCTCCCTATCCCACCCCTCCAGGCGGTCACAAAGCACCGAGCTGATCTCCCTGTGCTATGCGGCTGCTTCCCACTAGCTATCTACCTTACGTTTGGTAGTGTATATATGTCCATGCCACTCTCTCACTTCGTCCCAGCTTACCCTTCCCCCTCCCCGTATCCTCAAGTCCATTCTCTAGTAGGTCTGCGTCTTTATTCCCATCTTGCCCCTCGGGGCTTCATGACCATTTTTTTTTTTTTTTTAGATCCTATATGTATGTGTTAGCATACGGTATTTGTTTTTCTCTTTCTGACTTACTTCATGCTGTATGACAGACTCTAGGTCCATCCACCTCACTACAAATAGCTCAATTTCATTTCCTTTTATGGCTGAGTAATATTCCATTGTATATATGTGCCACATCTTCTTCATCCATTCATCCGATGATGGACACATAGGTTGTTTCCATCTCCGGGCTATTGTAAATAGAGCTGCAATGAACATTTTGGTACATGACTCTTTTTGAATTATGGTTTTCTCAGGATATATGCCCAGTAGTGGGATTGCTGGGTCATATGGTAGTTCTATTTGTAGCTTTTTAAGGAACCTCCATACTGTTCTCCATAGAGGCTGTACCAATTCACATTCCCACCAGCAGTGCAAGAGTGTTCCATTTTCTCCACACCCTCTCCAGCATTTATTGTTTCTAGATTTTTTGATGATCTCCATTCTGACCGGTGTGAGATGATATCTCATTGTAGTTTTGATTTGCATTTCTCTAATGATTAATGATGTTGAGCATTCTATCATGTGTTTGTTGGCAGTCTGTATATCTTCTTTGGAGAAATGTCTATTTAGGTCTTCTGCCCATCAAACTCTGCCACATCTTATTTATCCATTCATCTGTCGATGGACATTTAGGTTGCTTCCATGTCCTGGCTATTGTAAATAGTCCTGCAATGAATATTGTGGTACATGATCCTTTTTGAATTATGGTTTTCTCAGGGTATATGCCCAGTAGTGGGATTGCTGGGTCATATGGTAGTTCTATCTTTAGTTTTTTAAGGAAACTCCATACTGTTCTTCATAGTGGCTGTATCAATTTACATTCCCACCAACAGTGCAAGAGGGTTCCCTTTTCTCCACACCCTCTCCAGCATTTATTGTTTGTATATTTTTTGATGATGGCCATTCTGACCAGTGTGAGGTGATACCTCATTGTAGTTTTGATTTGCATTTCTCTAATGATTAATGATGTTGAGCATCCTTTCATGTTTGTTGGCAGTCTGTGTATCTTCTTTGGAGAAATACCTGTTGGGGTCTTCTGCCCATTTTTGGATTGGGTTGTTTGTTTTTTTGATATTGAGCTGCATGAGCTGCTTGTAAATTTTGGAGATTAATCCTTTGTCATTTGCTTCGTTTGCAAATATTTTCTCCCATTCTGAGGATTGTCTCTTTGTCTTGTTTATGGTTTCAAGTTTCATTAGGTCCCATTTATTTATTTTTCTTTTTATTTCCATTTCTCTAGGAGGTGGGTCAAAAAGGATCTTGCTGTGATTTATGTCATAGAGTGTTCTGCCTGTGTTTTTCTCTAAGAGTTTTATAGTGTCTGGCCTTACATTTAGGCCTTTAATCCATTTTGAGTTTATTTTTGTATATGGTGTTAGAGAGTGTTCTAAATTCATTCTTTTACATGTAGCTGTCCAGTTTTACCAGCACCACTTATTGAAGAGCACCATTGTATATCCTTGCCTCCTTTATCAAAGATAAGGTGGCCATATGTGTGTGGGTTTATGTCTGGGCTTTCTATCCTGTTCCATTGATCTATATTTCTGTGTTTGTGCCAGTACCATACTGTCTTGATTACTGTAGCTTTGTAGTATAGTATGAAGTCAGGGAGCCTGATTCCTCCAGCTCCATTTTTCTTTCTCAATATTGCTTTGGCTATTCAGGGTCGTTTGTGTTTCCATACAAACTGTAAATTTTTTTATTCTAGTTCTGTGAAAAATGCCATTGGTACTTTGATAGGGATTGCACTGAATCTGCAGATTGCTTTGGGTAGTATAGTCATTTTCACAATGCTGATTCTTCCAATCCAAGAACATGGTATATCTCTCCATCTGTTTGTATCATCTTTAATTTCTTTCATCAGTGTCTTACAATTCTCTGCATACAGGTCTTTTGTCTCCTTAGGTAGGTTTATTTCTAGGTATTTTATTCTTTTTGTTACAATGGTAAATAGGAGTGCTTCCTTAATTTCGCTTTCAGATTTTTCATCATTAGTGTACAGGAATGCAAGAGATTTCTGTGCATTCATTTTGTATCCTGCTACTTTACAAATTCATTGATTAGCTCTAGTAGCTTTCTGATAACATCTCTAGGATTCTCTATGTACAGTATCATGTCATCTGCAGACAGTGACAGTTTTACTTCTTCTTTTCCAATTTTGATTCCTTTTATTTTTTTCTTCTCTGATTACTGTAGGTAAAACTTCCAAAACTATGTTGAATAATAATTGTGAATGTGGGCAACCTTGTCTTGTTCCTGATCTTAGAGGGAATGGTTTCAGTTTTTTACCACTGAGAGGGATGTTGGCTGTGGGTTTGTCATATATGGCCTTTATTATGTTGAGGTAGGTTCCCTCTATGCCTACTTTCTGGAGAGTTTTTATCTTAAATGGGTGTTGAATTTTGTCGAAGGGTTTTTCTGCATCTATTGAGATTATCATATGGTTTTTATCCTTCAATTTGATAATATGATTTCTCACATTGATTGATTTGCATATATTGAAGTATCCTTGCATTCCTGAGATAAACCCCACTTGATCATGTTGTATGATCTTTTTAATGTGCTGTTGGATTCTGTTTGCTAGTATTTTCTTGAGGATTTTTGCATCTATGTTGATCAGTGATATTGGCCTGTAGTTTTCTTTTTTTGTGACATCTTTGTCTGGTTTTGGTATCAGGGTGATGGTGGCCTCGTAGAATGAGTTTGGGAGTGACCCTCCCTCTGCTATATTTTGGAAGATTTTGAGAAGGATAGGTGTTAGCTCTTCTCTAAATGTTTGATAGAATTCGCCTGTGCAGCCATCTGGTTCTGGGCTTTTGTTTGTTGGAAGATTTTTAATCACCGTCTCAATTTCAGTGCTTATGATTGTTCTGGGTATATTTTCTCTTTCTTCCTGGTTCAGTCTTGTAAGGTTGTGCTTTTCTAAGAAGTTGTCCATTTCTTCCAGGTTGTCCTTTTTTTTTTTTTTTGCGGGCCTCTCAATGTTGTGGCCTCTCCCGTCCATTGCGGAGCACAGGCTCCGGACACACAGGCTCAGTGGCCATGGCTCACGGGCCTAGCCACTCCGCGGCATGTGGGATCTTCCCTGACTGGAGCACGAACCTGTGTCCCCTGCATCGGCAGGCAGACTCTCAACCACTGCGCCACCAGGGAAGCCCAGGTTGTCCATTTTATTGGCATATATTTGCTTATAGTAATCTCTCATGACCCTTTGTATTTCTGCAGTGTTAGTTGTTACTTCTCCATTTTCATTTCATTTCTAATTCTATTGACCTGAGTCTTCTCCCTTCTTTTCTTGATGAGTCTGGCTAATGGTTTATCAATTTTATTTATCTTCTCAAAGAACCAGCTTTTAGTTTTATTGATATTTGCAATTGTTTCCTTCATTTCTTTTTCATTTATTTCTGATCTAATCCTTATGATTTCTTTCTTTTTGCTAACTTTGGGGGTTTTTTGTTCTTTTTTCTCGAATTGCTTTAGGTGTAAGGTTAGGTTGTTTATTTGAAATGTTTCTTGTTTCTTATGGTAGGATTATATTGTCATAAACTTCCCTCTTAGAACTGCTTTTGCTGCATCCCGTAGGTTTTGGGTCCTCGTGTTTTCATTGTCATTTGTTTCTAGGTATTTTCTGATTTCCTCTTTGATTTCTCCAGTGATCTCTGGGTTATTTTGTAGCATATTGGCCTCCTCTTGGTTATTTAGTAGCCTCCATGTGTTTTTAGTGTTTTACAGTTTTTTTCCTGTAATTGATATCTAGTCTTATAGCATTTTGGTCAGAAAAGATACTTGATACCATCTGAATTTTCTTAAATTTACCAAGGCTTGATTTGTGACCCAAGCAAACATGTATTTATACCTCTCTCAATTGATGGGCAGCTAGGACAAGAATTGAATTCTTTGAAACTACTGTGAATCTGTATAGTAAAGTAGGTGCAATACCTGATGGAACTTCAGATTTAAGACAAATTGCAATACTGGAGAAGAAAGAGATTCTAATTCTACCGCTTAATCATCTTCCCAATGTTAGAGCAGGAAAGAGGAGGTATAACATGACTTACATTTTTTGCAGGTGCTGTAGGGGAGTGTGTTTATGTACCTCTCCATGATTGTGACCAACACTCAAGCTAGTTCAGTATTTCCCAGAGCATAGCACACATATCTTCTGGTAAAATGCAGATTGATTTAAAGAGGTACATTAACCAAAGCATTTTATTCTACTGGTTAGAGATTTATTTTTATACTTATTAATATATTGCTAGAACCTCTTTTATTTTGACTTCATGCATAACATTCTTAAAGCAAAGTTAAGAAAAAGAGTTAATGTAAAAAAATTAATGAAGATAATAGCATGGGGTATTCAAGATATAGGTGTAGTGTAAATGAAGGATGGGAAATACTGCTAAGGTGTAGTTATTTTTCTTTCTCTTAAGATGTCATTGAGCTGTGTTCAATATTTACAAGTTATTTGGAGAAAAGGGTGAGAGGAGAAAGAGGGAGGGAGGGAGAGAGGAAGAGAAATGGACCTGACTTGGAGATAGTCAGCAATTCCAATAGCTATTAGAATTTCATCAGAGAGGAAAAAAATATTTTGAAAACTTGAAAATGAATACAAAGTATAGTGAATGATATACCAAACACCAACTCAACAATGATCAACTGATGGCCGATCTTGTTTCATCTATACCTCCTTTCTCTTAGATTATTTGGAAGCATCCTTGATATTATATTATTTTATCTATAAATATTTCTGCATGTAACTTTAAAAGATAACAACTCCATTTAAAAACAAAGTAGACTTCCAGTCTCTGGTCTGAAACTTACAAGTTGCCATTCTGTCCTAACAAGTCAAAAGTTGAATAAACTGAAAAATCAACAACTATTTTTATATCTGTCACAGAAGTGAAGTCACAAGGCAAACCACTACCTCAAAATTAGAAAGACAAATAAGTGGTTACAGAGAAGCATAATTTACTAGAGCAGAAACGCACAAGCAGAATTCCCCTTGGGAACCAGTGCCAGGTTAGAAGACCTGAATTGTAATTGGTGAATTGCTGGAGGCTCAGTGTGGACAACTCTAAGAGTCAAAAACTCCAGGGGGATCCAGTCATATGGGGGTCCCCACATTTTTGTTAGTTTTACCTCCAGGAGCTCTATCAGGTCCTCACAGTGAATATTGGAGAAAAATCCCCACGTGCTTCTGAAAAAGGAAAGGGAAAAGGAATCATTTTGAAATACACCAGAGCGTTCTGTTCTTCTCAACAAGGCTTGCCCCCAGGAGGAGCTAGCTATTTTATCAGAGTCTAACCTGCAGAGGTTTTATCAGAGCCTAAATGCTCTGGGCATAGGGAAATCCCCAACTTCAGCCCCCTGTAGCCATCCTGTCCCAAGAAAGTGGGGAGAAAAAGCCCCGAGAAGTACTTGTGAAGTTCACAGGCCAGAGACACAGGCTCATAGACTGAGACCTAAACATAGAACTATAGAACATTTCCCTCCTCAGCTCCCTTACTTCTGTATCACTAAAGGCCAATTTATAGTAGTCTTCTTTATCTAGTACATCATGTACACTCTTCAACAAAAAATTACAAGGCATACTAAAAGGCAAAAAACATAGTTTGAAGAGACAGAACAAGCATCAGAATCAGAGTCAGCTATGACAGGAATGTTGGAATGATCAGACAAGTAATTTTAAAACTATGATTAATGTGCTAAGGGCTTTAATGGAAAAAGTAGACAACATGTAAGAATAGATGGATAATATAAGCAGTGAAATGCGACTTCCAAGAAGGAAACCAAAAGAAATACTAGATATCAAAAATATGGAGAAAAATATACCAGACTAATACTAGTCGAAAGAAAGTGGGAGTAGCCATACTAATTTCAGATACAGCAGACTTCAGAGCAAAGAAATTTATCAGGGATAAAGAGGGGCATTACATGATGATAAAGGGGTCAATACTCCAAGAGGACATAACAGTCCTTAATGTGTATGCATCTAACAACAGAACATCAAAATACAAGAAACAGAAACTGATAGAACTTCAAGGAGAAATAGATAAATCCACTCTCATAGTTTGAGACTATAACACCCCTCTATGATAAATGGACCAATTCAGCAGGCAGGAAATCAGTAAGGGCATACTTGAACTCAACAACACCAACAATCAACTGGATATAATGGACATCTATAGACTATTTCATCCCACAACAGTGGAATACACATTCCTCTCAAGCTTACCTGAAACATTCACTAGGATAGACCACACTCTGGAGCATAAAACACACTTTAACAAATTAAAAAAATAGAAATCACACAATGTGTGCTCTCAGACCACAGTGAAATTAAACTAGTAATCAATAACAGAAAGGTAGCTACACATGATCATATCAATAAACACGGAAAAATCATTTAACAAAATCCAACACATATTTATGATAAAAACTCTCAACAGTCTAGGAGTAAAGTGAAACTTCCTCAAATTGATAAAGAATATCCACAAAAACCCTACAGCTAACATCATAATTAATGATGAGAAACTTGAAGCTTTTCTGCTAAGATCAGAAACAAGGCAAGGATATTCCCTTTCACCACTGCTTTTCAACATGGTACTGGAAGTCCTGGCTAATGCAATGAGACAAGAAAATAAAATAAAATGTATACAGATTGGGAAGGAAGAAATAAAACTGTCTTTGTTTGCAGATGAAAATATTCTCTATGTAGAACATATGAAGGAACTGACAAAAAATAACTCCTGAAGCTAATAAGTGATTATAGCAAGGTTAATATACAGAAATAAATCACTTTCCTATATATGAGCAATGAACACGTAGAATTGAAATTAAAACCACATTGTTACATACATTAACATCCCCCCAATAAAATACCTACGTATACATCTAACAAAATATGTATACAGTCTATGTGAGGAAAACTGTAAAATTCTGATGAAAGATATCACAGATGAACTAAATGAATGGAGAGATATTTCATACTCATGGATAAGGTTGTTTGTTCTTCTTAGTCTAATCTTTAGATTCAATTCAATCCCAATAAAAATCCCAGCAAATAATTTTGTGGATTTCAACAAACTGTTTCTAAAATTTAAATCGTCAGGCAAAATATCCATAATAGCTAACTCAGTATTAAAAGAGAAGAACAAAATTGGGGGACTGACACCACCAGATTTTCAGGACTTTCTATAAAGGAATAGTAACCAAGGGAGTGGTATTGGTGAAAGGATTGACAAATAGATCAATGTAACAAAATGTGGAGGGTAGAAATAGGCCTGTATACTATACATATAGGCAACTGATCTTTGACAAAGGAACAAAGGCAATACAATGGAGCAAAGATAGTCTTTACAACAAATGTTGCTGGAACAACTGGACAACCACATGCAAAAAAATGAATCTAGACCGAGACCTTACATCCTTCACAGAGTAAAGTCAAGTTGAATCAGAGACCTACGTGCAAAATGTAAAACTACAAAACTCCTGGAAGATAACATAGGAGAAAATCTAGGTGATCCTAGATATGGTGTTGGCTTTTGAGTTACACCACCTCCAAAGGCACAATCCATGAAAGAAATAATAAGTTGGACTTCATTAAAATTAAAAAGTTCTGCCTTTTGAAATACAGTGTCAAGAGAATGAGAAGACAAGCCACAGCCTGGGAGAAAGTATTGCAGAAGATATATCTGATAAAGGACTGTTATCCAAAACATATAAAGAACTCTTAAGACTCAATAATAAGAAAATAATCCGATTAAAAAATGCGCCACGGACCTTAACAAATACCTTATCAAGTAAAATATACCAATGGTAAATAAACACTTGAAAAGATGCTTCACGTCCTATGACATCAGGGAAATGAAAACGAAAAAAGTTAAAAAATATGAGATTTCACTATGCACCGATTAGAAAGGTCAAAATCCGAAGCAATGACAACCCCAAATGCTGGTGAGGATGTGGGGCATGAGGAACTCTCATTCATTGCTTTTGGGAATGCAAAATGTTGCAGCCACTTTGGAAGACAGTTTGGCTGTTTCTTACAAAACTAAACATACTCTTAACATATGATCCAGCAAGAACACTCCTTGGTATTTACCCAAATGAATTTAAAACTTATGTCCTCACAAAAACCTGCACCTGGAGCTTTATTCATAATTAGAAGCAACCAAGATTTCCTTCAGTAGGGTGAATGGATAAACTGTGGTATTACATTCAGACAATGAAATATTATTCAGTGCTAAAAATAAACGAGCCATCAAGTCACAAAAAGACATGGAAGAAACTTAAATGCACATTGCTAAGTGGATAAAGCCAATCTGAAAAGGCCATATATTGTCTGATTCCTGCTACATTCTGGAAAAGGCAAAACTATTTAGAGACAGTAAAAATATTAGTGGTTGCCAGAGGGTAGGGAGAGGGAGAGATGAATAGGCAGAGCACAAGGGACTTTTAGGACAGTGAAACAATTCTTTATGATACTACAGTAGTGGATACATGTCAATTTGCATTTATCAAAACTCATAAAATGTATAACAAGAGTAAACCCTAATGTAAATTGTGGACTTTGGGTGATGATGTGTCAGCATAGATTCATTGATTGTAACAAGTGTACGATTCTGGTGAGGAATGTGCATAGCAGAGGAAGTTTTATGTATATGAAACTCTCTGTACCTCCTGCTCAATTTTGTTGTGAATCTAAAACTGATCTAAAACATAAAGTTTATTAATAACAAAAAATACCAGTGTGATTCTTATACCAAATAAATGACAGTAATTTCCAAATGTCATCAAACATCCACTCAGTATTTAAATGTCCCTGATTGCCTTATGAATTTATTTGTAATTTTCAGTTTTCTTGAATGAAGTTCTAAATAAGGTCCATACATTGCCAGTAGCTGATTTGTATCATCTCTCTTTTTTTTTTTTGCGGTATGCGGGCCTCTCACTGTTGTGGCCTCTCCCGTTGCGGAGCACAGGCTCCGGACGCGCAGGCTCAGCGGCCATGGCTCACGGGCCCAGCCGCTCCACGGCATGTGGGATCTTCCCGGACCGGGACACGAACCCGTGTCCCCTGCATCGGCAGGCGGACCTCCAACCACTGCACCACCAGGGAAGCCCTGTGTCATCTCTTTTAATCCATAAATTACCCACTCTCTTTCCCTTACTTTTTCCTTAGTATTTATGTGTTGAATTAATGTAGAGTTTCTGAGGCCTAGATTTTGCTGGTATCCTCATGGTTTCATTTAATCAGTTTCTCTGTCCCTTGCATTTTTGAGTGGGTGGTGAGATTGTTAGAATTATAGATCTGAGAAGATTCAGTTTTGATTTTTTTGGTAAGAATACTTTAGGTAGTATTGTGTGTGTCTATCAGGAGCCCATAATCATCTGGTCTTGCTTTATTTTGTGGCGTTAGCAATCACTGATGCTTATCAAAATCATTATTTCATCAGGTGTTACAAAATGATGATATCCTAATTCTAGCATTCCTTCTGCAATTTTTAGCTTACATGCTTCTCTATAAAGGGAAATTTCCCCTTATCAACTATTGGTTACATGGAAATAGAGTTCATTTAAGAAAGAGAGTATATCTTTGATTTTTCCCCCGACATTTACTAGTTTTAAAAATAATGTGACTGTTCCCCTGGCAAAAGTGACCAACAATTTAAGAGGTAACCCAATCAAATTCTTGCCGGCAAAATCGTGTCGTTGAATTGTCCGTTGAGTCAATTATCGGTCGTATTATACCAATGTACTCTTGGTTTTAATTTTTATTTTCTATTTTAGTGACAATAAAAGGCAATCTTTAACCTATTGCAGAGCCGTTAATAACGAGACTAACATTTCTTCATTTTTTAGGTGTCAGGCACTCAATGTGTCCAGCCGTCTGGCATGTAACATACATGAATGAAGTGGTCCAGGTGAAGGTCGTGGCCAACAGGAGGGTGCAGGTCCTCTCTGAGGGCAGCAGAGGTTACTCAGCTCTGGCCACCATTGCCCTGTAGAAAGTTGTGTGGTGAGGGGGGTGGGATAGTATAGGCAGACTTTCCAAACAAGCTGGTAATCTGAATTTTCATATGATGCCTTCTGACTTTTAAAGGTTGTCAAATAATGTGACATTTTAAAACACCACCTCACAAGGTCAAAGAAAGTACATCTCCACATCTATCTAGCTTATGGCCTGCTAATACATTATTTCTGCTATAGGTAATTTAACAGATTATTTTCATTTCTATTGCCTTCTATATTTTCCTTTTGGAAGTTAAGGGGGCATGTGGTCCCCTCCTTACTCCCCACTCTCCCTCCTAATTCCAGATTGTGACCATACCTTAGGAAGAGCTGATCTGGCCCAAAGGCTTCACTTTCCTGATGGGACACTGGGGCTCAGAGAGCGAAATGTTTTGCCTAAAGTCAACTGACCTTGTGGATGATCTAAACCTTGAAACCAGATCTGAGGCTGGTGTAGTGCACCTTCCACTGGGTACCACAGCCTTTTACTAGCAAAGCAATACTCCAGCACCATTGTCACCTCTCCCCACTAGAAGCATCTACTTTCCCAGGCCTTGGCCCCTCCTCACTTGTCCTATTGCTGGGAAGCAGGGAAGGAGGAAAGGAACTAACATTGACTTAGAACCTGCAATGCTCTGAACCCCGTCTTAGATGCATTATATTTGTTACCTTAGTAATTAACCATCACACAAAATCCTCAAGATGTGGGTACTATTATCTTTTAGATAGATGAAAAAAACTGAGGCTCAGAGATTTAAGTAACTTTCTCTGGGCTACAAAAGAACTAACTAACAGACTCAGGTCTGTGTAACGCTCAAGGCTGTTCGTTTGTTTTTTTTCATAACCTTACACTGCCTTCCATCTCCAAGCTCCCAATGACACCCAATATCATTTTCTTAATTTCTGCAACACCATAACCCAAGCCAGATGGCTTCAGTAGTAGTTCTGCTTTCCTAGAGGACAGCCAAGGACCACAAACAGCAGGTTGTCCCGGAAGTTTCTCTCCCATCATGTCTACTACTCTTTTGCCTCCTCTTCAAATTGCCCTTCTGGAACTCATTTACTAGCCAGAACAAATCTACTGCCTATGTTAGGTCCTGAAGGAAACAGATAAAACATGCAAATGGGGTATTTGAGTTGAGTATTATGAGGGTATTGTTATAAAAGTATGGACAGTGTTAAGAGAAACCAGAAGAGATGGTGAAGCACCCCATGGCTAGCAACAGCGGGGAGCAGTTAACCGTTGCCCAATCCCAACTGTGGCTTTGGAAGAAGAACATGCGCCTGTAGCCTCATAGCCTAGCAGGGAAGGAGCTGGGGAATAAACATGATGAAGTCTCCTCCTTCCATCAATAATAATAATAATAGATATCATAATAACAATAATAATAAAGAAAGGGAGAGAGTGGAACTGGAGGGACAAAAAAAAAGAATATGCAATATTCCCCCTGCTTTTCTACAAGCTGCTGCCACCAAAGTAGACAGGAACCCTGTGCTGAAGGGCACCTCTGTTAGAAAGGACCAGAATGCCTCCCTCTCATTCCCAGCTTCACTTCTGTCTCCCTGGCTGGAGTCCCAGCCAGCTTGCATGCAGACACACCTTCAGCACTGCATGGGCAGACGTGAGAGTCTCCACCATCTGGGTCAGGCAACTGGGGTTTTCAAGTTCATACTATCGTATCTTGAGTAGAAAAGCTGTATTCTTTCCCTAGCACATCTGCACTGTTAACATCTGTATGTTTCTGCTCTTTCCAAAGGCCTGACCTGTGTTTTCAACTCACTCTCTTGCTTTCTCTGGCCCTACTCTTTTTCTTGAACCCCTAGGAATATTTCTCCCCCAAACCCCTGTGCTTCCAGGCCCAGAGTGCCAGAGAAATCAAGTTATTTTCATTTTATGAATATGCATATACAAAACCCAAGATATTTTCCAAGAGAAATTGCAAATTTGATCTGCAAGAAATGTATTGCTATTTCTGCCAATGGGTAGAAGCATTGTGAAATTAGACTAAGGACAAACTAGTTTTGTGCTCTCAGAAAGCATTTTGCCTTTTTGGAGAGCAGAACTGCTTTTTCAGGAGGCTGATGTTGCTTGGAAAACAGCTTTTCATTTTCCAAACAACCATATAAAGTTGGGTTTTTGCCCTCCGTCAAACTTAGAAAAGGTGATGTACCAGTCAGAATGGCCATCATCAAAAAATCTAGAAACAATAAATGCTGGAGAGGGTGTGGAGAAAAGGGAACACTCTTGCACTGCTGGTGGGAATGTGAATTGGTTCAGCCACTATGGAGAACAGTATGGAGGTTCCTTAAAAAACTACAAATAGAACTACCATATGACCCAGCAATCCCACTACTGGGCATATACCCTGAGAAAACCAAAATTCAAAAAGAGTCATGTACCAAAATGTTCATTGCAGCTCTATTTACAATAGCCCGGAGATGGAAACAACCTAAGTGCCCATCATCGGATGAATGGATAAAGAAGATGTGGCACATATATACAATGGAATATTACTCAGCCATAAAAAGAAATGAAATTGAGCTATTTGTAATAAGGTGGATAGACCTAGAGTCTGTCATACAGAGTGAAGTAAGTCAGAAAGAAAAAGACAAATACCGTATGCGAACACATATATATGGAATTTAAGAAAAAAAATGTCATGAAGAACCTAGGGGTAAAGCAGGAATAAAGACGCAGACCTCCTAGAGAACGGACTTGAGGTTATGGGGAGGGGGAAGGGTGAGCTGTGACAGGGCGAGAGAGAGTCATGGGCATATACACACTAACAAACGCAGTAAGGTAGATAGCTAGTGGGAAGCAGCCGCATGGCACAGGGATATTGGCTCGGTGCTTTGTGACAGCCTGGAGGGGTGGGATAGGGAGGGTGGGAGGGAGGGAGACGCAACAGGGAAGACATATGGGAACATATGTTTATGTATGACTGATTCACTTTGTTATAAAGCAGAAGCTAATACACCATTGTAAAGCAATTATACCCCAATAAAGATGTTAAAAAAAAAGAAAGAAAGAAAATATCAAAACTGCAAACATAAAAAAATAAATTAAAAAATTAAAAAATTAAAAAAAAGAAAAAAAAAAAGAAAAGGTGATGTATGCTCTTCTTCACACAGATGAGTAAGTTAAGTACTTTGCTTCAGAAATCCTAATTTCTTTCCTAGACCACATTGGGATTTCCTTCCTCATGTTAAGTCCTCTCTCATGTAGTCAGCAGAATGTTACAATTTGATACTTTTTGGGTTCCTCACTGCTTCCCCTCTTCCCCTTACATTTGCTTGATGTATAACAACATGCTTGCAAAAAGAGTATGTAATTTTTTTCACCATCTACAACATAGTACAGAGAGTAGCAAATGAAAAAGACAGACCAAGAACAAAGGATGGGGATCTTAGTCACGGAAACACTTCAAACACTGAAAGCTTATGCCAGTTGAACTTTGTGGCAGTTGACAAAGATAGACCAATATTAAGTTATTTGTGTGCCTGCTATATAAGACTTCATTCCTCTCCTAAGCAGGGGGACATCCTTCCTTGCAACTTTTCTTTGCTCCTCCCATTTCTTGATGCTGACGCAGCATGCCCAGTGGTTTAGAGCACAGGCTCTGAAGTCTGACAGACAGATCTGGGTCTGTGTCTTGGTTCTGCCACCCTTTAGCAACATGGCTTTAGGTAAGCCCTTAACCTTACTGAGTCTCAGCTTCCTCACCTATAACATCAGGAAAATAATAGTCCCACTGCAGAAGAATTCTGTGATTATCAAATGAACCAAATGCATGTAAATCATTTAACGCCAGGCCTGACATACAGTAAGCGCTCAGTGAGGGTCAGCTATTATTTGCTAATTTCCATTTAGCTCCAAAAGCAATGCCACCTGTAGATTTATCTTCCCTCCTCCATATGAACTTTGTTCAAAATGTGACAGACATTTCCATTACATTTCTATTTTTAGTATCCTCTGTCCTAATTATTTGGTTTTGCATCATTGACAGAATTCTCTAGGCCCTTCACTGAGTGCTGTAGTCCTAAATGCTCTTCCTTTTCCTTAAAGCCATTCATACACTGAAGTGCTAGCATATCTGATTGATGACTGGAGCCTCCTGGGTCCTCCCCATCCAAAATAGTAAAGCCCTCCTCTGCTTTTGAGCTTCAACAAGTTTTTCCTTTTCCCATTGTTGTTCTAAGACCTAGCCCGACATCATTATGTGAGGCAAGTGACTGTCTCATTTTTAACCTTAAATTGTGAGTTCCCTTGGGATTTCCCTGGTGGTCCAGTGGTTAGTACTCAGTGCTTTCACTGCTGGTACCGGGGGTTCACTGCCAGGGTTCAATCCCTGGTGGGGGAACTAAGATCCCACAAGTGGCGTGGCACGGGCAAATTCTAAAAAATAATAAATAAATAAATAAATAATGCATTTCCCCTTTTATCTTTCATTTCACATCTCACTGCTACCTTGACTCTAACTACAATCTAATCATTTTCTGTTGTCCGACACAGTTTTTTCAGAAGCAGAATATAAATTTTAATCTTAATTGCTAAATGCACCACTTATTTTTTATTGAAATTATTCTGAGGGGTGTGGACTTCTTAATTTCTCGTTTATTGGTGCAGTTAAAATATAAAACAGATTAAAATGTAAGTTTTCTTCTTACTTTGAAAAGAACTTTAGGATTCAAAGTATTTTTAAATTTATAAAATATATGTAAGTTATAAAGAACAATGATATAATGAATGCCTGTGTACCCACTACTCAGTTTATGGGGAAAAATATTACCTTTGCTTTGAAATCCCCTTAAGTGTCCCCTCCTGAAATCATCTCTTTCTCTTCCCTTCAGAGGTAATGACCTTTACTGAATTTAGTTTATTATCTTTGCTTTTGCTTGCATTCCAATGAGTAAATGAATATATCACAATTTATTTCTGCATTTTATGTTGACGGATATTTGAGTTATTTCCAATATTTTAAAATTAAACTTTGTGGTTTGCAATAATTATGGACTCACATGACGTTGTAACAAGTGATAGGGAGACCTCCCACACAACATTTATTCAGTTTCCCCAAGTGTAACGTCTTGTAAAACTCTAGTACAGTATCATGGCCAGGATATTGACATTGATGTAGTAAAGAAAGATATAGTACATATCCATCAGCCCATGGATAGTCATACTCACTTTCTTCAAACCTTACCTCTTTCCTTAACCTGAGGCAACCCATAATCTGTTCCCCATTTCTATAATGTTCTCTTTTCAAGAATGTTTTTTAAATGGAATCATACAGTATATAACCTTTGAGACTTTTACTAATCTGCATAATTTTCTGGAAATTCATCCAGCTTGTTACATGTAACAATAGTACATTCCTTTTTGTTGCTGAGGCGTATTCCATGGTATGGATGTACCACAGTTTGTTTAACCATTTATCTGTTTAACAACTTCTGGTGTTTCTGGTTTTTGGCTATTAACGAATAAAGCTACAATGAACATTTGGGTACAGGTTTTGGTGTAAACCCAATTCCTCATCTCTCTATGCTAAATGCCTGGGAAAGCAATTGCTGGCTCATATGATAACTACATCGTTAGTTGTCTAAGAAACTGCTGAATGGTTTTCCAGAGTGGCTGTACTATTTTACAGACCCACCAGCATACTTGAGTAATTCAGTTTCTTTGCATACTTGCCAGGTTTTGGTATTGTCATTGTGCCTTATTTTACTCATTCTGATAGGAGTACAGTGAAATCATTTTATGGTTTCTATTTTCATTTCCATAATGGCTAATGATGTTGAGCATCTTTTCATTCTGCTTATTTACCATCTATATATCTTCTTTGGTGGAATGTCTTTTGCCTTTGTTCTATTTAGATTCTTTGCTTTATTAATGTTGTGCTTTAACAGTTCTTTAAATATTCTGAATACCTGACCTTTTCTGGATATATGGTTTGTGAATATTTTCTCCCTATGTATTTAGTTTGTCTTTTGATCTTCTTAATAGGATCCCTAGATCCCAGCCACTTTGCCTTGTCTTCACTGTGTAGAGTCATACATATCTCCTCCCCTAATCCCCCCAGAAATTTAGTTACACTTAGTGGGAGGAATAAGAAAAACTGTCTCTACTCTTTCTTCCCAGAAATGTAAGAGGCCCAGTTCTTTTTTTTTTTTCTTTACCTAGACCTGTGCTCTTAAATACATTAGCGCAAGTGAATATTTTGATTACAATTAAAATGAATTAAAATATCCAGGTCCTTTGTCACACTGGCCACATTTGAAGTGCTCAGTAGCCACATGGGGCAAGTGACTACCATATTGGACAAAAAGATTATAGAATATTTCCATCATCATCAAAGTTCTGGTAGGCAGCACTAGCTTAGAGTACATAAACAAGGGCAGAATTACTGGGTGGAAGAGTATGAGCTCCTTAACATTTATTATGTATTGCTAAGATGTTTTCCAAAGTAGTTGTGTTGATTTTTACTTCCATTAGCAGTGAATAACAATTCCTATCTTCCATATTTGTGTTAACACTGGGTAGGGTCAGACTTCAAACATTTTTTTAAAATTTATTTATTTATTCATTTATTTAATTTTGTTGGCTGTATTGGGTCTTCGCTGCTGCATGCGGGTTTTCTCTAGTTGCTGAGAGTGGGGGCTACACTTTTTCTGTGTGTGTGTGTGTGTGTGTGTGGAGATTTTATTTATTTTTTTAATATCCTTATTGGAGTATAATTGCTTTACAATGGTGTCTTACTTTCTGCTTTATAACAAAGTGAATCAGCTATACATATACATATATCTCCATATCTCCTCCCTCTAGCATGTCCATCCCACCCTGCCTATCCAACCCCACTGGGTGGTCACAAAGCACCGAGCTGATCTCCCTGTGCTTTGCGGCTGCTTCCTACTAGCTATCTATTTTACATTTGGTAGTGTATATATGGCCATGCCACTCTCTCACTTCGTCCCAGGTTACCCTTCCCCCTCCCCATGTCCTCAAGTCCATTCTCTAGTAGGTCTGCGTCTTTATTCCCATCATGCCCCTAGATTCTCCATAACCAGTTTTTTTTTTTTTTTTAAGATTCCATATATCTGTGTTCGCATACAGTATTTGTTTTCCTCTATCTGACTTACTTCACTCTGTATGGCAGACTCTAGGTCCATCTACCTCACTACAAATAACTCAATTTCATTTCATTTTATGGCTGAGTAATATTCCATTGTATATATGTGCCACATCTTCTTTATCCATTCAGCTGTTGATGGACACTTAGGTTGCTTCCATGTCCTGGCTATTGTAAATAGTCCTGCAATGAATATTGTGGTACATGATCCTTTTTGAATTATGGTTTTCTTAGGGTATATGCCCAGTAGTGGGATTGCTGGGTCATATGGTAGTTCTATCTTTAGTTTTTTAAGGAACCTCCATAATGTTCTCCATAGTGGCTGTATCAATTTACAATCCCACCAACAGTGCAAGAGGGTTCCCTTTTCTCCTCACCCTCTCCAGCATTTATTGTTTGCAGATTTTTTGATGATGGCCATTCTGACCAGTGTGAGGTGGTACCTCGTTTTAGTTTTGATTTGCATTTCTCTAATGATTAATGATGTTGAGCATCCTTTCATATATTTGTTGGCAATCTGTATATCTTCTTTGGAGAAATACCTGTTGAGGTCTTCTGCCCATTTTTGGATTGGGTTGTTTGTTTTTTTGATATTGAGCTGCATGAGCTGCTTGTAAATTTTGGAGATTAATCCTTTGTCAGTTGCTTCGTTTGCAAATATTTTCTCCTATTCTGAGGGTTGTCTTTTCGTCTTGTTTATGGTTTCCTTTGCTGTGCAAAAGCTTTTAAGTTTCATTAGTTCCCATTGTTTATTTTTGTTTTTATTTCCATTTCTGTAAGAGGTGGGTCAAAAAGGATCTTGCTGTGATTTATGTCATAGAGTGTTCTGCCTATGTTTTCCTCTAAGAGTTTTATAGTGTCTGGCCTTACATTTAGGCCTTTAATCCATTTAGAGTTTATTTTTACATATGGTGTTAGGAAGTGTTTTAATTTCATTCTTTTACATGTAGCTCTCCAGTTCTCCCAGCACCACTTACTGAAGAGGCTGTCTTTTCTCCATTGTATATTCTTGCCTCCTTTATCAAAGGTAAGGTGACCATATGTGCGTGGGTTTATTTCTGGGCTTTCTATCCTGTTCCATTGATCTATATTTCTGTTTTTGTGCCACTATCATACTGTCTTGATTACTGTAGCTTTGTAGTACAGTCTGAAGTCAGGGAGCCTGATTCCTCCAGCTCCATTTTTCTTTCTCAAGATTGCTTTGGCTATTTGGGGTCATTTTTGTTTCCATACAAACTGTGAAATATTTTGTTCTAGTTCTGTGAAAAATGCCATTGGTACTTTGATAGGGATTGCATTGAATCTGTAGATTGCTTTGGGTAGTATAGTCATTTTCACAATGCTGATTCTTCCAATCCAAGAACATGGTATATTTCTCCATCTGTTTGTATCATCTTTAATTTCTTTCATCAGTGTCTCATAGTTTTCTGCATACAGGTCTTTTGTCTCCTTAGGTAGGTTTATTCCTAGTTATTTTATTCTTTTTGTTGCAGTGGTAAATGGGAGTATTTCTTTAATTTCTCTTTCAGAATTTTCATCATTAGTGTAAAGGGATGCAAGAGATTTCTGTGCATTAATTTTGTATCCTGCTACTTTACCAGTTTCATTCATTAGCTCTAGTAGTTTTCTGGTAGTATCTTTAGGAATCTCTATGTATAGGATCATGTCATCTGGAAACAGTGACAGCTTTACTTCTTCTTTTCCAATTTGGATTCCTTTTATTTATTTTACTTCTCTGATTGCTGTGGCTAAAATTTCCAAAACAATGTTGAATAACAGTGGTGAGAGTGGGCACCCTTTTTTGTTCCTGATCTTAGTGGAAGTGGTTTCAGTTTTTCACCATTGAGGACGATGTTGGCTGTGGGTTTGTCATATATGGCCTTTATTATGTTGAGGTATGTTCCCTCTATGCCTACTTTCTGGAGGATTTTTATCATAAATTGGTGTTAAAACTTGTCGAAAGCTTTTTCTGCATCTATTGAGATGATCATATGGTTTTTATTCTTCAGTTTCTTAATATGGTGTATCACATTGATTGCATTGTGTATATTGAAGAATCCTTGCATTCCTGGGATAAACCCCACTTGATCATGGTGTATGAACCTTTTAATGTGCTGTTGGATTCTGTTTGCTAGTATTTTGTTGAGGGTTTTTGCATCCATATTCATCAGTGATATTGGCTGTAGATTACTTTCTTTGTGACATCTTTGTCTGGTTTTTGTATCAGGGTGATGGTGGCCTCGTAGAATCAGTTTGGGAGTGTTCCCTCCTCTACCATATTTTGGAAGAGCTTGAGAAGGATAGGTGTCTGCTGTTCTCTAAATAGTTGATAGAATTCTCCTGTGAAGCCATCTGGTCCTGAGCTTTTGTTTGTTGGAAGATTTTTAATCACAGTTTCAATTTCAGTGCTTGTGATGGGTCTGTCTGTACTTTCTATTTCTTCCTGGTTCAGTCTCGGAAGGTTGTGCTTTTCTAAGAATTTGTCCATTTCTTCCAGGTTCTCCATTTTATGGGCATATATTTGCTTGTAGTAATCTCTCATGATCCTTTGTATTTCTGCAGTGTCAGTTGTTACTTCTCCGTTTTCATTTCTAATACTATTAATTTGAGTCTTCTCCCTTTTTTTGTTTATTCTTTTCTTTTCTTTTTTTTTTTTTTTTGTGGTACACGGGCCTCTCACTGTTGTGGCCTCTCCTGTTGCGGAGCACAGCCTCCGGACACGCAGGCTCAGCGGCCATGGCTCACGGGCCCAGCTGCTCTACGGCATGTGGGATCTTCCTAGACTGGGCACGAACCCGCGTTCCCTGCATCGGCAGGCGGACTCTCAACCACTGCGCCACCAGGAAAGCCCTCCCTTTTTTTCTTGATGAGTCTGGCTAATGGTTTATCAATTTTGTTTATCTTCTCAAAGAACCAGATTTTAGTTTTATTGATCTTTGCTATTGTTTCCTTCATTTCTTTTTCATTTATTTCTGATCTAATCTTTATGATTTCTTTCCTTCTGCTAACTTTGGGGGTTTTTTTGTTCTTCTTTCTCTAATTGCTTTAGGTGTAAGGTTAGGTTGTTTACTTGAAATGTTTCTTGTTTCTTAAGGTAGGATTGTATTGCTATAAACTTCCCCCTTAGAACTGCTTTTGCTGCATCCCATAGGTTTTGGGTCATCGTGTTTTCATTGTCATTTGTTTCTAGGTATTTTTTGATTTCCTGTTTGATTTCTTCAGTGATCTCTTGGTTATTAAGTAGTGTATTGTTTAGCCTCCATGTGTTTGTATTTTTTACAGATCTTTTCTTGTAATTGATATCTTGTCTCATAGCATTGTGGTTCAAAAAGATACTTGATATGATTTCAATTTTCTTAAATTTTCCAGTGCTTGGTTTGTGACCCAAGATATGATCTCTCCTGGAGAATGTTCCATGAGCACTTGAGAAGAAAGTGTATTCTGTTGTTTTTGGATGGAATGTCCTATAAATAACAATTAAGTCCATCTTGTTTAATGCATCATTTAAAGCTTGTGTTTCCCTATTTATTTTCATTTTGGATGATCTGTCCATTGGTGAAAGTGGGGTGTTAAAATTCCCTACTATGATTGTGTTACTATTGATTTCCCCTTTTATGGCTGTTAGCATTTGCCTTATGTATTGAGGCGCTCCTATGTTGGGGCATAAATATTTACCATTGTTATATCTTTTTCCTGGATTGATCCCTTGATCATTATGTAGTGTCCTTCTTTGTCTCTTATAATAGTCTTTATTTTAAACTCTATTTTGTCTGATATGAGAATTGCTACTCCAGCTTTCTTTTGATTTCCAATTGCACGGAATATCTTTTTCCATCCCCTCACTTTCAGTCTGTATGTTTCCCTAGGTCTGAAGTGGGTCTCTTGTAGACAGCATATGTATGGCTCTTGTTTTTGTATCCATTCAGCCAGTCTATGTATTTTGGTTGGAGCATTTAATCCATTTACTTTTAACTTAATTATCGATATGTATGTTCCTATTACCATTTTCTTAATTATTTGGGGTTTGTTATTGTGGGTCTTTTCCTTCTCTTGTGTTTCCTGCCTAGAGAGGTTCCTTTAGCTTTTGCTGTAAAGCTGGTTTGGTGGTGCTGAATTCTCATAGCTTTTGCTTGTCTGTAAAGGTTTTAATTTCTCTGTCGAATCTGAATGAGATCCTTGTTGGGAAGAGTAATCTTGGTTGTAGGTTTTTCCCTTTCATCACTTTAAATATGTCCTGCCCCTCCCTTCTGGCTTGCAGAGTTCCTGCTGAAAGATCAGCTGTTAACCTTATGGGGATTCCCTTGTATGTTATTTGTTGTTTTTCCCTTGCTGCTTTTAATATTTTATCTTTGTATTTAATTTTTGATAGTTTGATTAATATGTCTTGGCGTGTTTCTCCTTGAATTTATCCTGTATGGGACTGTCTGCACTTCCTGTACTTGACTATTTCCTTTCTCATATTAGGGAAGTTTTCAACTATAATCTCTTCAAATATTTTCTCAGTTCCTTTCTTTTTTTCTTCTTCTGGGACCCCTATAATTCGAAAGTTGGTGCATTTAATATTGTCCCACAGGTCTCTGAGACTGTCCTCAGTTCTTTTCATTCTTTCTTTATTCTGCTCTGCAGTAGCTGTTTCAAGTCTTTTATCTTCCAGGTCACTTATCCATTCTTCTGCCTCAGTTACTCTGCTACTGATTCCTTCTAGAGAATTTTAAATTTCAGTTATTGTGTTGTTCATCATTGTTTGCACTTTAGTTCTTCTAGGTCCTTGTTAAATGTTTCTTGTATCTTCTGCATTCTATTTCCAAGATTTTGGATCATCTTTACTAACATTACTCTGAATTCTTTTTCCGGTAGACTGCCTATTTCCTCTTCATTTGTTTGGTCTGGTGGGTTTTCAACTTGCTCCTTCATCTGCTGTGTGTTTCTCTGTGTCCTTCTTTTGATTAACTTACTGTGTTTGGGGTCTCTTTTTCGCAGGCTGCAGGTTCATAGTTCCCATTGTTTTTGGTGTCTGCCCACAGTGGCTAAGGTTGTTTCAGTGGGTTGTGTAGGCTTCCTGGTGGAGGGGAGTAGTGCCTGTGTTCTGGTGGATGAGGCTGGATCTTGTCTTTCTGATGGGCAAGTCCTCTTCCGGTGGTGTGTTTTGGAGTGTCTGTGGCCTTATTATGATTTTAGGCAGCCTCTCTGCTAATGAGTGGGGTTGTGTTCCTGTCTTGCCAGTTGTTTGTCTCAGGGAGTCCAGCACTGTAGCTTGCTGGTCGTTGAGTGGAGCTGGGTCTTGGTGTTGAGATGGAGATCTCTGGGAGATTTTTGCTGTTTGATATTACGTGGAGCTGGGAGGTCTCTGGTGGACCAACGTCCTGAAGTCGGCTCTCCCGCCTCAGAGGCACAGCCCTGACACCTGGCTGGAACAGCAAGATCCTGTTATCCACACGGCTCAGAATAAAAGGGAGCCAGCAAGCGATCAAGCAAGCCAGGAAGCAAGAAGGATAGAAAGAAAGAAAGGAAGGAAGGAAGGAAGGAAGGAAGGAAGGAAGAGAGAGAGAGAAAGAAAGAAAGAAAGAAAGGGAGAAAAATTATATTTAAAAGTTATTAAAATAAAAAATGAAAAAACAATTATTAAAAATAAATTAAAAAGTAATAAAAAAGAAACAAAGAAAGAAGAGAGCAACCAAACCAAAAAACAAATCCACCAATGATAAGAAGTGCTAAAACCTATATTAAAAAAAAAACAAAAACGGGCAGACAGAACCCAAGGACAAATGGTAAAAGCAAAGCTATACAGACAAAATAACTCACAGAAGCATTCACATACACACTCACAAAAAGAGAAGAAGGGGAAAAATATACATATAGTTGCTCCCAAGTCCATGTCCTCAATCTGGGATGATTCGTTGTCTATTCAGGTGTTTCACAGATGCAGGGTACATCAAGTTGATTGTGGAGATTTAATCAGCTGCTCCTGAGGCTGCTCGGAGACATTTCCCTTTCTCTTCTTTGTTCGCACAGGTCCCGGGGTTCAGCTTTGGATTTGGACCCGCCTCTGCGTGTAGGTCGCCTGAGGGCGTCTGTTCCCACCCAGACAGGACGGGGTTAAAGGAGCAGCTGCTTCGGGGACTGTGGCTCACTCAGGCCGGGGGGGGGGGGGGGGGGGGGGAGGGAGGGGCGGAGATGCGGGGCAAGCCTGCGGCGGCAGAGGCCGGCGTGACGTTGCACCAGCCCGAGGCGCGCCATGCGTCCTCCCCGGAAGTTGTCCTGGATCACGGAACCCTGGCCGTGGCGGGCTGCACAGGCTCCCGGGAGGAGGGTGTGGAGAGTGACCTGTGCTCGCAAACAGGCTTCTTGGTGGCGGCAGCAGCAGCCTTAGCGTCTCATGCCCGTCTCTGTGGTCCCGTGGCTCGCGCCCGTCTCTGGAGCTCCTTTAAGCAGCGCTCTTAATCTCCTCTCCTCGCGCATCAGGAAACAAAGAGGCAAGAAAAAGTCTCTTGTCTCTTCGGCAGCTCCAGACCTTTTCCCCGGACTCCCTCCTGGCCAGCTGTGGCGCACTAGTCCCTTCAGGCTGTGTTCATGCCGCCAACCTCAGTCCTCTCCCTGCGCTCCGACCGAAGCCCGAGCCTCAGCTCCCAGCCCCCGCCTGCTCCGGCGGGTGAGCAGACAAGCCTCTCGGCCTGGTGAGTGCTGGTAGGCCCTGGTCCTCCTTGCGGGAATCTCTCTGTGCAGGAATCTCTTCGCTTTGCCGTCCGCACCCCTGTTGCTGTGCTCTCCTCCGCGGCTCTGAAGCTTCCCCCCTCCGCTACCCACAGTCTCCGCCCGTGAAGGGGCTTCCTACTGTAAAACCTTTCCTCCTTCACAGCTCCCTCCCACTGGTGCAGGTCCCATCCCTATTCTTTTGTCTCTGTTTTTTCTTTTTTCTTTTACCCTACCCAGGTATGTGGGGAGTTTCTTGCCTTTTGGGAGGTCTGAGGTCTTCTGCCAGCGTTCAGTAGGTGTTCTTTAGGAGTTGTTCCACATGTAGATGTATTTCTGATGTATTTGTGGGGAGGAAGGTGATATCCATGTCTTACTCTCCCACCATCTTGAAGGTCTCCCCATGGGGGCTACTCTTCGTTGCAGTGCACAGGCTTCTCATGGTGTTGGCTTCACTTGTTGCAGAGCACGTGCTCTAGGCATGTGGGCTTCAGTAACTGTGGCACACTGGCTTCAGTTGTTGTGGCTCGTGGGCTGTAGAGCGCAGACTCAGTAGTTGTGGCACACGGGGTTGCTTAATTGCTCCTCAGCATGTGGGATCCTCCTGGACAAGGGCTCGATCCCATGTCCCCTGCATTGGCAGGTGGATTCTCAACCACTGTGCCACCAGGGAAGTCTGCAGACTTCAAAAATTTTTGTCCTACTGATGGGAGTGAAAACGGTGAGGTATCATTTTCTCATTTACTAGAGAATGGATATCTTTTTATGTGGTTATTGACCATTATGAAAGAGATTGTTCAAATCTTTTGCCCATTTTTCTATTGGGATGTTTATCCTTTTCTTATTAATTCATAGAACTTTAAAAAATGTATTGGATGCTCATATTTTGTCAAGTAGATGTACTGAAAATGGCTTCTCCACTTTGTAGTTATCATTTTATCTATGGCTTTTATTAATCAGTATAGCATAGGCTAATCGGGAGTAACAAATAAACCTTGAACCTCAGTGGATAACAAAGGCTGATGTTAGTCACTGGTCCTCTCTTGAAGCTGTGCCTTAGAAAACACATGGCAGGGCTTCCCTGGTGGCGCAGTGGTTGAGAGTCCGCCTGCCGATGCAGGGAACATGGGTTTGTGCCTGGGTCCGGGAAGATCCCACATGCCGCGGAGCGGCTGGGCCCATGAGCCATGGCCGCTGAGCCTGCGCGTTGGGAGAGGCCACAACAGTGAGAGGCCCGCGTACCGGAAAAAAAAAAAAAAAAAAGAAAACACATGGCAAAGGAAGGAAAGCTGAGGACTCTGTAGGTTATTTCTAAGTGCGAGGCCTGGAAGTGGCTTCTGTCACTCCTGTCCAAATTGCATCTCATCATTCGGCCCCAAAGGAGGCTGGGAAGTGTAGAATACTCCCACACTGATATTTGGGAGTACTCAAGTCTCTACCACATGGTGTTTTAAATGAACAGATGCTCTTAATTTTAATGTAATTGAATTCAACTCTCTTTGTGGTTTCTACTTCTGTCGTATTTAAGAAATCTATCTCCACTACAGATCAACTCCAGAAAAAATGGAGAATTCCTTGGACAGAATGGTGAAGATTTTTTTTATATTGCCTTCTAAAATTGTTATACTGTTGCTGTTCACATTTAGGTCTTTAATTCCTATGGAATTGTCTTGCTTTAGTTAGGAGTCAGTTTTATTTCAGAACTATTTATAGAAAAATCCCTGTTTCCCACTAGTCTGTCAATCGAACTTCCATAGGTGTGTGGATATATTTCTGAGCTCTCCACTCAGTTCCACCAGTCTATTCATCTATCCCTGGACCAATACCACTTTATCATAAATATTAGATTTTTATAACTCTTAATACCTGGTAAGGCAAATATCTTCTCTATATATTTCCTATTATGGGATGTTTTGACTATTTTTGTTCTTTGTCCTCTGTTTACATCATAATTTTTTGCCAAATTTCAAAGTAAAAACTATTCAAATTGAATATATGGATCAATCTGGGGAGAAGCAATATTTTTATAATACTGAGTCTTCCCGTCTACGAACCATGGTACATCTTTACATTTATTTAGCTCTTTTTTAATATGTTTCCATAGAGTTTCACAGGTTTTTGTTGTTGTTAAGGTCTTGTGCAACTTTGGTTAGATTCATTTGTTGGTACTATTGCAAATGCTATCTTTTAAAGATGTACATATTTCAACTGTCTATCCTTTATGGAAACTTAATTTTTTTTTGTATATGTGTGCACTTTTCTTTTTAATTTTTAGATATTTCCTCCTGGCTTTCATCCAGAAACAAGGTTTAGATGGCTAATTTTATTTTCTACTCCTGAGAGGTACAATTTTATTTCTAGTTTGCCTGCTGACGGTGTAATTTTCTAGCTCAGGTTAATGTGTGGAATCTCCTAGTAGGCTTCCCACTCTGAGAGATTTTTCTTATGTCTTCATTCTCTGTGAGGCCGTGGAAAGTGAAGTTCAGAGTTATTTGGGTTCAGAAGTTGCCCTTGGGGTAAAGGTGAGCTCTGATCCTCTGCTTACCATGTTGGACTCTTGTTTTCCCTTAACTTTAGGTCTCTGGAGAATTCTTACCTTCTTGCCAATTTGTCAAAGCAGTAAAATAGATATTCATATTTTTATTTACTTTTACTTACTTTTAGTCGAGAGTCAGTTAGATTATTTAGTCTACCGTGTTGCCAGAAACTGAAATTGAGATACAGGCACTAACACATATATTATTAAACACCTTCAAAAATACCTATAATAATTCTAAAAATATTTCTCTATAATTATTTTTAAAGGCTTAATTTAAATTAGTTCAATTGCTATTTTGCTATCAAGAATTACAAATCTTTTTTTTTTGCGGTACGCAGGCCTCTCACCGTTGTGGCCTCTCCCGTTGCGGAGCACAGGCTCCGGATGCGCAGGCCCAGCGGCCATGGCTCACAGGCCCAGCCGCTCCGCGGCATGTGGAATCTTCCCGGACCAGGGCACGAACCCATGTCCCCTGCATTGGCAGGCGAAGTCTCAGCCACTGTACCACCAGGGAAGCCCCAAGAATTACAAATCTTGATAGCAAAGTATTGTCACTCTACCTACTTTAACTGGTTACTTTTTTTTCCCCCCTCATTTTTTTTTCTTACTTGGCTGTTAAGTCAATAAAGTGCTCTTAGGCTTGTGGTCAACAAAGTTATCTTATCCTTCTTGTTAGATGGATTGACATTTAAAAAAATTCCACTCAGCCTCCTAACACTATGGCCAATATTTTACACTCTAAGTCGGTGAGAGTTGATGGTAAACTTGCTAGATCTTGCAAAGTCAAGTTGTCTCTGATATAAACTTTCTTCCCTTTCTTGACAATCAACAAATGGCCATTGAGTTTCCACCACAAATCTGTTACATGATAATGGCAAGCTTATTCTGATAGCCATGGGGATTTTGTTTTTGTTTTTACATCTTTATTGGAGTATAATTGGTTTACAATTGTGTGTTAGTTTCTGCTTTATAACAAAGTGAATCAGTTATACATATACATATGTTCCCATATCTCTTCCCTCTTGCGTCTCCCTCCCTCCCACCCTCCCTATCCCACCCCTCCAGGCGGTCACAAAGCACCGGAATTTAAGAAAAAAAAAATGTCATGAAGAACCTAAGGGTAAGACAGGAATAAAGACACAGACCTACTGGAGAACAGACTTGAGGATATGGGGAGGGGGAAGGGTGAGCTGTGACAAGGCGAGAGAGAGGCATGGCCATGGGGTTTTAAACCAGATTTTCCCCAGAGTGAGAATCTGATTAAACAGATCTTCTGTGATAGTGCTAACTCTGCCCCTTCTTTCACAGATTCCCTACAGCAATTTCTCAGGGAGACTGGAGGATATAGTTAATTGCTTTTTCATATTTCTCCTCTGTGATGGTAAAGCCAACACATAAAACATAGAAATAATAATTTAAGCCCTAAAGAAACCTCTGGCAATTCAATGAAGAAAAATTCAAAATTATTAATTCATTTTAGTGCATTATCATTATAATTAACATTAAAATACTTAAAGCAATATCCCAATGTATTAACTTCCTTTTTCTTGAGAAGTGAACATTGGCCCACAAGGTATCATATGTGGGTGTATAATCTCATCAGTAGAGATCTGTTGTAAATCTTGTTCTATAACTTCAAAAAATCTGATAAATATGTCTCATGAAGTATTTGCTCAGATCATTAAAACACTGCCCTTTTGAGTGGTCAATAAAGTTAACTGATACATTTTCTTAAATACTTTAAATGTCATTAAAAATACTTATGTTTTAAAATAACTGATCTCTGCTGTTGAAAAAGAAAATAGAGATAAGGAGATAGAAAAAAATCCCTTATTTCATTTCTCAGAAATAACCACTATAACATTTTCAAAAAGTTTTATTACAAAATAATTTCAAATTTACAGAAAGTTTGTAAGAATAATACAGAGGACTTCTATGTACCCCTCATCTAGATTTTATATATATATATATATTTCTATATCCTGCATATATAAAAATCTATTTTTTTATATATATATATATAAATGTATGTATATTTACTGTGTTTTTCTGAATCATTTTCTGATATATTTCCTAAGAGCAAGGACATTCCATTACATAACTACAATTCTATGATGAAGTTTGGGAAGTTTGGCATTAATACAATGTCCTGATTTAAAATGCAATCCGTATTCAAATTTTGTCATTTTTTTCAATAATGTTCAGTATAACAATTTTCCCCTGATCCAGGGTTCAATCAAGAATCATATATAGAATTTAGTGGACATGACTCTTTGGTGTCTTTTAATCTGGAACATTTCCTCAGCCTTTCTTTATCTTTTATGACATTGACATTTTTGTGGAGAAGAGGCCAGTTGATTTCTAGAATGAGTCTCAATTTGTCTGATATTCCTTAAATTTGAAAGCGCTTTGAAAGAGTTGTATAAACTCACTGTCAGCCCTGCCTCCCCTTCTCTCTTGAAATCCTAATTTACTCTGACTTTTGTCCCTACCATTCTTCCAAGATTGCTTTCATTCAGGTCATCAGTGATCTTCATGTCACAAAAGTCAATGGCCTTTTCTCAGTCCTCCTCTTATTCAACCTTTGAGCAGAATTTTTATTTTTATTTTTTTATTTTTTCTGTATGCGGGCCTCTCACTGTTGTGGCCTCTCCCGTTGCGGAGCACAGGCTCCGAACGCGCAGGCCCAGCGGCCATGGCTCACAGGCCCAGCCGCTCCACGGCATGTGGGATCCTCCCAGACCGGGGCACGAACCCGTGTGCCCTGAATCAGCAGGTGGACTCTCAACCACTGCGCCACCAGGGAAGCCCTGAGCAGAATTTGATAGAATTTATCTCCTCCTCCTCTTTGAGGATATCATACTTTTGCCACTAGGTTTCCTTCACATAGCTCTTTCCTTTATCTCTTTGCTCAGTAGTCCCTTCTTCTAAGTTTTGCTGGACTCTCTTAAGCTTTCATTCCCTAAATGACAAAATAGTATATGGCTCAGTCCTCAGACCTCTTTGCCTTCTACACTTATTTTCAAGGTAGTTTCACCTAACTAGAACATGGATTTAAATACCAGTCTAAATCTATAAAACCAGCCTAGAATTCACTCTTGAACTCTAGATCATACATCCAACTTTCTACCTCCCATTTGGAACTCCTATAGGCATCTCAAACTTAATATGTCCATTACCAATTTCTTGATAATTTTTTGAAAGCCTGCCAGTCTTTTCACTCTACTCAGAATAAAAGTCAAACTCCCTTAGAGGGCATTACATAACATGGTTTCCCATTAATTTGCTTGTCTCGTCTCCAACCTTCTCTCCTTCTACTTACTCTATCCTGCCACACCAAGTACACTTGTACCTTGGGACCTTTACACTTTCTGTTCCCTCTGCCTGGAATCCTTTCCTCCAGAAACCTACACGACTTATTGTCTTATTTCAGGTTTCTGGGGAAATAATTTCTTATCAGAGAGGTGTTTCTTAAACACCTTAAATAATATTGAAATGTTCCCTGCACCAGCCATATCACTCTTTATTCAGTATTCCTGTTTTACTTCTCTTTGTTCCACTTATTATTATCTTAAATACAGCTTTTTCTCTCTATCCCCTCCCCTAGTAGAATGCTAACTCCACGTGCATAGACATTTCGCTTTGTTTACTCTTATACATACAGCTCTTAGAATAGTCATTAACTCATAGTAGGCGTTCAGGAAACATCTGTGAGGTGAATGAATATCCTTTCAGATCTTTTCTATACCTAGAAGTGTCTATTTAAAAATTATTTGGATAATGCGCTCTCTACGGTTCTGTCAATTGCTTTCTTACTTAGTGTTATGTCCTGAACATCTTTCTACGTCACCAAAAATAGATCTAAATCATTTTCCATAGCCTTAGAATATTCCATTGTATAGAGGTGGCATAGCTGATTTATTCAAACTCAACTGATGGACAGTTGGATTGTTTTCAGTTTTTTTGCTATATCAAACAATGCTGCAACTAATAACCTTATGTTGAAGTCTTTTGTAATGCAATTTGTCAAACAACTATTGAGTATCTGCTTTATGCAATTCACTGGTCTGAGCAATGGGATGGGAAAGCAGAGACAAATGTGACATGGTTTCTGCATTCAGCGAGCTCATGACCTACTCAGAGAGACAGATGATGATAAATAAGGATGATATATCTTAGAGAATTATGAGTACTGCAAGACCAGTAAAGAAGTACAATGTGGAATTCAGGGATAGGAATTACCAGAGATAAAGAAAGAGGTAGAAAGAGTTTCTGGAAGGTCTATATAGGTCTATATAGTTAAATTGGGCTTTGGTAAATGTTTCATTCAATTGACAGAGGGGCTCTGGAGGAGAGAGTGCAACAGTCAGAGGATGGTGGGAACTATCCTTGGGTAAGTTAACTCTCTAATTTGGCTAGAACAGAAGATGGGTGAGTGATAAGGCCAGAAATGTAGGTTGAGGCAGGAGCATATGGCAGATAAAAAATCACTGTCAACTCAAAGGACCCAGGGATAGAAAATATTATAGAAATGGATCCACTTGACTTACCTATCAGATATTTCATTTTGGGGAAAACAATTTACCTGGGCTATCCCGGCCTGTGAGAATTCAGATTCATTATTCCTAGATATTCTGGTATTTGAAGAGAAACGGAAAAATTTGTCTTTTTAAAAGATAAAAGTTCCTGACTTTTAACTGCTGGCCATCAACTCCTATTTTTTCACAACCTCTTTTTGTGAACCACAGAACAAAATAGCAACAATAATAATAAAACTCCCAATTCACTCACTCCTAATGGGCCGTATGTATCCTGCGAGTCCCCAGTTTGTAAACTCTGCCCTGAATAGACACTGTCTACTAATATGGTGAATTTCAATCTTTTGGACCTTGAACCACAGCAAAAAATTCCATTCTACATTGAGACCTAACATGCACACACATAAACATAGATAAATGAAGCTTTCTGAAAACGATACTCGATCCTAACAATTTACTTAACTGAAAGGAAAGCACTCTGATCTAGTCTACTGCGATCTAGTCTATTCTATTCTAAAAGGAAATGTTTGTCTTGACCTACTAAATTAACTTCAGGACTCACAATGGTTTCAAAACTTATTAAAAACACTGTCCTGACTATGATAATTCTTTTGCCCTCTAAATCTGTGTTATCTTGTAATATCGCTTAAGAATTGCCTTCTCAGGTGCTTAGAATTTAGGGAGCCAACTAGAACATAAATAGCTCTGGGCAGGATCTGCTCTTTTCTCTTAGACCCACAGGCTCAGCAAATGTAACATATATTTGACTCTTGGATGCTAGGACTTGGGCCTTTGAGGGCCTCCACAAATCGGCTTTTATATTCTGAGTCCCAGGAGCTGTGGATCTGTAACCCTATTATTTAGCTGGAGGAGATGGTCAATGGATATCAGTTAAGAAACTGTTTGTGACTAACTCAGCCAGCTCCCCTCCAACAATGTATCTATGAACCTCAGCTTGAGAGTGAGATCCTCATGACCTCAAGGTCAAATTGACTCAGCTGACCACTCCTCCAGCTCCTCCCCTCAATACCTGTCCAGGTCCCGATCAGTAGATTCACTATGAAGGACGAGTCATAAAGGACCCTACTATTTTAAGCTTCAAGTGATCAGAACCCTTCCCGGTTACTAAGAAACACAAATGATTTTAGTTGCCTTGAAATTAAATGTAGCCTAGAACACATCAATATTTGTCAGGTCATATTGCAAATGAGCTACTGTATTCATAATGGATGTGTCACCATCATAAATATGACACAAGGGCATTTTCAAAGAGATGATTATCCACTCTGATGGGAGAGAAATACAAGCTTAAGAAATTAACATTCTCACCACCTCCTTGTCTCTCTTTGCTTTGCATTATTTAGGGATCTCTGGTGACTCGATTGAAGTCCTCCCTGCCCCCCGAAACCTGCAGAGTACAGAGCTTTTGGAATATACACCACCCTGATATCAAAGGAAGGAGCCCTGTTGGAGGAATTGACATTTCCCCTCTCATCTCTGGGTTAATGGAAAGACCTGTATTCAAAGGTACCTTTGTCTCAGCGGGAACACCGCAAGACATCTTTTGTTTTGATTTATATTGGTTGCAGGTACATGCTGGATCAAAGCACATGAGAATGGGAGAAAGAAGCCAGATGCATAGTTGATCCAGGGGGAAAACTGAACTATAGGACATTTTACTTCTTTGTTTAGCAAGCTGTATAATAACTGGCCAACATTATTTATTATTATACTATTTATATTTTAAAATTTATTATAGCACTTATTATTTATTCTTATTATTTATTATTGAGCACTCGTCATACACAAGACCAGTGGTCCCCAACCCTCCTGTTCATTCAAATCTCTTGAGGGGCTTTTTAAAACTATAGTTGCCCTGGCCTCACCCCCAAAGGCTCTGGTTTAATTGGTCGTGGCTGGGGCCCAGACAGTGGCACTTTTGAACAGTGCTAAGGTGATTCTAATATGCAGCCAGGGTGGAGAACCACTGTGTTAGGTACTATTTAAAAACTTTTAAATTAGTAGCTCTTTCAATACTCATAGTAAGTCTATAAGGTTGCTATGATTATCATTATCCTCAATTTTCAAATGAGAAAATAGAATTAAAGAGAGTTAAGCATCATTCCTATGAGTGTACAGGCCAGTAGAGGTGGAATCCAAATTTCTCTCCAGGTATTTGGATTCCAAAATGCAAAGCAAGTTTCATGCAAAGATCAAGGGCAAGAGAAACACTTTCTGCCAGGTGTTTGGGGCAAGAGTCATAAAAAGATGACTCCAAAGGAAGACAAAAAGGTGAAATAGAAAGTTTAAAGCATCTGCAAGCCTGGCTTCATGGGTGTGCAACCTGTACATGGGCTCAGAAGGGTCCCATGCTTGGTTTAATGCTCTGTGTTGCTGTCTTGGAATTCTTAATACATTTTGAACAAGAAGCCCCACATTTTCATTTTGCACTGGGCTCTACAAATTGTGTAGCTGGTATGAGTTTGATGAGGTAGGTGATTGCTTCCCTGGAGTGATTTCAGCAATTTCAGTGAAGTAGGGACCATCTCCTTCTTTGGGAGCACTTTTCCTAGAGCTGGAAAAGCAAACATCAAAGGCATTGACAAGGGAGCCATAGAACTCTGAGTTGCATGCCCTCTCTAGAGGCAAGGGGCCAGAGTGAGGGGGTGGGGCAAATAAAAACAGCAGATGCTCTAAAATATAGGTCCTTCCATCTTTCTAAGTAATAATCGCTAACATTTATTGAGTGTTTTCTATGTTCTAAGCACTGTTTTATGTAGTCTACATGCATTGTTTCCTTTAATCATCACCACTCTATGAGATACATACCATCATTTTATCCCCTTCTTATGGATGAGGGAAATGAGATACAGAAAGGTTAAATAACTTACCCAAAGTCACAGAACCATGTAAGAGGAGGAACTGAGGTTTTAACCAGACCTGTGCACCTCCCCATTACACTGTGTGGTCCCTTAGAACATAATGGATCAATTCCTATGTGTTCACCTGAGCTCCTGACCGTTGCACTCTCCAGAGGTGCTCCTTACCAATCTCCTATCTCATAATTCCCTTACATGGAGGGAGTCAGGTGTCACAGGAAACAAAAAGTTCAGGAATTAGGAGGCTCCAGTTCTTGTCCGGTTTCATCCCAGCTGTTTACTGGTCAGATAACTCTAAGCAAGTCATTTTATTAAGTTCTTTATTTTTACCCCATCATCACCCATTCATGGGACACTTTAAATGCGCTAGGCACTGTGCTCCTTTCTTGAATTTCAATAGCAAATCAGAATAGGTCTCTTCCCTTTTGGAATATGCCTCATTCTGAAAAGGGATTTGAGGTACTTAATTACCAGTTTCAGTTTCCCTGCTTGTTAAAAAGAAAGCAGATGTGAACTGAGTTGTGGGTGGGAGTGAGGGGAAATAATAGCTATTTAAATTTAAAAATGGAAGGATTGTGATTGCAAATATGGATTGCAAATATGATCTGTTATTACATGGATTTCCACCCCTAGACAGTTTGGGCCACTTACCGAGTTCCCAAGTGCGACTCGTGATTACATGGCCAGCTATCTCGTCTCCTGTTTGAATCCTACACTTACTTTAAGACTAAGAGCAAATTCCATCTATTTCAGTTGATTTCTTTTTCTGGGATTCTTTAAAACCAAACCATAACAGGGATGGTGATTCTAAGAGTAACTAACCTTTATGGAACACTCACCATGGGCAGATGCAATGACAGTACTTATTGGATTAGCTCATTTAATTTAACCCTTAAAACAACCCAGTGAGATAGGTACATTTTACAGGTGAGAGGACTAAAGCTAGGGAAGGAGTACTAATCCCAGATACTATTCCAAGAGTCAGGATTCAAACCCTGGGTTTGAATGGATCTAGTGTCCAGGCTCTTAAACACTGCTGTGGTCAACCACTTATTTAGTATTTCTATTACTACATAAATATATATTATATATGCATATTTACATTCATACAAATATTAGTATTTACCTCATATTATTTTTGCATGTTGATATACCTCAACTTATTTAGCACTTGACTCAAAATATTATTGTACATTGACTTAGAACGTATGTCATGTGTTAGGCTTCCAAGCCCCTAGAGAAAGCTATATTTTAGACTTAATGTCTTATGCAGCATTTTAAATCATGTCTTGCATGGTGTAGATACTAAAACATATTGACTGACCAAAATCCAAATGGAAAATATACAATAATACCTAACCTCAGGTCAAGCAAAAAAACTACAGAATAGTTTATATGAGACCATAATTTCCCTTGGTTTGACATCAATTCTTTGTTCCCCAAACTTCTAGAATTTTATTTAGAAAGATAGGTTTGTTTTCCTCCCAACGAAAGAGTGGTTATTGAGCATTTTTCCATATCCCAGGTATTATCTAAGTGCTCTACCTGCCTTAAGCCACATAATCTTCATAAACATAGTGAATGTATTGCACCTTTCTGCCTGGTTTACCCTTAGGCATTTACATTTACTCCTTGTAACACCAGTGCTTCAGGGGAAGCAAACCTGTCTCCAGCTCCAAAATGAGTCTGATTTGTCTTCTATGTCTTTGATAATAATTGGTGTAGGAACTCAGGCATAAGACAGCCAACCATTCCTGGACAAAAGAATTGGTTCAGGAAATGGCATATGACTCTGTGTAAGCAAAGGAGACAGGATGGGATGTTTGCTGAGGGTATTTGGAAAACAGAAAGCCATGGAAAAAGATGGCTTGGCTGTGGACATGTCATGGCAGACTATGGTAGCCTTTTCACTACCAGCTCAAGGATGAAGTCAACGGAGAGAAAAAAGGAGGGACAGGAGAATCACAAAGAAACAGATTCTGTGTCCTGGTTAGTCTGCCCTATCTGTAGGACTTTTCATATGTTGAACCAATAAATTACCTTTATCAGTAAAGCAGACTTGAAATGGACATTCTGTTCCTTGTCTCTAAAACCATTCTATTACATGAGTACTCTGTTATGTTATATACCAGTATTAATATAAAAGGATACAACATGAATGAAAATATGTAATAATAGAAATACATATAACATTTGCAGAGTGCTTAATGTTTTAAAAAGTGCCTATTATGCATTTTAATCTCATTGAGTTTCTAGACGCCTAATAACAGGTTACACAGAAAAGATTGCAGTAGTAGTATATCTTACTTAGGAGATGTGTTCTAAATATACAGGGGTAAAATTGTATATAGTCAAAGTTACCTTTTTTTTTTTTTTTTTACTGGTACACGGGCCTCTCACCGTTGCGGCCTCTCCCGTTGAGGAGCACAGGCTCCGGACGCGCAGGCTCAGCGGCCATGGCTCACGGGCCCAGCCGCTCCGCGGCATATGGGATCTTCCCGGACCGGGGTGCGAACCCGTGTCCCCTGCATCAGCAGGCGGACTCTCAACCACTGCGCCACCAGGGAAGTGCTCAAAGTTACCTTTGAGAATACCAGCCTTCAATATGTACAGCTCAGTCAGTTTCTCCTTTCTCTCTTCCACCATTCATTCTAGCAGTCAAAAAATATTTACTGAGCACATTCTATGTGTCACATGCTAGCATGGAGTCATGACAAGTTCTCTGATCTCATGAAAGTTACTTCCTAGTGTACGAGAAAATTATTAAATAGATAAAGAAGATAATTATAGACTGTGGTAGTTTCTAGAAAGTTTGGGATTATCGAGATCAACAAAGGAGCAGGAGACTTGCAGTGAAGTTTGTCAGGGAAAGCCTTTCTGAGGAGGTGACTGAGCCCTGAAGGATGAGAGTGTTGACAAATGCCCAGGGGAGCATTGTAGACAGAAGGAAGAACAATAATGACAGTCTTCAGCTGGGAAAATGTTTGATGTTTGTGAGTAACGGAAGAATAGTCTACCTGGACAGTAGTGAGTGATGGGGAAAGGGGAGAAGATGAGCTCACAGAGGAAGGTGATCGTTAGAATACGCAAAATCTTTTGGTAGGGTGTGGTATGGAAATTGAATTTTATACTGATGGAGATGGAGGGGAAAACCAATGAAATGCTTTGAGCAAGGTAGTGGCATGCTCTGATTTGAGGTTTTAAAAGAATCATTATGATAAGGGCTAAGAGAGGAAAATAAACCAAGTTAGGGAACAGTTGAAGTTCAAAAATGTTATAGTAGTGTGTGATAGGGGAGAAGGAGAGAAGTGGTTAGAAAGGAAATGTATTTTGGAAGAAGAACTGACAGAACTTGGTGATGTTTGGATGTTAGAAGAGAGTAAAGGGAAGGAAGGCATCAATGATGACACTTCAGCTTTTGTCCTAATCACTTGGGGGTAGAAGGATGCCATACGCATGGACAGGACTACAGTACAAGCATTCGAATGAGAACTGAAGAGCTCTGTTGAGGACCTGTCAAGTTTGAGGTGCATATAGTGGGCATGTTATTGTGCAGTTGAGAAAAAAAAACACAAAGTCATATGATAAATAAGTGGAGAACCTGAGCTTGAACTTAGGTGTGTCTAAAGACACAGGTGGCTCCCTTCACCACGAGCCCGGATGATTTTCGCAGTGATTTTAGACCAATTGAGTTGTCTGTAGATTATCAGACACCTCACAAATAGTAATGAATACATGCTTACAAGCTTCACAATGGTAGCAACAGCTTTTAATTGTTTGTGAGCATCTCTATTGACAAACCCCACAGAGTCGAGAAGGGAATGTCAATAGCGCTACAAGGCTAAGTTGGTTGATGGGATGAGTAGCGGATATTTCCTTCCTTGGCTAATTTTCCTGTCCTTTGTGTATCATCATCACCAGTATTTCAAGTGCGGAGATTCCTTTTGCCAGATAACTACAGAAGCTGTATATAGTAGTTGTGGTATACCACAGAGTTTGATACAAGAGCATGTAACTAGTAGGTAAAGTCAGATAATGATACAAATTATTTTTACCTGGCATTTGCCTACTACAACATTATTATGCAGAATACCATTCTGTATTTTAATCTTGCTGTGTTCTTATATAAGCCTGGTAAGTTAGGTTATGCAAGCATTGTTACGATTATTATTACAGTAGAGTTGCATCTTATTTGGCAGTTGGGTTCTAAAGTACAGAGGCAGAATCTTGTGTGTAGTCAAAGTTACCCATGAGGGGCTTCCCTGGTGGCGCAGTGGTTGAGAGTCCGCCTGCCGATGTAGGGGACGCGGGTTCGTGCCCCGGTCCGGGAAGATCCCACATGCCGCGGAGCAGCTGGGCCCGTGAGCCATGGCCGCTGAGCCTGCGTGTCCGGAGCCTGTGCTCCGCAACGGGAGAGGCCACAACAATGAGAGACCCGCGTATAAAAAAAAAAAAAAAAAAAAAAAAAAAAGTTACCCATGAGAATTCTATCTTTCAGAAAGTCCAATACAGCTAGTTTTCCCACAAATATTATAATTCATTGGTGTCTGTTCCACTTACAGCTGGTAAAGTGGATGGCTTCTCTTTGGGGTCATGCAATACAGCAAGTTGCTCACTATTTCTTCCTTCCTTTTTCCTTTCCTCCCCTTCTCCCTTCCTTCATTCCTTCTATAGATTTTATGGCCTCCTACATGACAGATATTATTCTAGATACTGGAACTACAGTGATGAACCAGAGAGATAAATTCTTGACCTCCTGAGGCTTACAGTCTAGCATACATCCTGAGAGGCACACAGGATGCAGGAACAATGGTCCAGGCCCCCAGAATACACAGCCATTGCCATTAATGGTTAGCAAGACTCTTGCACTAATTAAATTGTTTCTCTCTCTTTGCTGGGCTCTTACATTTGAATTTGCATAAGATAAACTCCAGTCAGACACAATTCTGTATTCCCATAATATATGTGAAGAAATCGTCTTCGAAAGGTGATTTCTTAAAAGCCTGATTGTAGTAGAATAGGTTTTGAACCTAGGTTTTCAAAGTTAAAGTCCTAAGTTTTGCCCCCATGAGCATCTTTCCCTCTCCTTTATATCATCAGTCTCTTGGGCCTAAAGTCTGTGCGTCGCCTTGTCCATCCTAACCTCTTGTGTCCCTGCTCTTGCCTTTTGTTTACTGACTTTTCCCTGCGTAGATATGAATTTCTAAGTTTTTATTCAGTCTTAGCCTCACCTAGAAAAGAAAGAAAGGAAAAGGTTCTTAATGACTTCATTGCTCAGTCTTTTGCTTTTGAGAGCCTTGACTCTTGGTCAAGATTAGTCTAGGCATGGCTATTCAATAGGAAGGGCCTGACTTCACTGACTGACATCTTGCCCTTCCAGCTTCCCCGGAGATTCCATTATATTCCTACAAACCAGGTAGGGGACTATCATTGTTACTGAGGATAAAAATATTTAGGTGAACGTCCCTTTGCAGAATCATTTATCTTCCATTCTAATTTATGCAGTACACAGGGCTCTGATCCAAAAAAACCTGATTTATTAGGGTTTCTATTTAGGACTGTGTTTAAAGACACTATGCCCTACATTGTGGGATTGTTAAAGTAAGAAACACCCATATAATTAAATTTGGAGTAGACAAAAATGGTGTGAAGGAGGAGAGAGAATTGTCTAAAGTACATTAATTTCTTACCGTTAAGACTTTGGAACCTTTTGACTGTGTCATGCCAGGTTGTCCTCTCCTGTTACTGGGTGAGTGTAGAAAATTTAAGCGATGTCTCTTCATTTATCTGAATGTGCTGTATTATAGAGCTGCTTTAAATGTTTTGGAGTAGTTGCCACTGCAATTTTATGAAATAATGACTTGGTTTAATGTCATGCTGGTACAGTCAAGTTTTTACATTTACCTGATGTAAGGTATGAAAGGAAACAAATGATTACTTACAAACCTTTCATGAGTTAGTTTTTAAAAATAAGAGAGAGAAAATGATGAAGTCTCCTGTGAATAGAACAGTATCATTGGGTAGAAAGAGTACTGAACTGCTATGCCCTTAATTCACTGTGGAACCTTAAACATATTGCCACATTTCTGGGCCTTGGTTTCTGTCAAAGTAAGTAATGTTAGCTGCAGTGGCAGACAGCCTCAACAGTTCAGTGATTTAATACAAAAAAGTTTCTTTCTCACTCACCTCAGTCTAAGGAGTGTGTGTGGGGAGGTGGCTTTTGACTTTTCCATGTTGTGGCTCCACCGTCTTTAGCACATGGTCTCAAATTACTATTATTTTGAAGTTTTAATGGTTAACACCATTGCTCTCATAAAATTATTCTTTGCTTGTAGGATTTTTTTCCTCTTTTCTTTTTCCTACCACACTGAATGAGTACAACATTAACTTGGATAATAATGGAAGAAACATATCTCTTTGATACTAAATTGTTAGCTTCCAAGAAAATGCTTAGGCTGTAACATGTAACATTTTAAGCTTCTTAATTATTTTAAATAACAAATATAGTAACATTTTAGTTTGATGATTCCAGAAGTGTTCTTCACAAAACCTCAGCCATAAAAACAAAGATGTCTAGTTGATTCAGAAGAAAAAGTTATTTTTTTCCAAAAGGCATTTCCCCAAATTTCTTTATGGAATTACAATGTTTTTTTTAAATTCTTCTCTCTTTTCTTTCTCCTCCAAGAAAAGCAAACTGAAATTCCAAGTATTACCAAGTATTTTTTTTCCTTTAAGTAGAATATCTGCCAACATCTTGAGGAACACATTTTGAATAATGCCAGTGGAGGAAGTAGGAAGAATTAGAGGACTTTAATAAAATATTGCAAAGAAATTTAAAAAATGGTATTTGGGGTGGAATAATCTGACAAGTGTGTGGGACAGACTGGTGAAGGATGGGACCAGAGAGGCATGCAAATATATTTGAAGTCTTTAATTAAAAAACCCCACAAAAACCCAAATACAAATAAGCAAGTTAAAAAAAGTAAATGAAAACCAGGGACTGTTGCATCTGCTATTTCAAAAGAAAAATAAAAAAAGAAAAGAAAAAAAATAAAAGGAGTGAACAATAGTGCGGAGTGGTGAAAAGGGGGAAAACAGTATATAGACTACAGGAGGCAGGAGAGCAGGGTGATTAAAGGGAATAGTGTTGAGTCAAACATGTTGGGATTTATTTCTTGGCTCTCCCCTACTACCTATGGGACTCAGGGAAAGTGGCTTCACCTCTCTGACCCTAAACTTACTCACCTGAATACAGAGGCATAATTACAATACCTACTGCATATTGTTGTTGAGAGGATTAAAAAGCACATTGCAAGTGCTCATAGAAGACCTTGTGTTACCACTTTTCTTTCTTTTTTTTTCTTGAAGTATAGTTGGTTTACAATGTTGTGTTAGTTTCAGGTATACAGCACAGTGATTCAGTTTATATATATGTATTCTTAATATACATAATATATATGTATATTCTTTTTCAGATTCATTTCCCTTATAGGTTATTATAAAATATTGAATATAATTCCCTATTATCACTTTCCTTATTGAATTTGGATTACTTTAGAGAAATTTGGAATGAAAAATGAATTTTTATTATAAATAGGAGATTTAATTATTAAAAACATTTTTTTGGAAAAATTATGAAGCCCCATTCTTCAAGCTATTATAAGTAGTGAATACATCATGATTAATAAAAGGTTACTGTGGTTGAAGGGAGAAGTCTATCTACTCACTTTCATTCCTATCCACCCTGAGGTGTTATTCAAAGAAGCAGTGTAGAATACCAGGAAATCTACAGTTTATTCTTTGAAAACCATTGGATAAAAGTAAACCACCAGTGACGCTTTTTAAGATGAACCGTGAGAAGCTCGTGGTACAAGTAGAAGATCCGTTTCCCCACAGGCTATGTCTAAGTAGAGACAAATAAACATATCCTAACCAATGTAAAGCATATGGAACCCCCCAAAATCTGAATTCCAGGGCTAGAGAGGAGAAAAAGCGAATGAACACTCTGCCTGATTACTGGTTTTAGAATTTACTTGCTTTAGGGCTTCCCTGGTGGCACAGTGGTTGAGAGTCCGCCTGTCGATGCAGGGGACACAGGTTCGTGCCCCGGTCGGGGAAGATCCCACATGCCGCAAAGCGGCTGGGCCCGTGAGCCATGGCCGCTGAGCCTGTGCGTCCGGAGCCTGTGCTCCACAACGGGAGAGACCACAACAGTGAGAGGCCCGTGTACCAGAAAAAAAAAAGAATTTACTTGTTTTCATTATTCCTAACAAAAATTTAGTTTTCATAGTAGTTATTATAACTTTGCAGGGAAGGTGTTGGGTCTTATTCACTATGAGATCCCCAGTGCCTCACTCAATACATGCCACTTAATAATGCTCAGTAAATAGCAGAGAAATAAATGAATGATGAAGCAAGTGGATAAAGGAATGAATCTTTGCATGAAAGAGGCCAGTACACATGGAAGTACATAAATGGATATGAAAAAGAAACACTTAAGAAGAATAAATCCAACTTGGCTACACCTAGATGCACTAAATGAAGGAACGGAACTTCCTGATTTGTAAGAAACAAAACAGCTGAACTATGGGATTTTCTTCTGGCTTATAATTTTACATTTTGTGAGTTCCAGCATTCTCTAACTCTTTAAGCTTCATTCCAGACTGCATTAATAGTAGTGCATTTGATAGAAATTTGGAATTCAGGAGGGAAAGCCCATGTGGAAGAGACGATAAAAGAATATACTTTGAGGCCTATGTATTGAAGATTGGACATTGAAGCAGAACTACCTCATAGACAGCTGAAGATATGGGACAAACTAGGATGTATAAAGATTAAATGTTGTAGTTCTCAAGTTCCTTTCCTCCAGGACAATGTAGTTTTTGGTAAGGAGCAATCTGCTAGCTGAGCACTTTTGGTATGCCCTGAGCATCAGTCATTATATAATACAGAAGACATGGAGAGCACTGGTTAATTGGGTGAATTGATTACATGGAGGTCAGTGAATAGAGAGTCTAAAGTAATGATAATGATAATAGCTTACATTTACTAAGCATTTACAGTGTTTCAGGTACGTTAGTATTTTCATGTATTTATATAGTCCTTCCAGCGCTTCTGTGATTAGATCAGGAATCTGTGAACTTTTTCTGTTAAGTATCATATGGTAAATATTTTAGACTTTGTTGACGATACAATCCCTGTTACAGCTACTCAACTCTGCCCTTGTAGAGGAAAACAGTCATAGATGACGTGTAAATGAATGAGTGGATTTGTTCCAATAAAACTTTATTTGCCAACCCTGGATGTAGGTCAACACCCCCATTACCGTCTTTTAATCTACAGAGTCAACTCTGTCTGTCTATACCAGAGCCCATTCTCTTAATCACACCATTACATTGCTCAAAGTAGGCTTCAGAAAGAACCTCAACAAAGGAATGATGGCTGGATTGGAAAGAAAAAACTGGTATTTAGACACAGGGAGACCAGATGGCAAAAGTACAAATATGGTCCACCAACACTAAAATGAGGGAGGTGAAGCTAGCAATGGCTGGGAGAGAATGGGTATCGTAGGGATAGAATCCCTATGAATTTCCAGCTGACTGGATACATGACGGTGCACTAGGACTGGGAATGCAAATGCAAGGGTTGCAAAAGTATTATATGAAAACAGGTCCTGACATTGTGCTTGTAAGCTGTGGCTATTAAGAAAGAGAAAGCATCACTTCCCCAAGATGAACCAACCTTACCTTTATGAATCAAAACACTGCCTTACCCCAAGCATGAAGAAAATACATGGGATATGACCATCAGTGCAAATCTCCTGAATAAACTCCCTGTCCTACCAGAGCCTCAACACTGCCCAGGGCAGGGCCACTTCCCTTCTGGAACTGGCCCTGACCTAAATCACAGATGTACTTGGATAACTGCTTGGCACAATTGCCCGGAGGAACTCCCTGTAAATCCATGACAAACTATGTCACTCACATAAACGCTCTTGCAGCTAGAGATGGTTGACAGGGCCTAAAAAATACCTTTTGCATGTTTTCAGATTAGTGCTTATACTTTTGCTGTCAACGTTGCCCACCTCTGAGAGGTGTCACAGAGTCTGTTCATGGCTGAATGCCCAAGATTTTTCTGTTCCTTTCATTGGAAACAAATCCTTTTTTCCAGTTTCCTGCCTTTTGTAGCTACATGAGAGCCTTAGCTAGGGTCTACATTGATTCAGAGCTATTTATTCCCACGATTGTCTCCTTAACTTGATTGTAGGCAAGTTGAGGGCTAATGGCAGGGCAGTATCTCCTTTGTTCTTCTAGTCTTTGTGTTAGCACATAGGGGGTCTGCTGGTTGAATCCAACATCAGATAATAAAGGCCCCGGACATCTCACGTGGATACAGCAGGGAGACTAGGGACTATAAGAGCTCGTGAACAAATTTTTAGAACCACAGCAGTAGAAATAAAAATGATGTTTAAGTTTTCACAATATCTTTACATGCCAGAGGAATATGAAGCTAGGCATACTTCCTTCTGTTGATAAAAGAAATACTTGGTAGCAGACATTTTAAAATTTTTTAGTATAAGTATCTAAAAAGATTTCAGCTGCTCAGAAAATATAGAAAATAAGGATGCCACGGAGGTAGAACAGACATGATTACTCTCGCTATAGAAGCTGAAAATGCCAGGCACTCAAGTTTCCAGTCTGCCTTACAGCTCAGGCATGGGCTAATGACAGACTTGGTAAATCAGGCTGCTCACTCCAGGCTTTGGGTAGTTTCTTAGTTTTGGATCTCCCTTGAAACCTGGAAACATGGTTTTTGGTTAGTTTGTTTATTTGGGGAGTAATCCCTAGAAGCTCAAGGGAAGGAATAGGAAAGAGAGAGGGGATCGAGGAAAGCCCATTAAAAGAAGTGTTAATGAGCAGATTACAGCTATAAACAGCTGAGTCTCAATCTTTCTGACCACTCTTGGAAGAATCTTCTAGAAAGCAGGTTAGAGGAGCCTCAGTGAGAAGCTGGGCTATTTATCCACCAACTTCTATACATCATTGGTTGAGGCTTTTCCCTATGCATGGGCTAAGTGAGCTCCTGGGCTCCAAAGAAAGTCCCAGGAGGCAAAGTAAAAAGACATGAGAGAGATGGGAGATGACCAACGAGCCACAAATTGTCTGCTCTAGTGTCAGATCAACTCAGAGCTGGGTGGAGGGGATATGGGGCAGGGTGGGGCATCAACAGCAGCTGCTCCTTGTTGGGACCTAGATGCCAAAAGAACAAAACAGTAGGGGAGTCTTCTGTGGTGATGAAGCCCTGGCTGAAGCGCTCAGACTCTTGGATCAGTGTTGGTACCCAGGGTAGAGTGCTAAAGTAGTCAGTGATCTACTCTGAGTTCATTTCATTCGATCCTCAAGACAGCTCCTTCACATCAGGTGAGGAGGAAACAAAGCCTTAGGGAGGAAACCACAACTTGTCCACAATCATACAATTGCTATTGCAAGAAAAGATGTTCCCATTCAAAACGTGCATCATCAATAGTCAACAAATGGTGGCTTCTCTTAAAATTTAGAGGAAATTAAGAATGTTAAAATAATACTGGTAATGATCATCTCAGCTCTTTGTAGAGCACATGTCAGTGTGCTTTCTTAAACATCTTGTTGACTTTGCTTCATTCATGGGGAGGTAGTCCTAGTCTCTTTTTACAGATGGGGAAACTGAGGATCCTATAGCAATAATTTGCCCAGGAAGCTATGGAATCAATTTCAGTCCAAGTGCAATTTGTCTGAGTCTCTACCCAGCATACTTCTGTGCTATGCAAACAGTGCGGTTCATTTCCCTTGTAGGTGTATGCCTCTCCGTATTCAATTCCCGTGAAACCTTTCATGAGGTCAAAGTATCTGTTTGCAGAAGTTTTGAAAAACCCCACTGTTGCAAAGGTAAACACAAAACCTTAATACATATTTCAGTCTCCCTAGTTGCAGAATGGAGTTAGCAAACAGTTGATATAACCACCTGCCATTCTCTGGAGAGAAGAAAGATTTAGATGGGATGTGAAATCTGGGGAAATGGTTCCATAGAGAATTAAGACCCTTGTAAAGGAAGTCTCTGGTTGTTACAACTGGATATGTATGAGTATTTCCTCAGGATTTAAAAGACAACAAAATTAGATTTTACAAAATATTTTCCTAGCGACGGTTTGCTGATCTAGACATTTGGATTTTGTGTGCTTTCTCTCATTTTGGAAAGACTAAGGGTGGAAGTGAATGGCATTCCATATGAAATGTTAGAAATTTTGGCTGTACACAGTTGTCCCCATAACCTACCAAAATGTGCAGCTCTGCCACAGCAGGTGATGTAAGGCTGAAGGATGGAATGGGCCACTTTAGAGTCAGTTCTTTTTGTCACCAGCCCGCAAATGCACTGAGGTGTGTGCAGTTTTCAACGCACTGAAACCCTTGCGTTAATTAAGTCATGACCTTTGTATATTTGACCATTTGGGTTTTTTTCTGATGCTCCCATGATAAAAATGAATGTGAGAAATAATTAAATTCCAGGCCTGGATTATTGGACTGTCAGAATCTGATAACAAGAGAACTCCTCTTGGGTTTCTTCCTGTTACAAATATATCAAACCAAAAGGGGTGAGAACAGAATAGTAAAAGAAAACTGTTATTAGAAACTGGTATCAAATAATGTATGCATAATTGCTCATTTGAAATCAATACATTATACAAAGCACCAGAAGGTGATGCTGTGGGCTGGAGAAGGCTGTATCAAGATGAATTTTTACACAGCACATACATGCTGAGCAGTACGGGACCATTCTTCGAGTTAGTGTTTTCAGTTATCTGTTACTGCTTAATGGAATACACCAAACTCAGTGGCTTAAACAAAAACCATTTCATTTATTTGCTCCCACATCACAGCTGGGCTGCTCCACTGGGGCTGGAGACTCTGCTTGCGAGATGGCCTCAGTCACACCACTGGCAAGTCGGTACTGGGTGTTGGCCGGGAGCTTGAATGGGGATCCTGGCTGGGGCCTCAGTTTTCTTCGACATGCATCTATCCATGTGATTAGGTTGGACTTCTCCCAGCAAGGCAGTTTTAGGATAGTCAGATCTGACCTGATAGCAGGCTACCCCCAGAGTGCAGAAGCCGAAGCCACAGGCTTTCTTAAGACAAGCACAAAGCAAACACATCATCATTTCTGCTACATTCTGTTGGTCACAAAGTGGGTCCAGGTTCCAGGGGAGAGGACTACAAATGCGCGTGAATACCTGCAGTATTGTTCATTAAGGGCCATTAAAGTCTACTATTGATACATTAGCTCTGTGTATTATAATTTAGGATCAATTTATGTACTTTCCTTTGGGAATTCGATTTGTGTGCAAGGATGTGAAATCGATGCCCTGCCATAATGACCCAGGTTGGAGTGTGCAGCTATCCTTGTAGGCTAGGGAAGGATGTGAGTTGGGGAGAGGTGTGGAATTGGACATTTATGAGATATTGAACTAGCACTGTCTGACAAGCTTTTTAAAAATCCACAGTATTACCTGTTCACAGGCATAAAATGCCAGGAACAATATGAAACCTATCAACTATAATACTAGAAATAAATATTTAGCATAAATTATTTGGATAATTCCCCCATTATGCTTTCAAGCAATGGAGATTTTAAGTGATTTGATTTAAATACATAGTAGTAAATACTCCATTTCTCTGGAAGAATTGTGGAAACTTGGGTAAAAATTTCAGCATACCATTATATAGCAGGTACACAGCATCCTTTCTTCTCGTTGGGGAACAACTGTGACCTAGGAGTGGAGGAAAATCTATTAAAATTCAGACTTAAGTATTACTGAATATACCCCCATCAAACATAGTTATCCTCACCAGCATCATTAACATTTGATAATTTGTTACTTAACTTTCTGGAAATGTATCAAAGTTAGGGTCTCTACCCTTGCTAATGGGACTTTTAAAAACACGTCTTGGAAGTTTATAACCTAAAGCAATGTACCCATTGATCAAAGTTTCTGCACCTACAAGTTTCATGATCATTTTCATAATGAAGATTTCTGCCTGATGTTAATTTCCCTAAGGACTGCCCAGTTTCTTAGAAGGGATATTTCCTAATTTATATACCTTGTTAGTGAGGGCTCTGTAACATCAAGGAAGATAGCTAAGCACTTGTAGCCTGAGTCATGAGAAAATGGGGATAGCCAGCAATTATTGAACATGCTCTCTCTCTGCCACACACTGTGTTAAATTATTATTATCACCATCTCCATATCACTTTTCTTTTCAAAAGAAAAACTGAAATACAGAAGAACTAATTATGTAAATTAGCAGAGCCAGGATTCACATCTTCACAGCTTTCCTTCTAGATCTAAATGGTGAACTATTGGGGGACCCTCTGCAAAGGCACACCTTTCTAGAGCGGTGGTTCTCAAGTGTGGTCCAAGTGTGGAAGGGCAGAATCTTGATCCTACTTCAGATCTACTGAATCAGAAGCTCTGGAGGCAGGGGCCCAGCGATATGAGTTTTCTGCCTCCTGGTGATTCCAGCACATGTTCAAGCTTGAGAATCACTTATTTTGATATTCACTTCAAGAAAAATGCTATAAGTCACAGGTTTTACTGTTTAATGCTATCACTCCAAGGGCTTCTCAAGGAATCTACTACTCAACAAAGATCAGCGTACTTCAGAGAAGTGATCCACATCCAGCGAACATTCCAGATACGGCTTGACTAAAAGATCTTGTCTTTCACATTTGGCTTAGAATCTGAATTTGCTCTATTTCCCGACTCTCCACTTGAGTCTTCAGTCTCCTCGTATTAAAATATAGATAATGATGTTTGCTTTCTTCCCTCACAGAAATAGTCTAAGAATTAATGAGCTATATTAAACTCTTTCAGTTCCTGGAAGAAAGGCAGTATGTAAACACTATATTAATATTTTAAACAAGTTAACTTTTTCTATGTGAATAACAGTCTTTTTTCTTTTGGTGATCAAACATGTTGTTTTCTCCCCAAAGAATTTTTTGATTTTTAAAAAATTTCTTCTTTAAAGGCACCAGACAGATATCTTTCTCAACACCAGGGGAAGAGTATCAAGATGAAAAAGCACTTTTTCTGAGAAAAGCTGAAGTTTTAAAGTTCCTGATTTCACTGGTGATAAGAGGCAATGTGGTGATACACCAGGAACCCTAGGTTAGAGATCCAGTAATGCCAAGTTTAAGTTCTTTCACTTTTTAGTTTTATAAACTAAGGTGGCCTCTTCCTCTTTCTTGGCTTCAGTTTACCAAACTGTAAAAGGTGACAACATAGCACAGAATTATAGAGTACAGGCCCTGGCTTCGAAGAACTAGGTGTGAATCCTGACTTGGCCATTCACCAGCTGTGTGACCTTAGGTTAGTTATTTACCCTCTCTGATCGTTCATCTCCTCATATGTATAATGAGAATAGTGATAGAATTAAGTGAGGCAATACACTTAAAATGCTCAGCTCAGTGCCTGGCACTCAACAAGAAGTGCTGGCTATTGTGATCAGTAATAAAAATTCACGTGTAGACTAGATAATCCCAAAGAGGCCTCGCTGCTTTGGAATTTTAGGATGCCTTTTGAAGTTTCTCTCAGACTCTCCAGTTGCTTTCTTTCCTAGGAGTCAACATTCATCATGTATTAACAGAGCACTTACTATGGGCCAGGACCATTCAAAGGACTAGGGCTACACTGAGCACAGATAAAAATCCTTGTCCTTCAGGGGCTTACATGCAAGCGGGAGCTGGCCTTTCCTGAACTCTTCTGGGGGCGTAGGAAGTACTCAATACTCCAGTCTTAGTTCCCTTGAATGGAATTCCTTTTTTGGACTGAAAAATCTTCAACACAAACAGGAAAATATTTTTCTTAGCCTTCAAGGAGATAAAGATTTCCCTTTGATGAGTGTTTTGCTTATTTATTTATTTTTATGAAGGAACAGCTTACCTCTCAGTGATGTGTAAAGAATTGTGGGAAGGAGGTGGGTGTCCCTACTTCATCTTGCCTGGATTGAGAGAAAATTTGATAAATTAGGGTGGGTTGGGAGGGAGGGAATAGCAGCTTGATTAACAGGGAGCAAAAGACATTTTGAAATCCATCTGTGTAGCTGCCAATCCCTGTTTGCAGGTTTAGAAGAAAGGGATTTTGAAATGTAGCTACCTGTCTGTGTAGGGGAGTATTCATCTATCTAGTGGTTTTGGGAAATCTGAAATGATGCTCTTCCAATCTGTTGGGAGGAGGATGTGTTTAAGCCTCTCTGGTTTCAGACAGAAAATCTTCCTCCTGATGCTCTGTCTCCATGGCACAGGAACAACAGTGCCAGATCTCAGCTGATGTAAACATTTTAAGCAGGAAGGAGTGCACTTCTTTTATTTCTTATGACATAAATTAAACATCACAGCAGACATCAGGCTGGAAAAAGTTACAGGAACCTAAGGTACTTCCAGCACTTGATTAATGCAGTCTGGCCAATGGGTTCTGAGGGGCAGTGAGATCACCAGCAGGTGTGGAGCCCTGGGAGATTCCTAGCCAGCCCCAAAGACAGACTGGGGCTTGGGAGGGCAATTGTTCTGGCTTCGGATGTTGTATCATACGCAGTCTGTTTAGGTATGGAGACAGGAATTGGAAATACAGGCAGGTGAGTTGGCTGATGGCCTTATCAGCCAACTCACAGAAGCACAGAGTCATGGTCAGGACAAGCTAGGAAGGGTCAAGACCAGAGACTAGGCTGGGCTGGTGAGGGAAGAAGCCAAAACAGTGCCCAGGTTAGAGCAGAGGCTGTGTCAGTGTATTTGTCCATATGGAAGGGTGTGGAGTCATGAGGAGGCCTGCTGGCCAAATAAGGTCAAGTCCAGATTGCTGAGCCAGACTGCATACCAGTTTCGAGTCCAGAGAGACAGGTTATAGTGGATGTGTTAGTTTCCTAGCGCAGCCGTAACAGATCACCACAGACTTGATGGCTTACAATAGATACTTAATCTTTCACAGTTCTGGAGGCTAGAAGTCTAAGATCAAGGTGTTAAAGGGGTTGGTTCCTTCTGGAGGCTCTGAGAAACAATCCATTCCATTCCTCCCTCCTAGCTTCTGGTGGCCGTGTGGCAATCCTTTGGGTTCCTTGGCTTGTGGATGCATTGCTCCAGTCTCTGCCACCCTCTTCTCATTATCTTCTCCTCTTCTGATAAGGACATCTGTCATTGTTTAGGGTCTACCCTAAGCTCAGGCTGATCTCATCCTGAGATTCTTAACTGTTATACATCTACAAACATCCTTTTACCAAATAAGGTCACCTTTTCATGTCTGGGGTTTAGGACTTGGTCATATTTGTTTTGGTTTATTTTATTTTATTTTATTTTTTGCCCATGCATTGCAGTACATGAGATCTTAACTCCCCAACCAGGGATCAGACCTGCGACCCCTGCAGCGGAAGTGCAGAGTCTTAACCACTGGACCGCCAGGGAAGTCCCCCATATTTGTTTTCGGAGCCACTATTCAACCTACTATAGTAGACACAGAGTCAGAAAACTTGGGTTTTTAACCCCAATTAATAGTATGATAATAGCCACACTTTAAGTTTTTACCATTTGTCAGGTGTTCATTCATGATCAATAAATATTTAGTGAGCATTCACTATATGCCAGGTACTATTCTCGATTCTGTGACTTTAGGAATAAACAAAGCTGGCAGAGATCTCTGTCCTCATGAAGGCTACACTCTAGCGGGGGCGGGTGGAGATTGACAAACAAAGAATAGATTGATGTATATAGTATGTCTGATGGGGATGAGCACCATAGAGAGAGTGAATTATGGGAGGTGGGTAGGAAATGCTGGCGTGCAAGAATGGGGCAATTTTAAATAGGATGGTCCAGAAAAGCCTCAGTTAAGGGTACTATTTGAGCAAAGGCTTTAAGGAGGGGCAGGCATGAGCCTGGTAGATGACTGGAGAAAAAGTCTTGCAGGTGGAGGGAACAGCAAGTGTAAAGGCTCCAAGGCTGGAGGATGGAAGATGAGTAAATGGGCCAGCCAGGCAGAAGAGGAGTGAACAAGAGGGGAGAATTGAAGTAGGTGAGATGGCAGAGATAACAGAGGCCGGGTCATACACATACACCCGGCTATTCACTGTAAGGACTTCGGCACTGGCTCCGAGTGGAATGAGGAGCCATTGGGCATTTTGAGAAAAGGCGTGACATGATGCGGTTGCATGATTGCAGGATCACTTCTGCAGTGTACAGACTTATGTGGAGGTGGGGGCAGAGCAGGGAGGCCATTGGGACTATTGCCCCAATGCCAGAGAGGGATGACTGGAACTTGGAGCAGAGGAGACTGAGAGAAGCGATGGGGTGCTGCATGTGTTCTGAGGCTGGAACTACTAGAATGTGCTGATGGTTGAATGTAAGGAGTCAAGGATACTTTCTCTGAAGGATGCTTGGATCTCTCACATAGTTGCAGTGACACAGTGCTGTGGCCGGAGTCACCTCAAAGACTTCCTCACTCATATGCCAGGTGGGTGACGCTGGCTCTTGGTTAAGACTTCAGCTGGAATTGTCAGCTAGAACATCAACACATGACCTCCTCATGTGACCTGGGTTTCCTCATAGCATGGTGGCTGGGTTCCAAATGCAAGCATCCTTAAGAGAAAGAATTAGGTAGAATCTGTATTGTCTTTCATTGTTTGACTCTGGGAAGTCACATAGAATCACTTCTATCATACTTTTGATCAAGGCAGTCACAGAATTCTACCAGGTTCAAGAGAAGACATATAGACACCACCTCTTGCTGGGGGAGTAGCAAAGTCACATACAAGTCACATATTAAAAAAAAAACGTGAGATGAGAAATGTTATTATAGCCATCTTTGGAAAATATGATCCACAGCCAGGTGGAAGATATTATTACAAGGGAAGTTCATCAAGGCAAGAAGGCTTGATAAAATCAGACAGATTGGGTTCTGGGTTTAAGCTAGGCACGAGTAAACAGAGGGAGAAATTTAGAGCAAGCAACTAGAAACAGCTTCCCAGGGTTGCAGCAGAGCAAGCAGACAGCATCATATAGCCAGATGATGATGGATGTGTAGGCCCAGAACATTGTTGCAGTTTTTCCTATCATTTTTATGATTTGTTTCTGAACTTATAAAAGGAGCCCAGAAATAATGTTTTTCTATAACATTATTTCTATAATAATGTTATAGAAAAAAAGAAAAAAAAAGCTATAGGGAAATGTAACAGGAAAACAATTACCCATCATCCCACCATAGGTCCAGAGTCCATATAAATAAATATGCTGGTGTTGAGTCCTGGTGTCTGTCTGGGTGAGCCCCAGTGCAGAGCATAAAAACCTTGGGCTTGGAGATCCCACACACCAGGGTTTGAATTTTCTTTTAGCTGGATGATCTTGGGCAAGTTACTTCACTTCTCTGTACTTCAACATCCCAATCTGGAAAATGCTGACAATTATGAAATAATTGTATAATGTGTCCCAGGGGCTGGAAAATAGTAGGTTCTCAATGCACATTAGCTTGTAAAATCATTATTAAATAAATACATCATTCTTTATATAAAAATGGTCTCATTTACAAAAACAGCACTCATGCTGTTTTTATCTGCTTTTTTCACACAATTTTATCTTGAACATATTTCCATATGACTCTGGAAAGAGGCACCTATATCACTGTCTTTATGAGATACACACCACCCCATTATATACATGAACTAGAGCTTGTTTAACAGATTATAATTGTTGGATACTTAGCTTTCTTAAAAATTAATTTTTACCTATTATACATAACACTACAGTAATCAACCTGAACACTTGCCTAATTATTTTCTTACTGTCTGGCACATTTGTTCAATAAGCAGATGAATAGTTACAAATTTCTAGAAGTAGATTTGCTGGCCCCAAACTGCGCCATTCAAGTTTATTTTTTAATTTACTTTATACAATGAAAAATTTCAAACCAAAGAAAATTAGGAAGGATTGTATAATGCACACAGATATATGGCTAGCATCTGTATTTAGCCTGTTAACATTTGCCTTGTTTGGTTGATCTGTTTTTCTTGAGTATTTAAAAATAAAACACATCCATCATGAAATTTTACTCTAATACTATTGTGTGTCTCATAAAAATAAGGATATTTTCTTTCAAGACTGTTATACCATTATCATATATAATGAAATTAAGTGTAATACCCTAATATCATCTAACACATTTATTTTTAAATTTCTGAATTGTCCAAATTGCCTTTTATATCTTTTTACAGTATTTTTTTCAAATTAAAACCCAATCAAGAACCCTAATTACCTTTGGTTGTTATTGTCTCTTAGGTGTTTTTAAATCCAAAACAGCCCCTACCACCTTTGTTTCCCACCTTTAACGCTGATTTGTTGAAGAGCCAGAGCTGGTTGACCTTTTCGCCTGCTGACCATTTAAAAAAAACCCATTTTAAAGAAAGTTCTCAGAAGTGAAATTGTTGGGCCAAAAGGCCATCCTGGTTGTAGGCAGCCCTCCTGGTGTGAATACAGGCTGCTCCAAAGTGAGGCTCTACTTGGCAGACAGGTGCCTGAATTGTAAAGGTTGACTTCGTCAGGCTGCCGGGGAGGTCTTGCCCTTCCAGCAGGGATTCAGGGGTTTGCTGTTCGCTAAAGTTTCCTCAGAATAAGGGGGACCACTGTAAATTAGTGCCAGAAATAACACTCTGGTTTAATGGACAAGGTGGCCTGAAGTCCGACATGAGAAAACAAGATGTTTTGAGAGATTTCATTTGATTCCAACTTCAGAGGCAGGTGAGTCTCTCCTGGGTACGTTTCTGTCCCTGCTGGTGGGGTGGCTGGAAGCAGACCTAAACAGTCCCAAATGTGCATCAAAATCCTGGTTCTGCTTGTTACTAGGGTAACTTGTTACCTTGGAAAAACCACTTAAAATTCCATTCTATTTTGTACTCTGATATGTGCAAGGGACTGAGCCCTTTCTGTTGGACCTGTCTGCCTTACACACTTCTGGGTGGCAAAGATATGGCCTCCTTATCCTCCAAGATAGAGCTTCTCAAACATTTACATACATAAGAATCACCTGGAGGGCAGAGAGGACTCATAATAACCAGCTGAAATTTTGATGAAGTAGATAAGCCCAGGAATCTACTTTCCTTAACAGGAACCCTAAGAGCTTTTGACTCAGGTTGTCCAGGACCATGCTTGAAAAAATCTTATCTGGGAACCTCAGTTTGCTTGTCTGAAATAGGTAACACTTTATAGCCGTTACTATGTGCCAGACACCCTTCCTACTACTTTATACACATTGACCAACTCATTCCTGCCAGCCACCTATGAGCTAGGTATTTGTACCCATGTTTTATAGATGAGGAAATTGAGCTCAGAGAAGTTAATTCCGAAGATTCACACTGCTAGTAGGTAGTAGAGCCAAGGTATAATACATGGTGGTGTAAAACTTAAATTAAAAAAGTACCTCTTACTGAATTGTAAATTCAGAAGTTCTTAGAGTAAGAGAGGTTGTTCCTACTCTTTGGTGATTTGCAAGGAATATTTCCCATTATGGTCAAAAAGATATGTGTGAAATACCTTTTTATTGAAACTGAGGTCGACTAACAGAAGGTAGATGAATGCTTGGCATATAGAGAGCACTCAATGTGTGCTTATTGAATGAATGACTAAATATATTCTAATACGTATATTCCAGTACTCTGCAAAGGTTAGTCCTTGACCCCAGGCACTGATGACCTACTTCTATGTGTCCTTTCTTGATTTTTCCTCTTTGTCCAGTTCTGCTTTTTCCACACAATACCACCAACTGGAGAGCCAGTTCATCAATTATGTCAACTGTGGATCGCCAAGTGACCTTGCTGCCTTTGCTATCTCCTTTCCATCTGCCATGTTGATATGGTAGGGAAATCGTTGAACTGAAGCTTTTCAGAGCAGACTGCTAGTACTGACTGAGTCACTGGTCATTGGAATATCCCACAGTCTACTCCCCTAGCCACTTAAAGCTTCCAATTTGTTCACATAAAAATGATGTTTAAAAGCACAGGCTTTGGTTCAATTTTCAGTTCTGACATCAGGGAAATGGATTCAGTTCTTTGAATGTGAGACACTTGCTCTATCAGGTGATATGATGTCACTATTTAGCAGTGAGAGCTTTGGAGATATTTTGCCTGTGCTTGAATCTCAGCCCAATTGTTTATCAGGTCTCCGAATGTTGAGAAAATAACTTGTCTTATCTGCACAATGAGGCAAATAATATCTACTTTAGAGGATTAATTTGAGGAATGAGTAACATAGTACAGCACTTTAGCACGGTGCCCAGCGTATAGTAACTAATCCCTAACGTTAGCCGTGTTATTTCTATGAAAGTGTCATCGTACCTACTCTTTTGGGGGTTTGAAAGAATGTTTGTAAATTACTCTAATGTTTTGTAACTGCTCTGAAAATAGTAATTGTTAGGACTACTATCACTATACCATGAGGTTAAGCTCAGACATTTACAAGAATATTTCCAGTGCTAACATTCAAAATAAATGACCTGCCATTTTAACCTTGAGAGATATGGTACCCCCGCAAGAGATAACCATGTGATGTTTTGGAGGCTGCTTGGGTCATGAGGAGCTCTGAACTCAGGCCTGCCTTCTGGAAAAGAAGCTGTCGGCTTTAAGAGTGAAGACTGATATAGAAGTTTCCAGTGAGAAATTTCAGTACCTGAAGATTAGACAAGATCATTGAGATTTGCTCTTTTTTCAACTAATGGAAATGTCAGTCCTTTTGAGTGTTGTTACATTATTCAATTTTGGGATAAGAAACACACAATCCTAAAGGATGCTTTTAGAAACCAAAGTTGAGTCTACGGCTACCTTGTCCTGACATTCTGGTGAACCTATCCTTTTTCCTTCTGCACCCTGGGAGAGACAGTTATGGTGGGATTACAAGATAAAATACAAGATGCCCAGGTAAATATGAATTTCAGGTAAACAATGAATTTTTTTAGTATAAATATATATATAAAATGTGTGTGTGTGTATGGCCCAAATATTGCAAGTATTTATTTGCTAAGTATGGTAACCCTAGGCTGTGGTACAGGACAGTGCTTCTCAAACTTTACTAGGGATGTAAATCTCCTGGAAGTTTTGTTAAAATACAGATTCTGATTCCGTGATTGTGATGATGCTGAGGCTGCTGTTTTGAGGATCACATCTAAGTGGAAAGGATGAAGGGTAGAGTTCCTCAAATTTGCTGGATTAGAAGAATTATCTGCAGTTCTGATGGAAAATATAGATACTTTGCTGTAACAAAACACCACAGACAGGGTGGTTTAAACAACAGAAATTTATTTCTCACTGTTCTAGAGGCCTGAAGTCCAAGATCAAGGTACTGTTAGGGTTTAGTTTCTTCTGAGGTCTCTTTGTCTTGCAGATGGCTGCCTTCATGTTGCCTTTATACATGGTCTTTTCTCTGTGCTCATATATCCCTGGTGTCTCCCTGTGCATCCTATTCACCCATCAAATTGAACTAGGACACACCCTAACAGCCTCATTTTTACTTAATTACTTCTTTAAAGTCCCTATCTTTAAATAAAGTCACATTCTGAGGGACTTGGAGGTTAGGGATTCAACGTATGAATATTGGGGGGGAAACAATTCAGTTGGCAGCACGATCTGAGACCCACTGAGACAGAATTTGTTTTGGAGGGATTTTCAGGGCCTGATCCGTTTCTCCAGCTTATCAGGCAAATTTAAGACATCTGGTGTAGAGCAACGACGCTTAAACTTGAACCTGAATCAGAATCACACGAAGAGCATTTTTAAAACCCCAAGTTTCTAATTCAGGAGGTTGAAGTGAATCTCCAGGTCCTGCTTTTCTAACAAGCAGCCGTCATTAGAATTACCACTTTAGACAGATCCCTAAACCTCCCTGAAGAGCGGGGTGGTCGTAACGTGCCCCTTCTGTGGCTGTTAGGTGGATTTTCTGACATTAGGAGGAAGTTCTTGGGGCCTCTAGAGCCCTATATTAGATGAAAGTGGGTTTTTGTGATATATTTTCTACAATTTCTAAAACATAGGAAACAAAGCCAGTGTATTTGCATAAACAGAAAAACATTGATTTTTAAAAACTTCCCTTTTATTTTATCCTTGAGAGTCAGTCAACTGTATTTTATTATTGTCACCATAGAGGCCTTTCCTAAGTAGTACATTATTAGATACCATGAGGCTATTTTCCCAGATGTGATGGGGGATTGAAGATCAAATCTACCTACTGTTGGGATGGAAAAGCGTTGGAAGGACCTAAAACCATGTGATTAAACCTTCAGTCTCCTGAGAAACTGCTTTCTTGTTACAAGTAGAATTCCTGAGACACGAGTTCCTTTGATGTCGATCCTATTAATAAACATGTAAACAAAATCTTGCAGAAAGAGGAATTTTGGTTTTTTTTAAATAGTTGTCTAAAGTACTTACAAGACTAACCCTTTCTGGCATATTAAAAATCTAGAATTTAGCCAATCCAGGTAAATACAGAGGTCTTCAGAAAATGTACCTTTCTCTACATTACAGTTTCAAAAGGATCTCTCAGAAAAAAACAATACTCAGTCATTTTCTCTTTTTTTCTGAAGTAAGATGTAAGTGATTAGTTGGCAAGCAATTTTAAATGTCTTGTTTATAATCATGGGACCGTACATTGATGTTTGACTGTCATAAGTAGCAGTTCAGAGCATCTCTTGGGAGTCCAAGAAACCAGAGATGGGAAATGGTGTCTGCTGTTGGGTACTCGTAAACGTGTTGTTTTCAGAGCTTAATCTCCCCTCTGGTGCAGTGGGTTTATGAGTACTACCTACCAGGACTTTGGTGAGAATTATATGTACGCAAAACCACCACTATGTGCTTGGTGATACATAATAGCTTCATACGTGGCAGGTGTCTTATTATTTATATGATTATACATTGGAATGTGTTGTCACTATTTTTTTCTCCTCATTTTAACTTTTTTGTTTTCTTCTTTTCTTTGTCCTTCCTCACTGAACAATCAAAACGAGGTCTAGTTTGAATAAGGGTACTTTGACCAGAAACATTGTGAGTAGGCTTTTTGTTTTGCTTCTTTTGATCTTTAAGTGATAAGGAAACTGAGACCTAGAGTTTAAATAACTTGATCAAGGTCAACAAGCTGGTTGTGACAGAGCAGAATTTGAACACAGGATTCTGACCGCAAATGCCATTTTCTTGGGTTTATGCTCCTCAGATTATTCTTGGACTCAAGGTTAACAGTTATTGGATTTTGGTGTTGAAAAATGATACAGGGAAAAGACGTATAATTCACTGCTGTTAACTGGGGGGCAAACCATCCAGCTGATTGATTAGTAAAGCCCTTTGTCTCTTTGGTAAGAGTCTTTGGCTATTGGGTTCATTAATAATTCTGCTAGACAGATGCAAATTATTATGTATAAAATAGATTAACAACAAGGTACTATTGTATATCACAGGGAACGATATTCAATATCCTGTAATAATCCATAATGGAAAAGAATATTAAAAAGAATATATATATGTAACTGAATCACTTTGCTCTACACCAGAAACTAACACAACATTGTAAATCAACTACACTTGAATTAAAAAAATGAACCACGCACTCTGATTTGAACTGTGTTAAAATTTTTAAAATTCTCGAAAAAAATTCTGCTAGAGATTTACCAAGTTTACAATTTAGAATTCCTAGTTAAAAGGTAAAGTATGGTTGAAGAGTAGAACAAATCTTCTGTTGAAAACTGAGATGTGGCATTCAAAATATCTGGTCAGGCTGGTTGCTGGGGTATGAATCTGTCTAACTGTTAATGCTTTGGTTGCTGGGTTGAAGAAGTGCTGGGCAGCTGGGGTAGAGGTTGGATACTTGGGAGCTTAGGGTAGTGGCTGTTTACCAACCAAGAAGTTTTTAGTTTAACCACTGGCCCAGCAATACCAGTGTGAACAGGGTGGATAGGTACCCAGATTAAAAGCCTAGGCTCCTTAATATCCCCATCGCTTGGGATAATCGTTAAAAATTGTTCTTTGTGATACAAAGTCAAATTTGCAGCACCAAGATTTAAAATTTTTCTGGGAGAGTAAGAACTGTACACTACCAAATGTGAAATGGATGGCTAGTGGGAAGCAGCAGCATAGCACAGGGAGATCAGCTCGGTGCTTTGTGACAATCTAGAGGGGTGGGATAGGGAGGGTGGGTGGGAGGCTCAAGAGGGAGGGGATATGGGGATACATGTATACATATAGCTGATTCACTTTGTTGTACAGCAGAAACTAACATACACGGTAAAGCAATTTTACTCCAATAAAGTATAAAAAAAAAAAAACAAGCAAAAAACCCCCGAACAAACTGTAAAATAAAGGTTACTATCAGGGTTTTAGACTAAAAATGCCACATCATCTTAATCATAAGTGTACATCATCATTGCCTATGCAGTTTTTCCAAAATTCATGTGCCTATGAATTTTGCTGTGATTTGATGCAGTAAAAGAGGAGTGTGTTTCTGGAATCTGTGTTTTTGTGAGTCTTCCCTAGAGGCCTCTGATCCCTGCTGTATTGGATATCTTCTGTTTTACCCTCCAGATGTACACTCAACTTTTTCCTTTTTTTACCATGCTCTATTCTCAGGAGGCCAAGGTCTGTGGATAGCCTTGGTGAACTCCCTTATTTTCTGGTGTCCTGTTGGGAACAGCAAATGGAGAGACCTGGCAGGATATGGGAAGAGGGAAGAACAGGGAGGCTGGGACATTTTATTCCCTTGGCTCCCTCCTTAAGGGATCACTGGACTGGCTGTCCCTTTGACCAAAGATCACAGCTCTCTGGGGTGGTCCTCTCCATATGTCTCTTTCTTTCCAAGTTCTCATAACTGTTCCCCTTCCTGGCCTCTTCCAGCTAACGGAAGGGAACAGCTGTGTTGGCACTAACATCAGGGTACTATTATAGCCTTTAATGGTTTTCTTATACCCTTTGTAAACAGTCCCTTTATTAACTCTCCTCATTATTCTATTTGTGCCATTTATTTCCTGCTGGGACCCTACCTAATGGATGCTGCCTTATCCACTTGCTTAACCTTTCTTTGGACTTGGAGGATATTTAAGGAACTTCCCATTACCAACACTCTGACTTTATCCACAGCTCAGATAAGTCGGGGAATTCTCTGCCATGGTTGGACTCCCTCAGGCTCAAGGAGAGATATGGAAAACCAGCTGGAGTTCTAACATTTACCTTCTAACATCCTGCCTGCTTTGTGTGAACTCTCTGAAGAAAGGCTAATCCCAGATGGCGAAGAACAAATAAATTGACCATGGTCCTAGGGACAGAAAACTTCAGTGGACTTTGTAAGTTTCATTCAAATGATACAATATGATTAAAATACAAAAGAGTTTGCTCCCAAGGAGAAACAAAGAGGCCTTAACTAGGTCTCTGTTTGGCAGTAGAATTTTATGCCTCTCAGTATTTGCATGGTCAATTACTCCCTTAAAGTGATGACTAGTAGGCAGTTTATTTGGATGGTACAAGAGGCTAATTGGTAATTTTGTTACACAAAATCTTGTGGGCAAAAATTATGCCGGGCTTTTAAAAAATGTGCCTTTGGTATTTGAAGGGAGTGCTTTAGTGCCTTGGGCCTCAGAGGAATTCAGCCTGCTGATGTCAGAATTAATGAAGAATATGGAAACTTAAGTGTGGGGTGGATGGAGTGAAACATGCATTAAAGATTAATGACATTAGACTAGTGGGAGAGCCACCTTTTCTGGTGATCAGAGAGTCTGAGGCTTTCATCTGCCAGTGCCTGGGAGAATGTTGAACATCTTGGAATTTGTCGCACGGCTGGTAGTTAAGTTTTATCAGCCTGCTCTTCAGCAAGGTGCTCCAAGGAAAACCCCTACCCTCCAGGTCTGATCTGCTCATCCATTCAGCAAAATGCGTTCTGAGTACCTGCTCTGTGCCAGCACTGTTGAAAGACACCTGAACATGTTGATGAGTCAAAACATATATTGCCTTCTCTCAAGGAGATTATAACATAGGGCAACGGGTGAGTTTTCTTAAATAATAGAGTAAGTGAAACAGAGCAGAGCCCTGTGGTCCTTCCCTCCCCTGCGCCCCATGCCCTCAGCCTGCCTTTTGTCTGTAGAAAAACTTTAGTCAAAGAATAAGTTTCATCAGAGAAGTGAGAAGAAAAAGCAAAGGAAAAGGGTCAAACAAGACCAAATAATAATAGTTTAGTCCTTAAGCAAAGTCAAGGACCTTTAGCTCCTCCTCAGTGGCTACAGATAATATTCTAAGCCATATCCTTTGAGCTGGTTTGTAGAGACAGAAACCCGCACCAGGTGGAAGAAGTTAACTACATGATGACTAGATGGTAGCCATGACAGAAGCTGCCACAATTCCAAGAACAGGCCTCAAAGAAATGGGAACAAAGTCACCCTGGAACTGAAGACTAACTGTACTTAAAAAAATCAAGATGACGCTGATCAGACCATTTTCAGGTGACTGTCAGAGCTGACTGTGCCGTTTCTACATGCAGCCCCCTCCCTCCATCTGTACACCCTTAAAACTCCTGTTTAAAAGCTCCTGCCCACTGATTGTCAGTGCGGGGAGACGGCCTTTGGACACGAGTCTGCTGCCCTGCCCCCCACCCCGGGCTGCCCACCTCGGAAGTAAAGCAAACTTTCTTCTCCACCAACCTTGCCTCTTTCTTGGCTTTCAAGCGGCGAGCAGCCTGACCCCACGTTTGGTAACATAAATGCACATTTACATTCTGAGGTGGAGAAATGACATTTCTTGTAATAGTGTTAACTAGGATAACAATCCTCCGGTTTCAAAATATCCCAAGCGTTGGATGAAATATGATGAGAAACATTTCGCAGGTGGGGCTGAACCCCTCCAAACGTCAATGGAATTCTCAGAGGCCAGAAAACAAACAAACAGAAAACAAGAGAGGGGCGAGTGTGTTAAAGTTCTGGTTGCTTTGTGGAGCAAGCGGGGACAGTTCTCACCGGTAGCACATAAAGGAAACAGTTCCTCATGACTGTGAATCAGCAGACACACTGGGCAGTAGAATTCAAGCCCGTCACTAAAGTGATGTTGTGAAAGAATCAAGATTGCACTCTTAGAGCACTGAGCTAAGTCATCTGGTCTAAGGTGGGCCAGGCATCTGCCATGGACGCTTCCCTGAAGACAACATGCATGGAGGGGGCTCTGAGGGATGAGTTGGACTGGGGGAGTTGAGGCCAGGGATGGGCGGTCCTAGCAGAGAGTTGACTGTGTAATACATGTCTAGGCCAGATGGGTCCTGGTGTATCGAAAGGGCTGAAAGACTACTGGGGCCAGAGAGAGAGATTGAGAGGGAAAACTGTACAGTACAAGACTGGGCAGCTAAGATAACAAAAGTCCAATGTTCATAGGCAGGATTTTCACCTGCATCTGAAAGGCAATGGGTAACTCTTCAGTGTTGCTGTGTGATAACATCAGAGCTGCTCTTTTTAAATCTCCTTGCCACTTCGTATAGTAGGACTACAGTGGGGTAACAATGGAAGATGGTCCAGGCAAGAGAATAAGTGCTTTAAACCCTGGTGGGAACCAGAACCCCTACTCTTCTGCTCTTCTGCCAACCTGGAACCACGAAGCAGAGGATGATGAAGAGGGAGAGATACGAAGTAGCAAGCACATGGGGTTTTCTTTTTAAATTTTTGAGGAATGCAGAAAATATAAAAAATTGTGTAACAAATCTTGGGATTTTCACGTTGATAAAGGGTTTTTTTTTTTTTTGTCAGTCTTGTTTCATGTTTTTTGATGTAAAAGAAACAAAACATAACAGCTATTGTTCATTCCCTTTACCCCTCCCTGTTCCCATTTGCTCTCCCACCCTCTCCTGAGTTAGGGAGGTGAACTTCAGGTCATGTTTTTCTATTTCTGGAAAATACTTTTCTATTATCTAGAAAATTTTTATATACCTATGTATAGTATTGAGTATTTAAAATATTCAGAACTTATACTATGCTACGTGTAACAATCTACAATATGTGTTTTTCACTCAGCATTATGTCTGGGATCTCTGTCCATGTTGCATCACATGCACATGGCTTTTTCATTTAAAATTCTACTGCGTTCCATCTGAATTATCTATTCCACTACTAATGGATGTTTGGGTTGTTTATAATGCAATTTCATGAATGCTGGTGTAAGCATTCTCAAACAGTCTTCTGGGACACAAGTACAATAGTTTCTATAGGTTATATACTTAGAAATGGTGTTGTTGAGTAGTAAATTATGTCCCTTATAAAAATTACTGATCTGTTGCCAAGTTGTTCTTAAAAGTGGTTGCAGCAACTCAGTTGCTTCCAGAAGTGTACACTGTTACCATCGCTGTGTGAGGTCAGACCTTTTGATCCACTGATTCGAGGAGTATGAAATTGTATTCTGTGGTCACTTTAGTAGGTGATGCTTTGGGTTGCTACTTGAAGTTTTTCCTATTGGGTTCCTACTTTTTTGTTTATATGTTTGGCTCATATTTTCTAACTCGTTTCTGAACAGTTTTTTTTTTGGCCACGCTGCACGGCTTTCAGGATCTAAGTCCCCGACAGGGGATTGAACCTGGGCCACGGCAGTGAAAGCGCTGAGTCCTAACCACTGGACTACCAGGGAATTCCCATCTGTGGACATTTTTATCTGTTCAGAATACTGTTTCCTACCTGTGTATGCATTACAAATAACTATTTGTATTCTGTCACTTGTTTGTATTACCTTATGTTATCCCTGAATTGATGCTTTTCATTTGGATGAATTTTTTTTTTTTTTTTTTTTGGTGAGTTGTACTTTTTCTTTATTAATGGTTTGGTGCAGCGTAGCAGAATGGTTAGAATCTTTGTCTCTGGAGCCAGACTGCCTGAGACGGAAGCTGGGTTGCCACTTTGCCATCCTATCCTGTCCTGTCCACGTTATCTTATCACATTGCATTTATGAAGACCTTCAGTACAGTGTTGAACAGTAGCGGTGGTTGAAGGAGGTGGGTCAGTGGAGATCCTTGTGAAGTGGCAGCATTGTCTTGATTGGGAATTAAGAAATTCTTTTTTAGTTTGCCCTGTGAAGCAGGCATTGAGGATGGCTTTTGTTGCTGATGCCTCATCCTCGTAGGGGCTTTGGTCAAGTGATCATGTGCTCGGAGTGGTGATACGATACATCAGGATAGTCAGAAACGCTGAAAACTATTTTAGGTCCACCACTAATTTGCTGTTTTGACTTCATATGTTTTTAAGTTTCCATTTTATTTTTTGATGTCCCTTACTAGACTCATGAGGATAATGCAGGTCAATAATACTGTTCCAAAAGTCTGAAATAGTATCTGGCATATTACAGGTACTTATTGAATGATGAAATTAATGATCTTGCTTTAGTTACATCTCTGTTCAATGATATCTGTAAAATGGGGTCATTGGAACTTGCTGTAGCTCCCACAGTGAGTTGGGAAGATTAAATCAGATGTGCTTTGAAAAGCTACCCAGAGATTATGATGACCATAGGTCTTGGTGGATAACAGTAGACAAGGAAGCACAAGTAGGTGATACATTTTTCCCACACTAGAAAGTGAATTCTTTGAAAAAAGGAATCTTGTCTGCCTTGTTTATGACTGTGACCCAGGTGCCTAAAATAGTGTCTGGAACTCAGATATTTATTGAATAAATGGAATACAGTAAAATTTAATCAAGATCTTTATTTGACTCAGAGAAAATAAAGGAGAACATAAAGTTGAATTCAGGGGTTTGATATGAGAACATATATATGAATGAGAGTGTATATGAGAAGAGTGAAAAGGAAAAAAGCAGAAGAAAAAATGGGTAAGAAAACTATAAATGAGAGTAAAGAAGACATTGTCTAGGACTTAAAAAAATCCTAGACTGAAAATGTCAATTTGATGTTTGAGCTTGTGTTACTGAGTGGGATCGATTGAATCTGACTGCATGAAACTGGTCATTAAGATAGTAAGGGAACCACAATTTAACTGTAAATTCTTGCTTTAGTATTTTTAAGTCTATGAAGAAAGACGAGAGACAAGAGTGCAGATCTCTGACCTTTTGCATTCTTTGGAAGTGCTTTAAGAGCTGGACAGTTGCCTGTGATCTGAAAACATAATAATGTATCCTGAAGAACTTTGAATTTATAATTAGGTTTTATCCATCATAACATTCTCTGTATTCTCATAAAAGTAGTTTTTAGTGGGCATCTGCTGGTTTTGCTTACCCTGCATCTATTTCCATTTTTTTCTCCCACTAGCATCCCACTTTGTTTTGGGGAGTAACTTCCCAGCCTTGTTCATTTGATCTGTGTTAGGGTGGACTACTCTTCCATCTCCTGGAATGGCCATGTGACCCAGGGCAATCAACATCGACAATTTTTCTGGTCTTGCTTGACTCAGAGATGGAGCACAAAGACCAAGACAGGCAAAGACACTCACTCTTGGAACTTTGAGTCTAGCTGTTGGGAGAGAGAAGTCATTCTTTAACTAGGGCTTCTGCATTGACCCAGAGAAGAGAACCTACCCAAGAGAAGCCAACCCAAAGGAAATGAAGCTAATAGAAACTGAGGTCTGAAGATAATGTGTGAGCATCTGAATCCATTCTTCCTTGAAGCTTCTCTAGCCTAGCTATTTCACTGAGGTCAGCCAGTACATTCTCTACTTCATTTAATTTGAGTACGAGTTCCCTTGCAATTCAAAACGGTCTTGATTAATACATTTTGATTAAAAAAAACTTTTCCGTGGAATTGACTCTTGAGAGCAAAGCCCTCAGACCTAGATTGGTGAAAGTCAGGAGTATATTGGGACTTCCCTGACGGCCCAGTGGTTAAGACTCCACGCTTCCACTGCAGGGATTGCGGGTTCCATGCTGATGGAGGACTAAGATCCCATATGACTCATGGTGCAGCCAAAAAAAAAAGAGTATATGTGTATATGTCACACACCATATTCTAGGTAATTAGTTATTGAAAACATATCTTTAGAAACTTAACCTCTCATCAATGTTTGTACCTCTGTAGCTAGAGGTGGTCGAATTAGATGATCTCAAGCTTATTTCTAGGTCAAAGTGTAAAAGTCTGAGACAGCTTTTCTTGCAATGACCTTATGATCTCTCTTGTATTTGCTGACAGCTCCTGATGACCAAGACTAACTCTTACCACTTTCCAGAGTATACCCTGCCATTCATCCCCCTTTCTTATTTCTGCTTATGTTTCCTAGTGTCCCATAACACAAGAAGGCACTGCAGCTGCAATAATGGTGATGAAAATAGCTATCATTTTGAATCCCCACAATACCAAGGACTTCACATATGTCATTTCACTTAATCTTCTGAAGAACTTAATGACATAGGAATTAATATGAAATATATAATCACTGATCCACCATGAGACTCTTGGGGTTATTCAGTTTAACTTCACCTCACCTACCCACCAAGTGCGGATAGGAATAATTTCTCCATCATCACCCTAATTAATGTCCAGAGTCTCGTTACCAGTTGAGGGGCTTACAGTTTCGCTAAGGAGTTGAGAGGTGTATTCATGGGGTGGCACTGGGCCAATCAGGTGAAATCTACCAAGTCTTTTTCTATAAATAAGCATCATTCCTTCTGGGTGTTTAGAGGTAATGTTCTGTTCTTTCGGCTTTCAGGGAAGATCAGTTGGTAAGTTCTTCCTTCAGCAATAGCTGGACCATTAGCAATGAGAGTGCTAACTCATCTCTCACGTGACCCTCTGGTCTATATGAGCTGTGCCACTCCAAGCGATCCTTCTATGAGTTTGCCTATCTGGATCTTCCTGAGTAGATGGTCTTTGATCTTTTAGGGAAGTTGTCCCTAGGATCAGAATCTAACCTTCCAGAGCTTTTTGAAAATTTTATCTAATTCTTCTACTTTCCTTTGATCCCTCTGCTGCCTCTTCCCTTTCCTCCTTCTTCTTCTTCCTTTCTTTTTGGTAAACATTTGTTTCTTGTTCTTTAACAGTTGAAAGGAAGGTATCAAACCCACAATGCAAATTATTAGCAAACCCTCCAAAGTTGCTTTTTCTTCAAAATCATGAACGTAAGCTTGAAACTGTATCAGGAAATTCTTAGAATTGATCTTTCAATTTCATAAAGAAAAAAAGAAAAAGAGCTAACTTTATTAAACATTGTGTAGAATATAAAACCATTTCAACCCTCATTTTACAGATTAGGAAACTGGGGCTCAGAGAATTTAGGTAATGAGTCTGATCACAGAGTTGTGAAAATGTAGAGTTGTGGGTCAAAGCTTGATAGGACTGAAAACAAAAGCCTGCTATTACCCAATGAGCTTAGAGGAAGTGGGCAGGATGTGGCCCATGATCTATCCTTAGGAAAATGATCCTAGAAAAATGTCACAAATAATGGTTTTTAGGAAAAAATCCGTAAGTCGTAAGTTTGGTCAGATACATACGTTTCATCCCGCTAGCTGATGAAGATGTAGAGTATGTCAGTTGCTCTACACTGGATCATGTAGAAAGCACGTGGACATGGTATGTCAGTTGCTGTGACATCCCAGGTAATGTTAGAAATGCTTCTCCATTTCTTTACATAAAGAACTAAGAAATTTCTCTGGGGCGGGGGAGGGAGAGCCATGGGGGGAACTTAAAGTCCATCATGAAGTATTCCTGGCACTACAGTGGTTGTATCAAGGTTGGGAGGGAAAGCTAATGTGAAAAAAGCCAAAATGAAAATAAAAATCTAGTGTGACAAGCTAAAGGTGAATAATTCCCTTGAGATTAATTCTGATTACAATGAAGTTTCAGAGACATCAAAAACCCAAGAATGACATCAGGATCAGCTGGCTTAAAATCTATTTATGAGGGGAAAAAGTAGAGGTCTTAGCTGACAACAAGCACTGCTTATATAACGCTTAGATGATGCAATCCTAGGTTAAGCCTTGAGCCACTGCATACAGTATTGTCAGGTTATATCTAGAATGTAGGCTTCTATCTTAAGGCAGTTAAGAAGGTGAGACAGTTCTAAAATTCTAGGCTGGCTTTATCTAAGGAAGACCAGGGAGTGTTGCTCAGAGACACGAAGACCAAGGTAAACCATGTTTTCTCTCTCTAGCCTGTTAATAGTTCAAACTTTACATATCGTAAATGGAACTGGTAATTTTCCTCATATTTGCTTTTTCTTCAGTATTCTCTATCAAGTGGTAAAGGGAATACCACTAAGATGAAAAGAGATAAGTGTCACTTAGCTGTGAGCCTGGCACATGGCAAGCTCTCAATGAATAGTGGCTTGGAATTATAACGATTACTACAGATCACTTCATTTAATCCTTCTGAGAACCTTTGAAGTAAGTACTACTTTTAACCATTTTTAGATGAGAAAGCTGAGTGTCACTGAAGTTAGATGGTTGAGCCAAGACAACACAGTTTGTAGGCTTCAGAGGAGGAGGCAAACTAAGGTCTCTCTGAACTTGGAGAGAGCTTATACTGTTAACCAGTAATCTCTCTTGCCTCTCAAGAGCGTCTAATATGATTGGATAATGATGATGAAGTGGGACTAGGTTATGATGTCCACATTCTCTTTTAACTCATTCTGAAAGGCTTACTTTCCTTTGGGTCTTAAATGTTCCCATACCACTCCTTTGTACTTTGAATGTTCTCAACTAGACAGAGAAGGAACTGCATTAGCTATTAAATTGAATACATGGCCATACACTATTTTCTGAATGAACTTTTTAGCACTTCAAAGACTTGAAGTACAGTTTAATGGTGTTTCAGTTGTCACTGGAATTAACGGTTGAGTGCTGTTGTGTGCTGGGTTTTGTCCCCCCTTTGGCTGATATTTAGAGAAGTAATTATTCTCCTTGAGGCTTGCAAGGATGTGTGTACTGTGAAACAAACAATAAAGACAGACCTCTTGAGGTGTGCCATGGATTATTTATTTCCCCTTAATATTCCTCTCTGAGAACAACTCACTGCCTACATTTTTGATCTGCTCTTTTTCCTTAATAGAAAGGTAAAGAGACCTTAGATCTAACTCTCCCAAATTTATATCATCACTAAATCACATAGTAAGCAACCCCCGAATCTTCTAGTCCTTAACATTGCCAACACAGGGGAGCAAAGGCAGAGTTAGCCTTTGCTGGACACTGATTAAACACATCCAAAGTGGTAGCTTTCCTAAGAGGCTCATGGGGCGGACTGACAGACTCACAATTGCCCTGTGAGGAATTTATTCTTCTATGTCCCCTCCTTTGTCTATACCAAGGAGTAGACATCTTTCCCCTGCTTAAAATTTTCAAGTATTTATTGCCTGTATTTTGCCCTTTGAGATATGCTGGTTGTTCGCCTGATCTCCCAGTTAAAGCAGCGTATCTCCTGCTTTCTTCTCTGTTATCACATGTGTTGGGTAATCGTTATGTGCTAGGTTAATGCAGGGGAGCTCCTTCTACTCTTGAGGAATAGACAGACCAGTTTTCTCCCATATTATTCAACACAGCTCCTGGTGTGAGGCATTCAGGAGATGCTTAATAGACATTTGTTAACTTGAAATGCCTAAGAATGAGGCAAGAAGATGATGAAGCCCTGGTTCCCTCCCGATAATAACCATGAGAAGCTTTCTGAATTAACCCCACCTGTGGCATATGGCGCATGAGTAGCAGCAGTTGTAACCCTTTCGACATTAAGAATATTTGTTGTGTTATGAGAGCCATGACCAGATAGGAAAGAAATGGCTGACAGGAAGTGCTCTATAAGACAGGAAGGGGTTGTGGGGTTTGCGGGAACTGTAGAGGGTATGCTACATCTAAAGGTATCCAAATTCCAATCTCTGAAAACAAAATAAAACAAAACAAGAAAGCAACCACAGACCTATAGGCTGTTAGTTGTTGGGCTCTGATTAAAAAGAACCTGGGACAAGTTCAGAGAAAAGCATCATGAGTATCAGGGGTTCAATTATGTCTTAGGAGGAGTAGTTGGAGCTGGATACTTTTTCTACATAAAGAGAACTCAAATGGACGATAAAATTTTCTTCAGATATCTGAAGGACTGACCAGAGTGGAATAGGACTCAGTGTCTGAGGCCAGTGTTTGGAATTCAGAAGAAGAGATTTTGCTTGAATAAGTTTTCTTGAGATTTTGAATGAATTCTGATGAGTAACGAGTTCCCATCACCGAAAGTGTTCAGGTTTATCTTGAAAAACTTATAGCTGGCACGTTGAAGAGGGGTTTAATTTGAGGATATTTATGATCTTTAACCAATTTTGCTACTTTACGATTCCTTGAAGGTCAAGGTGCAGAGAGACATTCTGGGTGCATGGATAGGGTGAGCATGTTTTCACACACAGTTCCTTGCAGATGGAGTAGGTGGGCTATCTGTCCACTGTGCCAACGTGCCCTGGAATTGGATATGTACCAAACGGAAGTATAGATAGACCTCTTCAGTCTCAGGCATTTGTCAAATCCCAGCCTTAAGGTGCGTAGGCCACTGAAAGAATATTATATGCTTAATATTTGACAGCAGTCAGCAATGACAAATATTAAGAAAATTTTTCACTCTACTATTAAATAAACAATAGCTTTACGTCTAGAGAATAAAGAAATTAGTAGGATATTTGTCTAGTAAATTAGTTATATGTCATAGCATAAGAAATTATCCCAGACCTTTGTGGCTGGAAACAACAATAATCGTTTATGATCTCACGGCTTCTGTAGATCTGGAATCTGCGGGTGGCTTAGCTAGGCAGTTCTGGCTCACAGGGTCTCATGATATCATAGTCGAGATGTCTGCCAGGGCTGTAGCCGTCAAGGCTTAACTGAGTCTGGAGGATCTGCTTCTGTGGTTTACTCACATGGCTGGCAAGTTGGTGCTAGCTATTGGTGAGAAGCCTGAGTTTCTTCCCAGCTGAGATTCTCCAGAGGGCTCCTTGAGTGGCCTCATAGTATGGCAGTTGGGTTTCCCCAGAGTGAACGTTCCAAGACAAAGCAAGGCAGAAGCCACAATGTCTTTATTGAAGTTGGAGGTCACACTTCATTTTTGCAATATTTTATTGGTTTCACAGGCCAGTCCTATTCATTGTGGGAAGAGACTACACAGGGCATAAATATAAGGAGGCAAGAAACACTGAGGACTGTCTCAGAGTCTGGCTATAATATGTCATCAGCCCTACGTTTGTGAATTCATGTCTCAAATATTCCTCCAAGTTTGAAATATCTTAGTCAAGGACAACTTAATGATAATTCTATATTTTAGGGTTTTTGACTTTTATTTTTTCATTTATTCTTTATAAAGTGTTTTAAAGGACAGCTTGACAACATTCCGTCCTAGATCTCTTGGATTGTAATTCCTCACAAAATCTTTTGTACTTGACTGCTAGGGGCAAATGGATTGGGAAAAACTCGTAAGACCAGATATTGAGCAACCTAATATTATTGGTTGAAACTTTGACTTGTTTGAAAATTTTAACTAAGGGTTAAACATTTTCAGTTCTTATACTTACTGCTATGTAATTAGAAATATACATAAAAGGCATGGAAATTCATGTTGTCCAACATTGGTTACTGATATTTAATATACTGCTCAAATCCTGGCCAACTCTACTAGTTTTTTAGTAAGAGAGTCATAAAAGGAAGATTATATTGAGTCCATTCCATCAGCTTTTTTTTTTTTTTGGCCGTACTCGGGCCTCTCACTGTTGTGGCCTCTCCCATTGCGGAGCACAGGCTCCAGACGCGCAGGCTCAGCGGCCATGGCTCACGGGCCCAGCCGCTCCGCGGCAAGTGGGATCTTCCCGGACCGGGGCACGAACCCGCGTCCCCTGCATCGACAGGCGGACTCTCAACCACTGTGCCACCAGGGAAGCCCTCCATCAGCTTTTTGATGAGCTTACTAAAGCTATCAAAGAATTGCTGTGTCAGAATGTATCACTTTTAAAAAATGGGCACTTGGATGAGGTATTTTTGTTTTCCTGGTTACAATTTTACAGCACTGTCAGTTGCTGATTTTTCCCCCTCTACCACAGATTGTTATAGTATTTAACGTTTATGTGTTCTCTCTCAGTACCAACTGGGGCCATGGCCAAAATTCTGATTGGGAGTGGGTGGTGGGATTGGAAACTATATATATGATGGCTGAACAGCTGTGATAATCTATGTTTTTTGAGGCAATAATCATGAATAATGCAACTTTAGCTATTAAAATAGAATGAGGGGATAATATCTTACTGGGTGGGAATTTTAAGGCAAAGTAGTCGTTTTAGAGTTATAATGATAATACCTATGGCTAGGTGTCAACATTATTACTCACTGTGCACTCAGTTTGAGGATGAAAATGTAACGTCTTTAACCCCTGAAGGACAGGTGACAGGGAATCCATATGATGTTGTCTCCTCTGAGAAGTCTTTCCCTGTCCTCCTCCCCTAAATTGGGTCAGTGCTCTTGCGGAGTGCCCCCAGAGCTCCCCGTATTTATCCACTGTTAGCAATTGTTGTGACTCATTGATATCTCTCACAAGAATGTTAATTCAGTGAAGCAGGGTTACTATTTAATTCCCAGCACTGAGAATACTATAGATGTGTTAGTCAGCAGACCTTTGGCAGAAAGTGAGGGAAAAGTAACTCAGGTAGTCTTGCCCATAAAAAGTAATTTATTGCTCGGTATAACTGAAAAGTCTTTTGGTATATGGCTTCAGGCATGATTGGGCCCAAGTACTCAAAAATATATGTGTCTCCATCTTGAACCTTTTTCCCTTAGTACTTGTATTAATTTCAGACAACTCCTTACTTTGGGGTATCAAGATGGTGACCAGGAAGCCTCATGCTTCAAGAGAAGAGAGTTTCTCTTCCTCAGTTATTCCAGCCTAAGTACCGGGTGCCAAAACAATTTGCTTTGATGAATCCATCTATGGTCACATGTTCTGAGCAATTCACTGTTGTTGGAAGGACAGAAATCTAGTAATTGATATGAACTGTCTACAAACAATGACCTGCCAAGCATGTGGAACTGGAAGGTTTTGACTAGCCGCTTGGTTTAGGTAAAAAGAGAGAAAAAGGAAGACATTCTGACCAGGAAAGCTATAGGAGCAAAGACAAAGAAAGGATCATGGATGTTGAAAAACTAAAGGGGCAAGTAACTGATGGAAATAGGATTTGAACCCTGGTTTTCTGAACATGAATAACACTTACCCTACCATTATGCCACACTGCTCTCTTATGAATGCTATCCTGTAAATGCTTTTTTATGCTATTTTTTATACCTTTATGTACTAATGCAGTTTCAAGCATTGGGTAGGGTAAGAGATCTCCAGACCATCTGGAGAAGGCAGAAGGAGTTGATGTTTTTAGCACTCCATATATTGGGTGAGCAGATTTTACCCACCTGGGTGATAAAGTTAGGTATAACTCTAAAGCTGCTAAAGTAACAAAAGAAAGATAACAAGTGACTCAAATGTGATTTCTGAAAATAGAAAGCAGATATATTAATCTATAAAGGCAGTGATTTTCCGGAAATGAATCTCAAAGCAGAAACTAACTTAGGGTTCTTACACAGAGGATACTGGTACAAAGTAGTATGTCATTGTTTAATCCATAGTTGTTCAAAGATCGAAATGTTATTGGTTGGTTCATTGGCTACACTGTATCCACAAAGGAGATAAGTAGTAGGCATTTCCCATTTCACTTTCATTAAGTGATCATATGCCTTCAACACCTCGCCTTCTTAGTTGCTGGTGTTCTTTTTATCCTCCCCAAACAGACACTCACATAATGTTCATACATGTGCAAAAGCAGAGCATCCAACTCCCCAGACATGTGAAATATTACATGACGCCTGACGTGTATACAAAGAGTACTTTGTGCAGGTGTCTTTGCACTGAGGTCATTTTCTCTGTTAGAATTTTAAATGCATGCAAAATATCATTAAGTAGTTCAGAATATGATTTATTATTAATTGCCACTAAGATTTACTGGAAATCTTATTATGTGTCAGGTCCTGGTGCCAAGCACTTTATAAGTGCAATCTAATTTAACTGACCAGTATTTGTACAGATTAATAGTGGTCTGGATAGAGTAGAGGCAAAATTTATTTAGCTCCTTCCTTGGAATTCACATTAGGAGAAAGGTTATTACTTCCTTCTCTCCCTTTTGAGTTAAAATAAGTGGCCAGGACATTGGTGTCTATTTCTTCCCCAGACCCATATCATTCAGGACCTGTCTGCAACCATGAGCGAGGTGGCTGTGAGTTTCTGTCCCAGCCAGATGTTTCAGGCTACACTTGGAGGCAAACAAATGTGTCCAGTGGAATAGTCACCACTTGTACTGGTGACCTTGTCTTTGGCACATGAAAATAGCCTCACTGAGCAGTTAGGAAATGCCTAGGCTGTTCTCTGATTCAGATGGGGGATCAGGACCCTCTTTTAACACAATGGTTTAAAAAGTGAACAAATAAATTTTGTTCATACTTTAGTCCCAAGATAAAAAGACAAATACTCAAAGTTTCTAAATCATAAATATGTAGGCAATAAGTGAGAATGAATTCCCTGATGCAACCAGAAATTATGGTCAAATTTGGAACATGAAGTTTCCACTTGGTGAATAATTCTTATACTAAAACACAAGTTCCCATTTCCCAACTGCTAGTGAGACCTCAGTACTATAACCATCCTTAATTTGTGTATATTTTTGTTGTTTAATTTTAGTTAGGTATTATTGTATAGGTTTTGTCTTAATGTTGACACTCTAGCCTCAGCTGACATAATTTTCATTATCCTATTTGGTCAGATGTATTTCTGGTTATGTTACATAAATGCTAGACCTTTGAGTATAGAGAGATGGAGTGCTAAATGTTCATCAAACAAAAGAAGTTAAAAAATGACCAAAGAACTACCAGTCTGGGATTTTCACCTAGAAGCATAATGATCCACTTCTATGACTTGGCTTACTCCACAGGAAGGGAGAATTGCTTCTGGCCAGCTGTTGCTTCTGCAGTATCTTGGCTCTATCTGGCAGGAGGAAATGCTTTTCCTTCCCTCAGGCAGAAAAGAATTTGGAATTTGGGGAAGCATTGAGGAAAAGGTCAAGTTTGATGGGAAAGGGCATTTGTAACAGCTGGTGAATGCTACTTTTGCTCTTATGAATCATTGGCTGTTTCATATTCTAGAAAGCATTTTTATTTTTATAAAAATCTCTGGAGTTTGCATAGAAGTACTGGTCTTTGTTATTTAAAACTTCAGATATTAAGATAAGCCCTACTGACCTCAGTGTTTGTTGCAGGTAATAATTTTCAACTTTCTTAGATAAGGTGAAAGAATGTGTCACTTAGCTAGTAAGTGAACCTAACTAACTGCCCAGCATCAAAATCTCAGTGAGACTTTGATATCTTTGATGTTTCTTATATTTAGTAACATTTATCAATCGATTAAAATTGATAATAATAGCAACTTAATTTCTTTGGGAAAATGGCTACCAACTGAAGGTGAATTTGAGGAAAGTTGAAAAGTGTGTTATTGGTGGGGTGAAGTCATGAAGAGGAAGCATGTGTTTCTTGATGTGATTGAAAAAGAAGTAGTCAACCTGTATTTATCAGCTTAAGCATTTGCGGTGGTCTCATTATATATTTCTTTATCAGTGTCAGGACATAAATGTCATTTAATGTGTGTGCTTTAGTAGGCAGTTTTATTTTAGTGTAAATAACAACATAGTTAGAAATATAATCACTATTCGGGATGGGACAAAATGAATAAAAAAATGACTTAGTCTTCAATGATCCTCATCTTCTAAACAATTACCAAATCTGCACTGGCATCTTTCCCAGCCCTGACAGTTTGTATTTTCCTTTAAAAAGGAAAAAAAGAGGGGAAAACCAGCATAGTGCAGGTTAAAGGTCAACCCTGCATTTATTGATGAAGAAAGAAGCTCAGAGGTGACATCATTGAAAATGATGGAGTAAGGCCTTCCAAAAGTTCCCTCCTTCATAAAAGCAATGAGAAAACTTGATACATTGTCTGAATCAACTTTTTCAGAACTTTGGAAGTTAATAAAGGCTTGTAGCAATCTGAGGAGTGTTCATTCAAGAAAAACAGGTGAATCTTCAATAGAAGAGTGAGCTTTGTTGCATTTGCTCTGTTCCCATCTCCCTCCTGGGAGCTCCACAGTAGCATTGAAAAGCAACAGATCACAATCATGGTGAAAGAATGGGAAGACAGAATGTGGTTGGAGCTTCTTCGAAGCCACATTCCCAGAGAACTGTTGTTATTTCACCTGTTTGATGGTTCTGGAGGAAACCCCACTTGCAAAGCTGTCTTTATTTGACCTGACTTACAGCTCACTAAGTGAAGAAAGCCTTTTCCCTGGGGACTTTTGTCAAAAATATGTAGAGGCAAATGTTTAACTTTATGGCTGTCTGAGGCAGTGGTCAACAATGGGGCAAACAATAGGCTAACCAAAAAGCTTAGAAGGAAAAGCTGGGGAATGAGAAGTCTATAAAGGCTCTGAAAAATTCCTGCATATCTCTTGGAATTTAGAAAATCATGAACATGTGTAGGGCTATGCACATGCCCAGGGCTGTGTGAATGCATAGGAAAGACCTGAGATACATGTCCTAAGCTCTCACCTCTGGTTCACCTTGAGTTTGTATATAAGCATGAAGGAAAGACTAAGGTAAAGTTATCAGCTGGCTGGCTGAGTGTTAAGGTATGTCCCAACATGCACACTGATCTTCTTAACAAAGACTGAGATGCCTATTGGTTTCAAGAGTTTAAAGAAATTTCTGTTTAATAATTAGCAACTACTAAGCTAACTGAGCAGGTATTTCATTTACCAAATAGAAAACAGAATGTAGATTTTACAGAATTAGTGCAGAAAAGTCACTAAACAAACAACAGTTAGCAACAATAACAAACCCTAGGGAGGAGGGAAAGTATAATTTTCAGAGTTTCCACATATGTCCCATTTTCAGCAAAAATTATGAGACATGAAAAGAAACAAGAATGGATAGCCAAAATACAGGAAATAAACAATTGATAGAAACTGTCCCTGAGGAAGCCCAGATGGTGGACTAAGTAGAAAAGATTTTAAATCAGCTATTTTAAATTTATTCAAAACAACTAAAGAAAATCATGTTTATGAAATCAAAGAAAATATGAGAACAATCTTTCACCAAATAGAGACTACCAGTAAATATATAAAAGTTATATTAAAAGAGCCAAATAGAAATTCCAGAGTCAAAAAGTACAACTGAAATTTAAAAACTTACTAGAAGGGTTCAACAGCAGATTTGATAAGGTGGAAGAAAGAATCATTGAACTTAAAGATAGGTTAATTGAGAAGGATTTGAGGAACAGAAAGAAAAAGTAAGGAAGAAAAATGAACAGAGCCTTAGAGACTGGTGGTATATTCAAGTGTATGAACACACACACAATCCCAGGAGAGAAAGGAGCAAAAGGAATAGAAAGAATATCTGAAGAAATAATGGCTGAAACGTCCCAAATTTGATGAAAAACCTTTATCCACACATCTGAGAAGCTGAGTGAGCTCCAGGTAGGATAACCTCAAAGAGGATCACACCTAGACAAAACATAATCGAACTGTTGAAAGGCAAAAACAAAGAGAGAGTCTTGAAAGCAGCAAGAGAGAATTGACTCTCATCACTTACAAGATTAACCACTGATTTCTCATCAGAAACCATGGACTCCAGAGGCAGTAGGGTGATATATTCACTGTGTTCAGAGAATAAGACTGTCAACCAATAAATCCATTAAAGCTATCCTTCAAAAATAAAGGAGAAATTAAGTCACTCTGACATAAACAAAAATTGAGAGAATGCTGTGTGCAAAAATTAAGTGTATCAAAGACCTAAATGTAAGGGCAAGAACTATAAAACTGTTAGAAGGAAACACAGGTCTAAAGCTTTATGACCTTGTGTTAGGCAATGGTTTCTTAGCAATGACACCTAAAGTGCAAGGAACCAAAAAAAAAAAAAAAAAAGATTAAAGGAAACCATCAAGAAAGTAAAAAGAGGGACTTCCCTGGTGGTACAGTGGTTAAGAATCTGCTTGCCAATGCAGGGGACACGGGTTCGAGCCCTGGTCCAGGAAGATCCCACATGCCGTGGAGCAACTAAGCCCGTGAGCCACAACTACTGAGCCTGCGGTCTAGAGCCCACAAGCCACAACTACTGAGCCCGTGTGCCACAACTACTGAAGCCTGCACACCTAGAGCCCATGCTCCACAACAGGAGAAGCCACCACAATGAGAAGCCCATGCACCCCAACAAAGAGTAGCGCCCACTCGCCGCAACTAGAGAAAGCCCGCCTGCAGCAACGAAGAACCAACACAGCCATAAATTAATTAATTAATTTTAAAAAAGAGATTGATTTCTAAAAAAAAAAAAGAAAGTAAAAAGATAACCCCCAGAATTGAAGAAAATATTTGCATGCACGCGCACACACACACACACACACACACAATGGATAATATACCCTTTTCCGATATATGATGTAATATAATTTTTGTATATGGTATGAGGTAGTCTCCAACTTCATTATTTTGCATGTGGATATCCAGTTGCCCCAGTACCATTCATCGAAAAGACTCTTCTTTCCCGATTGAATTATCTTGGCAACCTTGTTGAAAATCAATTGATCAGACATTGGTGGGTTTATTTCTGGACTCCTAATTCTTTCCCCTTGATCTATATGTATGTCTTTATGCCATTACCACATAGTCTTGATTACTGTAGCTTAATATTAAGTTTTGAAATTGAACTTCAGAGACATTTAAGATGTGGACTTGAGAGAAGTGATCATCAGTTTAACAGGCAGCTGAAACAGAGACACATTATAATCTTTATGTTCAGTGCCCCAGCTGGGGTATTTCCAAAACTGCATTTTGCCACTTGGGTCCATGTCAGGACATACAGCCAGAATGCTAGTTTATATGACAGATTGAACAAAGAAACACCACGTGGGAGTGTGGCATTTCTGAAACTTGAGTCACAAAGTACCACTGCAATATTTTTTGCTATAGCCACTTACCTACTATTTTCTCATTTGTTTCTAAGAATTGATTCATGTTAAATGACTAATTGTTTTAAATGACAACTCTATGTTAAGCACATCATAAGAAGTGTTATCTGTGAAATCGTGGGCTTTAAGTGCTGGTAATATTTCTTCTAACACACATTAAAATAAATACATAATTATTAAAAATAAAGTTTGCACACTTAACATGTAAATAAATTTTAGGAGCCATAAGGCCTACGAAAAATCTATTTTGGGAGATACTGCTGTTTGGAGAGAGCCTTCCTTTTATGAGGAGTTACTTCTAGTTTCTGTTTCTAGTTTCTGTTATATTAGTTTTGTCATCCTTGGTGAGCAAGGCAAATCCAGTGACCTTATCTGAAAAATGTGAGCAAAATATTTTACCCCAATATTAGCCATCATTTACCGAGGCCCTCCTGGAAGCCATGATCTTGGGATGGCCTACCAGAAATTACGTGGTCAGTTTGTCCATTACCTACTGTCATGGATTGAATTGTTTCGCCCGAGAGATATGTTGTTGTCCTAACCCCTAATACTTGTTAATGTGACCTTATTTGGAAATAGGCTCTCTTCAGATATAATGAAGTCAAGATAAGGTCATACTGGATTGGGGTGAGCCCTAAATCCAATGACTGGTGTTCTTATAAGATGAGAGGAATTTGGACACAGAAACACATTGTGAGAATGCCGTGTGACAATGGAGGTAGAGATTTGAGTGATGAGTCTATAAACTGAGTAACACTGAGGATTGCTGTTAACCACCAGAAGCTAGGAGGGTCAAGGAAGGACCCTTTAACTACAGCCTTTGGAGGGAGCATGGCCCTATGGACACCTGGATTTCCGTCTTCTAGCCTCCAGACAATAAGAGGGTACAGTTCTTTGTTTTAAGCCACCCAGTTTGTAGTAATTTATTATAGAGCCCTAGGGAAATAATACACCTACCTTTTCTTTTCTAGGTGAACTAGATGAGGGCAGGTGTTTCTCATTTTTCTCACTGCTAATCCTCAGATTCTGGAACAGTTTCTCACATATAGCAAATACTCAATTCCTTTTTTTAAGTTTTTGATTGAATTAATAAGACTTTTTAACAATCCTGAGAGTTACACATTTATTGTATTATTGAATAAATCAAGCCTAGGAGAGTTCAAGAAACGTGTCTAGGTTTACACAACTAGTAAATAGTGAGCCAGGATTCAAATTTAGATAATCTAATTCCACAGCCTGGCCTTTTCACCTTCCTCTGCTACTACAAAATATAGACCTGCTGGAACCAAATGATCTCTTGAAGTCTCTTGAAGCTGAGAGTCGAGGGGGTCTATGATAACATACAAGCTTTTTAGAGATCATTGCTAAATATCAAGTCATTGCTTGTAAAGGCATTTATTGAGGTTTTAGCAAAATTGGGATTCCTAGAGAGAAAAGTAATAATAACTAGTTTTCATTTTTTAAATTCGCTAAGGAGTGAGTGCTTACTGTGTGCCAGAAGCCATACATATTTCACTTGACAGATCACTTCATTTACTTTTCACAGTAGTGGTGCAAATTGAAATGATTATCGTTTCCATTTTACACATGAAGAAACTGGAACAAAGTCATGCAGCTTGCTGAACATCACAGCTTGGAAGTAGCCAAACCTAGATTCAGTCCAGACTTTGAAACTACAAATTTCTGTTGCCTAAAATGCTTGTACCCTCCCCTTAGCTGTTCCACCCTTTCTACAAGTCCTAGTTCAGCATCTTGCTGCCCAGGAAACTTCCCTTTCCTGTTTCACATCTTGTGGTATATTTGTCCTCTGTACCACTCTTCTGTCCCTTCCGTGTACTTTGGTGGGTACTTGGTCCACCTCTACAGCTACATTCTTAGCCTCCCACACTTACATACAGCAGATACATAATCCATGTGGCTTGAGTTGGTGATATAAATGGTGCCAAAGAAGGAGCTGTATGGATACCTGAGACACATTGTCCAAATTTGCCTGGATGACCACATTCTGAACTGGGTCAGACTACCATGTTGCCTCTGACCCTTTCAAAGTTTTTAATCTCTTGCATTAAAATCTCTTGGGGTGCATGTTAAAAATTCATTTTCGTGGGCTTCACTTCAGACTTATTGAATCAGAGTATCTTAGGGTGGGATCTTCCCAAACTCAGCATATATTATTGCAATGCCTACAATGTCTTCTCCCCCAGTTCAATGAGTTCACTAGAAAAATTCTTTTTGTGTTTTGGGTGTTAGCTGAGATGTCTAAGAATGTCTCTTTTCACCCCAGGCTAAAGGTGAGAAGCTCCTGCATTGTGTTCCCATTGAGCTCTTTGGTATTTAGCACTTTAAATGCTCTAATATGCTTGTATATTTACTTGTAAGTCTCCCTTTGGCATTTCTGTGAGCTCCTTGGTACCAAGGCCTTTCACTGTCATATCCCAAGTTTTTATCACAGTCCTTGGCATATACAGGTGGTCAATAATAAGATAGACAAATGCACCAATAAAAAAAGATCATGGAATTAATGAGCAATTAGGAACACTTAATTTCTACTCAAATTTCTGCCAAGAACACACAGGGACAGAATGTCTTCTTTATTAACTGTTAGCATGGAGATCACATTTTCCCCCCACACTCAGCCATTTTCTCAGTTGCAAGATTCGAGTTAGAATTGTCGTAGAGATGCAGAAGGAAACCACAAGAGTTGATTGGATTGTTTGTCCTGCTCATCTAGTTTGAGAAGGACATAAATCCAGTAAATTTAGATATTAATGCAACAACAGCCCTAGCCTCCTAAATAGTTCTGGGCAGGCTTGGCATGACTTCTGTTGAAATGCATGAAGAAACCAGTAGTGACAAACACGTAATTTTGCAAATCATAGTATTTCAAATAAAACACACCCTCTTGGCAATCCAGGCTAACTACAAATAAAAGGAGCCAGCGTCTCTTTCTCTTAAAATCTAGGATATTTTCACTTTCTATCATGTGGCAGGTACTTTATTGTACAGGCATTTAATAAATGCTTATGGACTGGATTTAAGTAGCTAGTAGCCTTCACTCTCATGTGTATGGGAAGAAAATAATGCTTTGGGGAAAAAATTTCTTTGTGGTCCACACATTTGCACAAGTCTGCCTTTGGAGAGGAGAGAAAAATCTGCTCTGTTCACCCAATCAATGAGCTGGTGGTTTGTAGAAAAATTCTTAGATCACAATAGAAAATATTCTTAGACTTGGTCTTGAGTTTATCTCTAACTAGCGAGGTGGCCTTAGATAAGACTTTTGACTTCTTTTATGCTTTTATGTCCTTACTTGTCTGAGGAGGAAAATTCCAGCCCTTTTGTTAGCTCATATGTTTATTCTGAGGATTTAATAAGACAATGTGCTAAGGAGGGTTTATCTTGTATATAATAAGCAGTCAGTTTAAAAATATCAAGAATAAATAAATAAGTAAATGAACTGATGTTTATGAAAGGGCTCTAGAGCTATAGAAGTACTCAAAAATATGAAATTAAAAGATTAGAAATTTCCGAAGAAAATTATTTCAGAAGGACTCAGGCTTCTTCCTACTTAGCCAGGATCAGTTAATCTCATCATTTGAGCACCATGCTGTGTCAGAGTAAGTCCTGAAGAGGAAGGGCCATAGATTGGATAAGTTTGATAGAAGGAGAAAAGGTAAGGGCTTATGGAAGGAAGAAATGATTGGAGCCCAGGTGGAATGTTCCAGAGTGGGCCCATGGATTGCCACACCTTGGGATCTGAGGCAACGAAAACCTGGTGGCAATAAGGAAGAAGAGCAGAGAAAAACCTAAGCTGAAAAGCCAGCTTCTTTGTACTGCTGTTGAGAAAGTTTCCAACGTACATGAAGAGTTCTGTGCTTTAGGCACTGGGGTCATAAGCAGTGATGTGCTGGGTAATATTGAACAATCAGTTCTTCAGAGACAAAAAGGCTTGACTGTAGCTTTAGCTGATTTCCATGGTGTAAATACATCCACTGTGGCTGATTTCAAGCCACCACTGGTTTAACAATAGGCTTGTAAAATTTCTGAAAATTTAATAATCAGCTCTTAGGAGACAATGTGAACCAACTCTGGCAAAACACTATATAAATTAACTGTGGAGTCATGAAAACTTATTATGGAAGCTTTCAAAGAGTAGCGAGAATTGGCTAACAGACTCTCATGTTCCCATTACCTAGTTTCAGTTATGATCAAACCAGGCAAATTCTTTTTTCATCTGTACCCCACCTGCTCCTTCCATCCCCAAATGAATTATTTTGAAGCCTGTACTACAGTATGTCTGTAACAGGTAAGGGCTCTTTAAAAATATAACCACAATACAAAAAACACTAACAGCAATTCCTTAACGTCATCAACTATCCAGTCTGTGTTCCAATTTACCTGACTGCATGTATACATTTTTGGGGGAGGAGGGGTGTACAGGTGGTTTATTCAAATCAGGATCCAAACAAGAGCTATGCATTGCATTTATTGGATATATCTCTTAAGGCTCTCTTAACCTATAGGTTCCCTCTTTCTTTCCCCACCCCCTGTATTTTCTTTGCAATTTATTTTCTGGGGAAACCAGGTCCCTTGTCTTGTAGTTTTCCACAGTTTGGATTTTGCTGATTGTGCTTCCATGGTGTTACTAATGTGTTCTCCTGTCCCCAGTTTTTTTTCTGTAGAGAGGTAATTAGATCCAAATCCTTCATCTGATTTAGGTTCTATGTGTGTGCGGGTGTGTGTGTATGTGCATACACATGGGTCTTTTATGAGGGGGCATAATGTGTCTGGCTCTCTCTCTTTTACTGATATTAAGATTGATCAGTGAGTTCAGCCTGAAATGGATGACGTTCAGCGTTGCGAAAAAAACCACCCAAAATCTGAGATAAATACTTTCTTTCTGAGTCTTGAAGTTGCCTTTTTACCACAAACATATAAATCAATATATGAGTATAAACAGTTACTAAATCAACCCATCTATTTTATTCATGATCACTTCACATTTGAAAGGTCTTGCTGTGTTTATTTTCTTTGAACTGAATTTGGGGCTTTGACTTGGAAGCCATAAATCCATTTTTTGATGAAATACGACTTAGCTACTAATGCCAGATTGGAAAACATTCCTTGCTAATTTTTCTTCTGACCACTGGTTTGGTAAGTAGTAAGCATTCAGTTTCATTCTGTTCAGAGTAACACACCAAATTCAGCTTCAACGTTAGAGAAAGTTTTTTTCTTTAATGTTTAATTTTTAATGGACAGAGCATTGCCAGGGACATTCAAATCTGCCAGCTTGTACAGGCAGAATTTGAAGGATGCCTAAGGTGTGGGCAGATGAACAAGTTCTGTCGCCTGGAGTTTAGCTGCTGCTTCTAACTTTCTCTAGCCACTAGTTAGGCCTTAATATACTTCGAAGGTTGCTCTTCTCATTTGAACTGTGTGTGACTTTGGCTGGAGGGGAGTCCTATGTCCCAGTGATAAAAGAACACATAAAACAACCCAGTGCCTGATCCGTCTCCCTGGCTGTCAGTGAATCATGTCTAATAGCATCTCTATGCCGTTTGTGCCAATTTGCTTGCAATGGCATCCTTTTTCGTGGGCTTGCTGCTCGGCAGGCCCTGAAGCAATCTATGAATAACTTCCCAACAGATGCTGTTTATGAATTGAAGCAAATGGCTTCCCTGTTTCTCTTTTTTCTCACTTCAATAATTTTCAGTTACATTACGATGAATATTTATAGTCCTGTAGCAGTGCATAAAAATGGAGGAACAAGAGGACCTGGGCATTGTTTCATACGTGAGTGCTGTTCTAATGGGTTTTGGCTGACTGGTTTTAATAATGTTCTGTTGATGGACTGAAAAGAGGATGAAAACTATAGATCAGTCATTCTCATTCACTGTTTTAGCAGGATAGGCACTGATGGAGCCCTGGCTGCATCCATCGTGCACATATGACACCTTAACGCACCAAAACAGCCCGTCCTGTAGTATGTCTCCTCTTGATACATCTTTTGAGTGATTTCAAATACTTGACTTCACCAGACACTCTTGACACTCATGTAAGGGCTCATCAGGTTGATTTTACCACTCTCTACAGGCATGGTATGACCATGTGTGATTCAAGTGACTAACTGCGTTAGAAGCCACAGCCCAACTAACATAGTATTTACATTAAAATGTCAAATCACAAGGAATATGTTGGTTTTGATTTGCTGGCTTCTTTTATAGAAAGGTACTGGGCCACATTTTACTCTAAAATGTCTTTTTCAACGTATTTTGTAATTCCCTGTTCTCTTAAATATTACAAAAATGAGAGGACTTATATCTAAACATAGCTCCTAAATTTGATTCTAAGGAAACGACTCTGTCTTCAGTGGCTTATGTTTCAAATAGCTGATGTACCTTACTTGAATTTTCTACTTACAGTAATGAGTCAGTTAACTAGCCTATATTTTCCAAACCATTGACTGTGTCATATTTGCCCACACACAAATAATTGCCTCTTTGGCTATTTGCTTATAAATAAGAGTGCTGGAAATTGTATGTAAATGTGTATATGCATGCACAGTGAATATATATTGAAGCCTCCCCAAATATTCAAATTGTTCCTTTTATGAAACGTTCAGCAACTACTGAAATGAAACCATATTTATTATGCATGCAAACCCACCGTATTTTCACCACCTATCATTTGTATGCTCTACGCAGAAGGTTGTGCTGTAACACAACAATAAAAAGTACAAAAGGCAATTGGAAGAGGAGTATGTTTCTTGCTCTAACTGCAAAATGTGCAAAGAGTGATTTTCCTTTGAAAAGGGGTAGTATAACCCACAATCCTGAAATATTTTAAAAATTAACAAAAAGCTGGAGAATTTAATATTTGATAGAGAAATGTTATTTTTTAAAAAACTAATACACAGCATAATGTCTCAAAATGATTATCCTGCCACAAAAATACAGAAGTTAAAAAACTCTGGAAAGATTTCCGGGCCTGGAGCAAAAGAGCTAAGAATAGAATAGAGTGAGGTCCCTACTTTTGCAGAACAATTCAGCATAGCACGTTTCCATTTGTTTTAAATAATGGTAATACATTGTCAAAGGAACAAATGTAAATGGTACATGAAGCTAATGTGAAAATTGTTCCCCTCACTTTGATAACTGTAGTTAACGGTGATTTGTATATACTTTTAGGTGGTTATATTGAGTTTGTAGCTTTTATATAAGCATGCTTTACTTCATGCGTAAGATTTTCTCTTCCACTATTGAAAATTTCTAGATATTTATTTCCTTTTTGCCTCTGGTTCTGTGGTCAGCAACTGCTCTGATTTCTAAGTAGGAAAGCCTTTTATTCAATTTGTTTTCTTCCATATTATCCCTTTACCCTAGAGTGACTTAGAGTTTAAGTATGATCTTGGAAAAGCAGGAGGAGACTTTCGGGAAAATTGTCTCTTGTTGATGGTCCTTTTTATAGTGGCTACGTCAGGGAATGGGTCCACTTCCCAGAGCATGGGTGCTGCAAAAATATTTGGGTGTGGAGGGTTGTGTGTGAGAAACTGACAACTAGAATGTTCCCAAGCCATGCTAACCCTGCTGGGCTTTTGAACCTAGATCTGTATGGCACCAAAGACATCCTCTCGAACAGTGTGCTCCCCCAGCCTCTCACAGGAGCTCCCTAGGGACAGAGGTGGGCCAAACTCATGGATAGAAAAGGCCATCCCACAGGTAGTGTGCTCCAGATAAAGAAAACATTCCGGATCAACCTCTGCCTATCAACTAATTCTCCCCTTTCTCTGACTAAAGGTGTCCCCACATCAGGCAGAAACTGAGGCCGTAGGGATTGTGAAAGTCATTTGCAAAATACTTATGTCTGTGGATGTCCAAAAATATCTAGAAACATTGACAAATATATCACTATTATCATATAATATCATTAAAGAAATCTTCAAATTAAAGGAAATAAAATATTATCTGGGTTTCCAGACTTTATGGACACACCATTAGAGAAATGTGAAGATACAGATCATTTTATTCTCCTTAAGAGTGTGCTTTCATACATTGTGGTTTTAAATATCTTATTCTTTGATTCCAGTATCCAAGGTGACTAAATTGCTTTGTTATGTTTGTCACGTCTCACCTTTCTCATCTCTCCTGTCATATTCCTCCATATAATTCATTTATCCATCCATCTCTTCGTTTATTTGACAAATAATATTTGTTGAGCAATTACTGGCAGTCAGTGTAGTCAGCGCTAGGGATTCCCTAGTAAATAAGAAAGAGCTTGAACCCACCCTAAGGGAATACTACCTCTAATGGGGTTTTTGGAAAATCACAAAGCTTATTCTGACACAGTGAGATAAACATTAGAATAAGTAAGGGGGATAATATGTAAATGTTCCTGGACAGGTAGGTTTGGGGTGGGGGAGGATGGTGTATAAACAGAGATCTGAAGGCTAGATAAGAGTTGGCAGTGAAATGCATAGGAATGATATAAAAATGTTCCGTGCAGAGGGATGAGAATATGTAAAGACCAAGTGGGAGAAAAGATCATGGCTTTGAGAAGAAATGAAAGAAGGTCTGCATGTCTCATGTCAGAGTGTGATGGGTGAGTGGGAGCCTGGGTGAAGACAGAGTCAGAGCAAAGGCATCATTGGAGGTGAAGACTGGAGAGCCGAAGTGGTGTGGATGGGCCTGATTTTAAAAGGCTGGGGAACGCATGGTAAACACCCTGGGTTCCATTATTCTGAGGGTCGTGGGAGTTCAAGATGAGTTTTAAGCGGAGTAAGGACATGAATTTTTCATTTTCAAAAGATTACACTGTGAATACAGCATGACAGGTACATTGGGAAAGCAAGACTGAGGGCAGTGAGGCTGCTTAGAATGCTGCTGTGGTCCAGTTGAGAAGTGATGGTGGTCTGAAGTGAGGGTGTCCACAGAACTAGGTAGACCAGCATCCTAAGTCAGAAACCAGTGTATTGCTTATTAATCTCTTCCTTAACCTGACATTCAAGGTGTTTCCCAATATGGAGCTTACTCCCTGAGTTAATCCTTAAAACCCAACAGGAACCTGCAGTTGGGGTCCATAGGAATTCTATATGGTGTTCCGAAAAAACTGCCCGTTCTGTTTTCCAAGGCTTTTAGTGTAGTTATTGTCTTCTTTGTTTGTCTTACCTATGTTCTCTACGAATCTTCCAGATAAATTTGTATACATTTATGAATTTCATACAAATTTGGTATATCTTGAAGATCTGTGGTGAAAGGTACAGGCTTTGGTGCTGGACACACATAGGTTTAAGTCCCGGTTTTGCTACCAAGTACCTAAGTGAGTCAGGACATGTTTCTTAACCTCCGAACCCTGTTTCCTTACTTTTAAAATTGGTGGCATGATCTTCATTATCATCATGACCATCATGTTTATCTTTAAAACCAAACGCTGATCCATCACAGTAACCTTTATAGTGTCTGGTTCCTTAGACCTGAAAAGGGGTCCATGATTTGTAACAAACACCTCCATGAAATTCCAAGTCATATGTGGAGAAATGGTGTGTTAGTGCATGTTTCTTTTTCACTGGGTGTAGATACAAATTCAAACATTTTGAGATAATGTAAACTAAATTTCCATTTTTGGGAAAATCAGACTTTTTAAACATTAACACCAATTGACGAGTATAGGTTCTAAATTATTTTAGAAACTGCATGCAAAGTTTATATTATTTTACTTCCATAACCTAATGACTAGAGGTTAGATGTAGTTAAAAATGATTGTTGCCCCAGTTATCATAAAAGCATGCATTTTTAAAAAACACATTTTAAACAGCACAGAAAGTAACTAATGGCAGTTTCTCATGGAAATTACTTTTTTGTCCCTGGACAGAGAGTTCAGAGTCAATCAAAAACCGATCAATATAAACGTTAATGTAAACTGTAATTAAGGATGAAAAATAGGTTCTTGTGTGATGTTAAATAATGTATTTATAAAAATGCAAAGTAATGCTTAAAAACCAAACCATCAATGTCTAGAGGATGCACGCTGGTGACATTACTGCCAATTTCTGTACAAATTTTTATGGATACCAGCAACTGACTATAAATGCCTTATGGGGCTGCAGATGCTAGAAGTATGAGTCCTATGATATTTTAAAGGTAGTTTAGGTTTTCATGTAGGGATGACTCATTTTTAGCCAACTCTTGATATTCAGTTGCTGTATTGATAGGGTTGCATAATTCTGATATTTTTTTTGTGGGAAGAGAGGGAGATCTATGATGTATATGGGGCTCTTAGAACTTGAAGGGCTGGACATCTTTCATGTGTTAGCTGAGATCAACACTTATAAGAACTCACACAGAGCAAGAACAAAGATGCTGTCCATTTGAAAGCAAGGGCTTATAGGAAAAAACACAGGCAATAAAAGCTTGGAATAATTTTGGATAACATGTCTAAAAGGAAGGCATCACTTGGCAAACCAACAGGGCTGTCATATTGCACACCTCTAGGGGATGCCAGTTCCATTGTGCTCCAAACAACACCATTCACACTGGGAAGTACTTATTCCCGTGGTATACGATACAGAAAATGAAGGTAGAACACCAGTGCATTCAGACTTTATAGAGATATGATGATAATCAACTTATTGGTAAAGGGGCTGAGCATTTGGAAGAAAGGAATAAATTTATTACATCTTTATGTCAAGTAGTTTATATTTAAATATGAGTGATGTACTAGAAGTATAGCAACGCTTCTAAGCCTTCAGTATTTCTAATGAGTTATTGAATGTTTTATACTTCTAATGTGCTGTCTGATCAATATAGATAAAAGATACTGAACAAAGTTACAGCTTATATTATTAAAGAACTCAAATTTAAGTAGATGACTTGAGCTTGTACTACCTAAAAGCAAATTTCTGTTTCAAGTCACCAGCTGCTTATTTTGTATTTCCCTGTTTGAAGGTAATTTTCAAATGGATTCACATATCTAATGGAGGAACACAGAGATCATTGTCTTTAAACTTTGGTGCACATTCTACCTGCATGTCTGAATTTGCCTGAATGAAGGACTCTTGGGCTCTGGGCTCTTTGCTTTCAGTAGAGATTGAGGGAGGCTGAGGACTTCTGTGAATCAGAGCTCGTGAATATAAGGCATGGCTATAGCAAAACCAGCTGGTAAGATTTACCTTGTCAGGAATAAGGATAAAAATACGTGTTCCTCTCTACCACTTAGATAGTTAAGTGGCAGGATCACCTGATCTATATAGTTCGTTCTTTATAAAGAACTATATAGTTAGTTCTTTGCACTTAGTGAGTCCTCAGGTTAAGTTTGCTTTGTTCTTTTTATTACTTGGGTTGAAAAAAGTCTGGCTAAATAACTTGTGATTTCAACGGTACACTGTCTTAGATGTATTGTAACCCTTAGAAGAACGTGCTTCTCATGGGCTTGGTAAATATATCTGGAAAAACTGACAAAGTGTTTCAAGATCTAGATTTCTATGACTGTCTGTCTGTCTGTCTCTCTTTACTGTATGTGCAGAAATAACTTGTTTTAGTGAACTGGCTTTGTGGGTTCTACTTTTTTTCCAGCTCTACCCAAGGTGATAGTAAGAACTATTTATTGAGTGTTGACGCTAAGAAGAGTGCTGTGCCTTAGCAGCTTAAATATAGTATCTGATGTATTCTGTGCAAGAATCCTACAAGAGAAGACTCTGTAATGTTTTCCCCCTTTTATAGATGAATAAACTGAAGATCGGAATGATTACATAATTTGTTCAAGGCCACAAATCCAGTGGGTAAATCTAGGCATGTTAGAACTCAGTTTTTCTGTAACTTTCAATAGCTTCCTATCTGCCAATTGTGTAGACCTGGCAGGCGATTTCATTTCTGTAGATACAGTTTTACCACCTTTATAATGAAAGGTCCACAGTAAGTTACTTATAAGCCTTCTTGCAACAGTACAAAATCTTGATTCCATTAGTTTATTACTTTTCTATAGAATATAATTCAGTGTAATGAGTGTCTTTCTTTGTCCCATCCCTATTCAAGGGGGTTAGTGAATAAATCACTAAGCATCTTATTAGGACTTGTCATGGAGGGGGTTCCACCCGTTGGTTAAGCTAAGAACCCGAGAAACAGCATTATCAAATATGGATAATGTACGATTCTCCTCTCCAGAGGTCAGACAAAGAAGTCCTTCCAAAGAAGAAAAACTTAGAGGCAGATTCATTAGTTATAAGATTTTAAGTGCTCACATTTTATTCTAGGAATCGTCAGGGCAGAGTTTTTTTTTTAAGTCGGTCGCAATGCCTGTCTTGCAGGGAACTAAAGCAATCAGCTAAAAATTTATTTTTGAATGGTACTTGTTGTATCTCTGGGGCCTACCCTGGGGAGATTAAAAAAAGAGCCCTTTCTTAACTCAATTAAGAACACCACAGTGATATCTCCATTTCCCTGTGTTTTCTCCTAGTGCGAGATGACTCAGCCAGAAATAGCACAATAATATCGCAGATGTTCCTTTGCTCGGGTAGCTGGTTATTGCTTATCTCAATGATATTTTAATCCAAACACACAACTGTTCACCCTGTTTTATGGCTGTCAGTATTTTGCTTCTTATTTCACAAATGGAAGTTTGTGAGCAGATGTATCATTGACTCAGATTTACTTTTTCCCTCATTGTGTCGTGTGGACAAGCTAAGTGCTGCAGACGGTACTAGCCACATCTGCAACGCTAGACTATTGGATTCAGGTTGCTCATCTGATCTGTCAGTTCCCACCAGCTCGACAGCCCTGAGCTTCATTCTTCATTGTTAGGACCAAGAGATCAAAATTTGATTCTAGGATCTTAAGCAAAAATTTTTTCTGGTCTTGGCAGTGAACTGTGTTTAATAGCACCATGTTCTCCCTTTGCTCCAGGTGCGACTTTACAGAAATACCAAGGCAGTTTGCTCACCCATCATCATCTTCAAATGATTTTTTTTTTTTTTTTCTGATCTCAGTACACTGAACAAGGCTTTGGAAGCAGGCACATGTGGCTTTGAGTTTTGACTCCCTCTTGATTTAGCCTTATGACATTGGTCGATTCACTTACACTTTGATCTGGTCCCTTTCTATCCTCCAGCCTCATCTCGAGCTGCCAGTTAATTTCATTTCAGTCACACTGGCCTTTTTGCTTTACTGAAACAAGTTGCAGGATTTGTCTCTAGGACACCCGAAGCCACAGACTCCTAGGGGACTGATATACCTGGGGAATTCATCCTGCATGACACTGAGCTAGGTGCAGGGCTCTTAGCAACGACTTCCACCTACTCCTGCTTGAAAGTCAGTCTCCAAAACCACTGAGATGAGGCAGACGCTTATTGAAACTAACAAAAAATGAGACTGGCAAACAGAGACCCTTCCAGCTGACCTGCTGCAATTCTTAATCCAATTGCAGTATGATCAGCAGCTGGGAAAATTCATGGGGAAAATTTAAGCCAAAAAAATTTATAGCTCTGACTGAATATTAAGGAGTCCGATTCCAGGCCAAATTCCCTGTATAATCTCTCAGACCGAATCATAGGAAATTATAAGGCTTTTTCCAGCAGGTTGTTGCTCTCCGCACATCAGACTTGGCACACAGGCGTGCGCTGCAGTCTTCTGGAGAGAGCTGCAGTCAAGGGTCAGGCCCCCTGGGTCAGCCATGCTTCCATACATGTCTGCAGTCCTATCCCAGACGCCTCCAATGACACCTCCTACTCAGGGGCCATGGTGGAGACACTTCTCCCCTGGGGCTTTGTTCCTTTCCACTCCTAACACTCTCTCCTCTCTCCCCTCCCTTGGCCCATGGGTCCATAAAGATTCAGGAGGCTTTTGTTTGGGACTCCAGGATGAGATGATTTCCCACCCCCCACAACCCCCATGTGCATTGCCTCCACCTGACCCTTGCCCAGTTCAGTTTCACAGGGGGACAATAGAACTATGGGGACCCGGCACCTCTCTTCTGCATCTTAGTTGTGTTGTCACAGTGAGTGAGTGAAGCCTTGATGGTTGCTGTCATTTTGTTTTGGCTCGTTGTCCTGTCTGACCACCTTGACACCTGATTGCTCAACAGATATGCTGCTGTGTTTCCTGTTCTATGTGCTTTAATAGCAACAAGAAGGAAAGCTAAGATTTACTGAATACTAATTGTGTGCTTGGCACTGTTTTAAGTGCTTTACAAAAATGAACTCATCTAACAAACGGCAGAAGTAGGTATCATTTTTGTTCCTATTTTGTAATTGAGATAACCTAGACAACAAATGGTTAAATTGCCTAAATCCTGTACAGATAATAAGTGGGGAAACCAGGATTCGGATCCAAGCAATGTGAGTTCAGAGCCTGTACTCCTGACATCCAGAGTACATGACTTCTCCTTTCCTTCTCTTGAAAGAACTTGTACCTTCTGCCTGTGACTTCTGACATATCCCCATCAGTCAATCAATCATGTGAGTGAGCTGCTAGGACGTCACATCTGTGTCATTTCCCTCCTCAGGCCTTGTGCACATGAAGTCCACCCGTACATTCATCCTGGTGCCTTGTGTTCATCAGCTTAAACATCATTTTCTCAGAGAAACTTTCCTTGACTCTTTTCTGCGTTTATTCTTATATCCTCCTGTATCTCTTTTTTGAACACTTGTCACAACTGCAATCAAATACTTATTTGTTAACTCATCTCTGCTGCTAATGTTAGGTTCCCTATGGCTAAAGGTCGTGACTCTCCTGGTCATCATTGTACCTCCACAGTGAGGTGTAATGCAAAGCTCATTGCCGAGGTTAATGCAAGAATTGTGGTTGAATAAATCAAACTTTACTGTCTGTGTTTCCTCATCTATAGAGAAGGAAGAAAAACAATGATCTTATTGGGATTTTGTGGAGATGAGATATGATGTATCTGATAGCATATAGAGCAACGCTTGGCATATATTGTAGTAGTTGCTCAATAAATACTACTTATTATTAGGTATGGTAGCAACAGTATTACTCTTCAAAATGTTTTCTCCCCTTTTCTGTGGGATGATTATACAACCCTGTCCCTTTGAGGTTAGGTTAGGCCTTGTGACTTACTTTGGCAAGTGAAATGCAAGTGGAAGTGATACGTATTGTTTTCAAGTTGAAACTTTAAAAGTCACTGATCCCTCAATGCTCCCTTTTTTCCTCCATGAAGTTGGAGCTCAAGTCCCAGACATGTGCTACTCCTTCAGAAATGAAGCGTACATGAGATGCTGTGCAGCCCAGCCTTACTTCTATTGACATCAATGTGAAATGCGATCCAGAAATTAAACTTTGCTGTTGCAAGCCAATGAGATTTTGGCATTGTTTTGCACGATAGTAAAAATTAGCTTATGCTAACTGATATCTAAGTCGAATGTCAGTGCCAATAAGTTATTGTGTGTGTATAGTGAATCTTTTTGGAAGTCATTTTATGAGGGTACTTTTTCTAGTATCAAATGCTCTGTTAATAGTTTGAGACACATACATGAATGTATATACAAAATAAAAATAATAGCTAATATTTATCAATTATGTTTAGTAATTTAATAAGTTTTATAAATGCTTTGCAAGTATTAACCCTTTTAATCCTCAAAAGCCTTGTGAAACCAAGTAGAAACTATGATATCCTTTTCACAGATGAGGAAACTAAGGTGCAGAGCAGTTAGATTACGAGCTCTCAGGACGTACAACTCATAAGTGACATTCAGCCCAAGAATTTCAGTCCAGGTGTTCTGAGTTCAGAGTCTGTGTTTAATCAGTATACTCCATTGTGTCACGTTTATAAATGCACAAATACGTAGACATAAGTAGAAACAAAACACCTACAAAATGCTAAGAACAATGAATATCATTGATTAAATATGATTTAGTTTCATCATATGGAAAATGAAAGGATGGACTGTGTTGAGAGTCTTCTCAGATCTCAAGTTCTATCATTTAACCTTCTTTTCTTTTCTTCTATAAGGTGAGTATGATTCAGCCAGGAAAAGGATCAGTCTTATTCATTGGAATCTCCCACCTGTTGCCCTGCAGGAGAGTGCGGGTGGACCAATGTTTCAAATTCACAGATTCTTGGAAAGTGTACCTTCGTGAGAGTTGTTCTCAATGGGATTATTCAACACTCCCCCTTCATTTACTGATTTAACAAGGACTGTAGGGTGTGCCCAGTAAATATCCAAACAACCACTCTGAAATTGGCTAGATGGCCTAGAGTACTAAGAGAGTCAACCCCAGCTGAGATTTTTGGGTTCTCTGTGATAAATCATAGAAAGACGTGTGCTTTCCTTTTGTTGAAAGTGTAAAATATGCATATACACACATTTTGAATCATTTAGGAGGTAAACGGAAAGTTGAGGAAGAGCCAAAATGCTAGAGTTGTTGGAAGCAATGAGTTTTGAGTCATCCAGACCTGGTTTCAAATCCTAGCTCTATCTCTGTGTGACGCTGAAGCATTGCTTACAGTCCCTAAGTTTCACGTTCCTTGTCTGTAAATTGAGCATGATGAATTCCTAAATCATATGATTACTATGAAAAATAAACTTAATTTTTATCATTACCTAGCATATCATAAATGCTCCCAAATTAATAAAGTAACTATTATTTATAATTACTTAATTAAGAAACAAATCTCTTAAAAGGAAAATTCTACATTGTAATATGCTGGCTAGGTACTTATTAACCCAGATATCTCCCAAAGGACTTCTCCATGGATTGGTAATATCATGAATGTTACCTCAGAAAAACTGGCTTCCTTTTCAAGATGTTAGTGCTATTTGGCAAACAGGAAAAGCCCAGTACGCCCCAACTATGATTTAACACAGTGTCTAAGCAGCACCTGGATAAATAGATATCCCAAGGAAGAAACTGTTTTAGCATAACAACAACATCAGGTAAAGCAGAGACAATAAAATAGAGCAAAACAAATAGATTTTATAAACATAAAGTGAAAACCAAACCACCCTGGTAATTACAGCTTTCATATGATTTATGCCTTTAATTTGTCGAAATCAGTGACCCAAGGAGTATTGGCATAAAAATTTCGAATTCAGCAAAAACCTAAATCACTATAAGGAAACACTGGATTTTTATTAGTTACCTTCTTTCATTGACTTCTCCCAAACAAAATGAATTCTTCCCTGAGTGCTGCAAAATGAAGGATTGTACTTTACTAAAATATTATCGACCTGTGATTCTTAGCATCCAATACGTCACAGAAACACAGAAACACAACTTGACTGTGAAATCGCCGCAGCTGAATTACCATTCAGAGCTTTTTTTCCCCTTTGCTTCTGTTTAATATTAACACTTGATATCACATTTATTTGATAGAAATCAATGGAAATGGACTCTGACTAACTTGGATTAAAAGAAAAAAAACTTTTTTGGAAAAATAAGGTATAGCTCAAAGACTCAAGAGAATAGGTCATATCCAGCCTCGGAAAAGGACAAAAATCAATGCCAGGGATTTAGGAGGCATGGACAAATGACCAATCATTTCAGGTCCCCTCAGATGTGATGAAATAGGTGCATTGGATTCCAATCTTGAATTACTTCACTTAAAATTCATATACTTCGGGAAAACTGTCTGATTGTCCTTCACGGGCCAGAGGAGGGCAAGGTACCTTGATTAATAGGGTTCGTGATGAGAAGATGTTCCTCACATTGGAGATCCCCACCAGCCTCCAGAAATGTTTGTAGTCCTGTTAACTAAAATCTTGATTTTAGCCCATACCTGAAGGTAGGTCACTAAAGCCAGACTTGCTGACACCTGGTTGTTCTGTGTTTTCTTAGATTATGTGTTTGTCTACTTGGAATCCATTCGTTACAGGGCCTATTGAATTAACTATATTTTCTTATTTACTGTATTCTTGATGCCCTGGTACCTGGGAGCCTTATAGACCCAGGGAGAGATGCCCTTCCCAGGGCTGACCACTTCTTAGAGACAGTGAAGGGCTCAACCAGGAAGACATCTCTCATGTGCAGACCCACCAATCCCAAGTCTACAGCCCCAGCCACCTCCTTTATCTAGCTCTCACAACCATGCCAAGATTTCTCCTGCCCTAAATCATCCCAGGGCCAAGTACCAGACACCTCGGGGCCATCCCTATGCCCCACAGCCCACTGGAGCGATTCAAACTAGCCAGTCCTGAGCTGTTGACTCTGTCCTGCCTTGTCTTTCCTACGGAAACCCCAGTACAGGCTCTGGCCGAGACTCTCCCCTCGTTCCTGTCTGTCTTCTGCCTCCTGACCAGCCTGACGCTCCCCTTTTGGCCTTTTGTGGTGTGGTGTGTCCCCCTCTCACGGGAAATATGAGTGCTAAATTCTTCTTTCCCTGGCATTGGCCTCTCCGTGTTGTCACTCAGTCAGACCACTCTAAATTAAATCCTGGCTACAACTTTAGAATAATGGCAAACCTAATTTTAAGAATTTTAAGAATTCCCACCTCTGGATTATCTAGGCAGTTAATGTTGGAGGGAAGAATAAAGAAAACTGTGGGAGTGACGGACCCTTTCGTTTTCACACCTATCTCCCCACCAGGGATGGGAAGGCTGTGTGTCCTTCCACATAAACTCAAATGAGATGTGAGGCAAAGGGAACGCCAAGGGGGTGGGTATCCATCCCTTTTTGTTGAGCCCTGTGGTCGTAGAGGGAAAAGTAAAGCACAGTGTATGGTTTTACAGAGGCATCGTGAAAGAGACTCCACCCAGGAGAACTTCCAGCAAGGGCCAGATGACCCAGGACAGGGATGAATGGTAGGAAGTCCTGGGCTAGGAGGAAAGTTGAAAGTGGCCAACTGGACAATAGGCACAGCTAGTGTCATGGGAACTGTAGTCAGAAGCTCCCAACAGGAGAATGCCCTAGGCTCAGCTCCTAAACCACAGCATCTTCCTGGGTTAGGTTCTCCAGGCCTCAGAGACCAGGCTGGGGAGGAAGCTGCAGAGGATGGGCAGGGGGAAAAGAGAAGCCAACCATACCCTCTGTGTTCCCTGTCGACTCTCTGCTCGAAGTGGATCTGAACTGGGGAAGGAGAGCAATTTAAATCATACTATGGTGGTTATAATGTACCTTAGACTGGACTTTTAGTTACTGAAATGAGACAGCTCTTGTAACTTGAAAGGGCTGGGAGAAGCTATGGGACTTGTCCAACTTTTCAGGTAAGAACCAGAAGGGATCAGCACACAGTCCAGGTTGGGAGAGACAGGGGGAGGAACTAGACCAACTTTTTTCATGATTGTATTTGATTGAGTTCAGCATTTTTCATATATTATTGTTTACACAAACAGCAAAGTAATTTGTAGACCCAAGGAAACAAATCTAAAACAATGTCATTACAGAACAGACACAGTAATTAGAAATACTAAGGAAGAGAATCAACACTGAAAATTAAATTATTGACAGAGAGGGAAGACTACACATGATCATAATGAATTCTGATGAGAGTAAAACAATAAGAGTGCTAGCAGATAAATAAGACTAAAACAACCAGCATAAGAAGAACTGATCCCTCTCTGAGGTGGCACTCCTCTAAAAGAAGGGAAAAAAAAAAAAAAAAGCAGACGTGGTTATTCCTCTAAAAGAAAAAAAAAAAAGCCTAAATGAAGGAACACATCTGCAGATCAGATCAATGAGCACACATTGACACACTGATCCAGGGACACCTTTAATCCTTTAGGTTTCTATGCATAAAAAGAAAATCATGTACTAGGGTAAGAAATCTGGCTGGCCTCAGACCTTTCCATGGTAACACAGTAACATCCAATGCCAGAAGACAGAAAGCAATGTCTACAGTGTTTTGACACAGAGAGGGTACCACTCAGGGAAATATTACCTGGCAAAGTTGCTTTAATTTCTAATGGTTACAGAGAGACATTATCAAACTTAAAGGAAATCAGGGAATATAATTCTAGGAGCCCTTGCTGGAGGAAAAATATCTTGAAAACTAAAGCCAGCCAATTGGGAGACCAATCAGACTAAGAATTCAGAAATGACAAAGCCAGGAATGATAAAAGGTCCTATGGGGAACACTGATTGCATTTAAATATAAAGATAAAATCTTGTAGATACATGAGAGTAACTCAGTCAGTCTCCGTTCTACGCTCCTTTCACGGTGCAAAGTTGTGAATGTAGAGCCTTCCTTCTGCAGCATCTGTTGGTTTGGGTCGTGCTAACATCCCTGAATTCTGTTCTCTCTGCCTTCAGGCCCCCACAGGGAAGTCTTGAGTGTTCGGTCGAGATGCTGCAGCGAGTGATCAGGAGCTTGTGGTTTCATGTGAGGGTGAAGGACATCCCATTTGTCTGCTGGACATTATGGATCTAGGAAGTAGGATGTGGCTCTGAAACCGGTAGTTGTGATGGCAGTGGTTTTCTGATATCTGTGTCTGTCCCAAAAAAAGCCAAAGCGGCTTTTCAGCACCCCATTTTCATGACACTGGTAGAGGCAGTAACTCTCCCTTTGGGCCTGTTCTTTCATATTCTAAAGTAGTGTTACATTTTGAGTCAAGTAATTCTGTCCTGGGAGCTGTACCGTACATTGTAGGATGTTGAGCTTCTATCATTGAGATGCTCATTGCACCTGTCCCTCTCCCCAGCTTTTACAACCAAAAATGTTTCCAGATATTACCAAATGTCCCCTGACGGTTAACTCCTGTGTGGGCTTCCCTGGTGGCGCAGTGGTTGAGAGTCCGCCTGCCGATGCACGGGACATGGGTTCGTGCCCCGGTCCGGGAGGATCCCACATGCCGCGGAGCGGCTGGGCCCATGAGCCATGGCCGCTGAGCCTGCGCGTCCGGAGCCTGTGCGCCGCAGTGGGAGGGGCCACAACAGTGAGAGGCCCGCGTACTGCAAAAAAAAAAAAAAAAAAAAAAAAAATCAACTCTCCTGTGGAGCACTACTCATCTGAAGTCATACAGCCTATTCTACAGTCTTTGTCATCCTCTTGTTTGGTTTTCTGCTGTGTTAAGATTTGAAAAAAGGAAGAAGGTTTCAAATTTTTACAGAGAAAGAATTTTGGAACAAGGATCACAGCATGGCTTTCTATCACTGGAACAGCAGGGCTCTGCTTAGGGAGGCTGAATTACTTTCTACCTGGGTGTGTGACGTGAGCAGTGGCTGAGCATACTATACTATTCTCCCCAGTCCTCATTCTAGGGGTCTTTGAGGAGTCTCTTCCATCCTCACCAACCTCATGGTGCAGGTCTTCGGATTTTAGAAAACCATATAGCAGAAGCATGTTCTAGGCAGAGAATTTACTCTGCCTCACCCTGATGTCGAGTGCATTATTTTGTTTCTTATCATTATTATTTGTAGTACCCTAAGGGGTGCAGTTCTTATATTCTGATCAATTATAAAATAGCTATTTCTTATTCTGTTTCCCTCTCCTCCATTCTCTATTGAATTTTGGGCAGACTTCTTATAGCATCACTTTTCAAATTATAAGTTATAATAATGTTCATTTTAGAGAATCTGAAAAATATAAAGAATACAGTAAAAATTACCTATAATCCATCTGGCCACAGATATCTATTGTTTATGTTTGGGTGCATTTAAAAAAAAATGTCATCCCTTACATACCTCTATATGTGTGCATGCATATGTTATATTTGTGATTATATGCTCTTAAACCAAATTTCCATGTTAGCGTATAGTTTTCATGGTGCTTATTCACATAACTGTATTTTATGTAATATTCCACATAACATTACAATGAAAATGTAAATTTTCTTCCCAGTATTCTAAGTCTGTGATTTTTACGGCCAATCTTTGCCATCTTGTCTGTGCCATTCATTTATTCAACAGATATTTATTGAGTAGTTCCAACATGGCAGGTTCTGGCTTAGGCACTGAGTGAGGATACACGGCTAAACAAGAAATTGTTCCTGCCACTGAGGAGCTGTTCAAGCTGACACACATAAAGAAACAATTTCAATGCCATTTTCATTGCTGTCACTGCCACTGAAGCTGGGTGTTTTTTTGCCATTATTTAAAATTAGGTATCAAGTTCCTGATTGCACAAAGGACTGATTTAGGCAGGAAGCCAGAGATCTCGGGAAGACATGCCAATCAGACACAACAGTGAGCTGTTGACATCAATTGGAGGTTAAGGACAAGGGCATTTTTGCGGATGAAGGCAGGGGTCAGTACCTAATTGGGAGGAGAACTGGAAAAGTGATCAGGGGCACACAGCACAATGAGTCATTTGCCCAAGTGAGACCTTGGAGAGGCTTTGAAGCAAAAAAGTTGTAAGAGAAATTGATGGACCTATAGCATCAGTTGGTGGAACATATTTTATGCAGAATGTTACCTTTTGCTTTAGAGTTCAATGTCTGCAACATTTCTTAAAAATAGGATTGTATCAGAAGTAAGTTGCATCCATCCCCTGCTTCCAAGCAGCCATGTCCCTCAGCCATTACAAACAGGCAGGCTTGACTTGGATTCACTAGACGTGTGAAAGGAGTTCTGAAGGTCAAAAATCCTGAAAGTCAAGAAGACTATTGGTATCTTACTGTGGTTCTCCATATCTAGGGTTTAAATTGGCTAAAAAATAAGGCAGTTAGCTCTGGCTGCCATATAATCACAATGACATTTTGTTGCTCAAAGACACCTTGAAAAGTATTTTTGACCAAAGTCTTCTATCTGTTCTTATGGTTCTAGAGTATTTGTGGACTTTGGTCCTCTTGGGACAAAAGTCAGACTACTTACTGTGAACTGCATTGCGATTGCTGTGGGCAAAGCCACAGCAGTTCCAGCCCTGGGTGGAGACCCACAGAGCTCTGGCTTTCCCAGTAGCTGCCTGGAAGGGCTTTGTACCATAACCCAAAGGTGCAGGAAGGTAATAGCCCATGCGGAGAACTTTGGCCAGTCAGTGACAGGAGAGGGGAATGAGCCAGCGGATAAAGTGTTGGTACTATTGCCCTTGATGGACCGTTCTTATTCATGGCCGTCCCATGTGGTATCTGAGGGACTGGCTGACTGCACTGTGTTCTTTTGAGAAGCTGAGGCCAGCTTGGTGATCCACCACCTGGTCTTGGTTTCCCTTCCTTCCTGCCTCACTTCACCCTTTCTCTCAGTCTTGCTTCCCTAGGATTAAACACCCCTCCGTAAAGTGGGAACACATTTTTAAAATGTATGTCCTACTAACCAAGATTAGATAGTTAAACATAATTCTTAATTTTGAATTTTAATTAATTTCAAAAACGTAAATGAGGAGTTTAGAGACCATCTCCCTGAACATTATTGCAAAAATGACAGATTTCACCTCAAACTAGTGGTGACACTGTAACTAACAGGGCAGTCAGTCAGTGGCAGCAATTTGCCTACAAGGTCACCGTGCCTGTGGGGTGAAAGTATAAGGCTGGAATTAAAGGCCATCCATCTGTGTTTGGAGTGTCTTAGAGAAGTGTGTTTTAGGGTGCTAGCATTAGGTCAGTGGGTATCCCTGTTGGGGATAAACATAAATGTTTATCGTCAGAGAGCTCAGTACACTGGAAGTGAGCTTGCACAAATTCCCAATCCTTCAACTCTGTCCGTGCAAAATGTGTCACTGAAAAACATGAAAAGACCAATTCATCCTACTGATACCTACTACTTTTCAAGCAGCCAGCTGGTATTTCTACCAAGGTATGACATGTACCTGTTCAACCATATTTTCCTAAATGGAAATGGCACCAAGAGGGAAAAGTTCTTAGGCATAAAATCATAATACATACTTAATACTGAAGGGGATGTTTTCAAATTAAAATAAGGCCCCTAAACCAGAAACTAACATTTCACTAAGCGAAGTAAATTGAGGCTATTGGCTGCTGAGAAATCTTTGAAGGACTGTCTGAGGGATCTAATATCAGTATAACCATATTGCCAATTTTCACTCTTGTCGACAAATAACTTAAAATGTCTTTCGGAAGCAGCAAGTTAAATGCCTAACTCTCATCCCCTGGGGACCAAGGAAGCAAACCAGAGCTCCCACATTCTGGCCACTGATCTATCTGTTGGGGTCAAACTTTTCAGTACTAATAAATATTTTTCTTGTCCCTGATTTAGTCCCAGCTCCAAGATTACTCTACTGTAACTTTTCTTTGACAGCTTGTTTCCTTTGAATAGTCTTGTGTTGTAAGAACCAATGGGAAATGAATAATATATACATTTGAAAAACTACCCCTTCTCAACTCTCTCATTATGGCCCACTGTGTTTTTAGTATCTTGTGTGTTAGAGGAGTGTTTGCCGTATTCATAACTTGAACTTCTAATTTATGAGCCCTTAAAGCTGCACTAATCATCAGCACACTATTTATATTGTACTCTAAGGATTTTCCCTCCAACTCCTATTCCAGACAAAAAGAGCATTCTTAAAAGTAATATTCAGTGGCTTCAATAAACAGGCAGGTCAGGTTGGAACATGAGCCACTGGCATTGATGTGTGGATGGTAGTATTATAAGAAGTTATTTACTACATGAAATGCCAACCTTGCCAATTTTTAAATGTTAATGACCTTACGGTGAAGATGAGAGGTTTATGAGTTCCACCCAGGGATTTCAGAATTTTGCAATCTTGGCATGGGAATGGCTTGATTATCTAGTAAGTCATTTTTACTTCTCTTTTAATTATAGGTGTTTATGAACTTTTATAAATTTAAAAGCAAAACTTTCTGGTATGTTATGTATAATAATTGAGCCTACAAGACTTAATTTAAGATGCTGGATTTACTGATTTGGGGGGAGGGCAAATTTTTTTTGTTAGTCCTGGGGGGAAAAAATGAACCAAAATAAACTTTAAATGGATTATGCAGATTTGTTTAAGCAAATCCAGAGTGTTCGCTGCATTTATAGGAAATTCTAAGTGACTCACTGTAACTTGAATGTATCATCTTTAGCAAAGAAAGACTTGTCCAGGGCCCAGCTTATTCTAAGAGACTTCGCCTAAATGTTCATAAAATTTTAGTTCATTACTTACTTTTTATTTATCATTTATGAAGCTACTTTAAAAAATGTTCAACTCAAAAAATATCTTATATTTGGATAATATTCCTTAGATGTATTTCACCTTAATTGATTGCATACTAATTGCAGTATTTTAGAAAGCTAGACTTAAAGTCCTTATTTTAAAAGATGATTAAAACTTGCACAAATTCCTCATGAGATGCTACTATAGTTAATAATGTGCTATGTGCATGTTATTTGTATGGATGATACCACTAAATCTATCAGGAAGCATTACCCAAACACATGCTTAATAATGGAAAATCTATATGTTCTCCTATTTGAAGTTACTTATGATTTCAAGAGATTTAGAGAAATTATTACCTTTTCAAAGTTGAATTCAGGAATAGGTAGAAATTTCTGTGACCATACATAATATTCAAGTTGGAATTTTCATTAATCTTTTTGAGAAACATATTTTGAGCAATAATTAAGTTGTAAGCTAATAAAAATGCTGAAATAATTTAGTCATTATAGAGGATACCTTTCTATCCACCCACTAGTACAAAGAAATGGAATGTAGACAAAAGGTACTCATGTTAGTATCATCAAAGATAATCGTTGTATCTTTTGGTATATTTAGTCTTTTATCTATACAGAGCCTGTTTTTGTTTCAAATAGTGCTACGTTCAAATATATAGTGAAATTCTACATTATACCTATGCTATATATGTTTTTCTATGTAATTTCAATGCAGTAATGGTGACATGAAAGTGTCAGGTAATTCCTCTTGCAGAAAATAGTTTTAAAAGATTCATCTCTAGAATTTGCCATCTGTATATCCTCTTCTGTGAAATGTATTTTCATGTCTGTTGCTTGTTTTCTTATTGATTGTTTGTTAAGGTTATCTATATACACTAGGTATGAGTGTACCCGGAAAATACACATTAAAACCACAATGAGATATCACTATATACTTATTAGAATGGCTAAAATAAGAGTAACAACACCAAGTGTTGTTGATGAGGAGATGGAGAACCTTGATCACTCAGGCTGATGGGAATGAGAAATGGTACAGTCACTCTGGAAAAAACAGCTTACAGTTTTTTTAAAGTAAACATTCAATTCCTATATGATACAGCAATTATTCTCTTGGGCATTTGTCCCAGAGAAATGAAAACCTGTGTTCATATACACAAAAATAACAAACTATACACAAATGTTTAAAGCAGCTTGATTCATAATAGCTAAAAACTGGAAATATGCCAGATGTCCTTCAACAGGTAAAGAGTAAACAAAATGTGTATGTATTTATTCCATGACATACTACTCAACAATAAGAAGAAAATAGCTATTGATATAGCCCACAACTTGGATGAGTCTCTGGGGAATTAGGCTAAGTAAAAAAAGTCAATCCCAGAGGATTACATAATATATGTTTCCATTCATATAATATTTTGAAATGACAATATTCTAGAAATGGAATACAGATTAGTTGTTTCCAGGGGTTAAGAAGGGTTGGGATGGGAGGGAGGTGGACATGGTCATAAAAGGCAGCACAAGGGATCCTTGTGGTGATAGAACTGTTGAGTATCTTGACTGTGGTGGTGGATACACAAACCTACAACACAACTGATAAAATTTAATAGAAGGAAATACACACACACACACACACACACACAAACACAAGTGAAACTGGCCAGTGTGGAGAAGGTAAGTTTATTGTATCAGTGTCAATACCCTGTTTGGGATATTGTATTGTAGCTTTCCAAAATGTTCTTATTGAGGGAAATTGAGTAAAGTATACATGGAATCTCTCTTTATTATTTCTTACAACTTCATGTAATTTACAATTATCTCAATAAAAACTACCCTAACCTCCCTTACCAGTATGAAGAAGCAGGTGATAGAGTTCAGAGCACAGAAACGTCTGAACTTCAAAGAGGAACTTTTGAAAGTGGAAGAGCTCCAAAGGTGCTAATGTCCAAAATCTGAGTATAAACTCTCCTCAAATTCCTAACTCACCACAAAACCACATATGCTTGGAATTAAGACAGCCTAGAAAAAAGTGAAATAGAAACTAGAGAATCAGCTGCCACTGAAATTCAGAACCGCTGGTGGTGAGGTTTGTGACTTTGCTGCATTTTTGGCTGAGTGTGTTCTCCAAAACACACAAAACTCAAGTGGCAGAAAGCAGGACGCTTCCTTATCTTAAGTGTCAGAGGTATGAAGTTGAGGCTGGAAAAACATCTGGAAATTTAGAGGAAAGCCCCCAGAAACCACATAACCGCAGAGTGAGCCCTAAAATATAAATGTAAAGTATACCCAAATTTTTGGCTGACAGCTAACCTCTGCAGGCACAGGGAGACTCCCAGGGCATGAGCCAAACAAGCAGCAGCTGGAAGCCAAAGAAAATTGATCAAACATCAGCTGCTGCACACTGTATGGAGGACTATTTCACAGTTTGATTCTGGGCAAGTAAATTGCCTGCTAGAACAAAAAAAATAAAACAAACAAACCAGTCATCCTCAGAATATCCCAGAGTCACTACAAAGTATAGTCTACAACATACAGTCTCAAGGCAAAAATTACTAGATATGCAAAGAAGCAGGAAAGTGCTTCTTTGCCTAACTGTGAGTGACAGTCTATAGAAACTGAAACTAAGTGGGCCCTGACAATGTATTGAGCAAAGATTTCAAAAAGGCAATTTAAAATACATTCAGATAATTAAAGGAAAATATAATTAATGAGTAAACAGATAGGAAATTTCAACAGAGAGATATAAGCTGGAAGAAAAAAAGCAAATGAAAATTTTAGAACTATAAAGTATGATACTGGATATAAACACCTCACTATACGAAATCATCAGAAAATTTGAAATAGCAAAAAAAAAAAATCAGTGAAATTAAAGTATCAGTAGAAATTACCCAATCTGATCAGCATGGAGAAAAATATTTAGCAAAAATAAACAAAACCCCAGAGAACTGTGGAGCAATATTTAACAGTCTAATATACGTGCAAATGGAGTCACACAAAGCAAAGTGAGAGAAAAGGAAAAAAAAAAAACTGAAAAAAGATTGGTCAAATCTTCTTAAATTTGCAAAAGAAACCCATTAACTTAGAAATTGAAGAAGCTCAATGAAGCTCAAATACACACACGCGCACACACACACACACACACACACATGCACATAACCAACAGTTCAATCTCAGTATCAGTACACCATAGTGTTCTACTATGAAAACCAAAGATAGAAAATGTTGAAAGCAGTGGGAGAATAAAAACACATCACATGCAGAGAACCAACAATATAATCAACAGCTGACATATCACCAGAAGTGATGCAGGCCAAAAGACATTGGACTTACATATTCAAAGTGTAGAATAATTAAAAAAATCAAAACCAACCAACCAACCCCCCCCCCATGGCTGTCAAGAAATCTATAGTTAGTGCAAATGTTCTATAAACATGAAAATAAAATAGAAGTTTTTGACAAAAATTTAGAAAACGTATTGCTAGCAGACTAGCACTTCAAGAAATACTAAAAGAATATCTTTAGGTTCAAAGGAACTGACACCAGATGGTAACATGGATATTCAGAAAGAAATGAGATGCACTGGAAAATATACATATGTGGTGAAGTATAAGAGGTTATACAAGTAATTTTTTTCTTCTCTTAATTTCTTAAAAACTGCAGTGTAGGATGTATAAGATGTATTAAGATATATGACAACAATGGCACAGAGGAGGGTGGGTAAATGGAATTACACTGTTTCAAGATTCTGATATTTTTAAAAAGTCATAATTCAATATTAAATATAAGTAGATTATCATGAGTTAACAATGCATGTTGTTATTCCTAAGCAACTAATAAAAAATAATGCAAAGAAATACAGTCAAAAGTTAATAGGGATTAAAATGACTTACAAAAATATTTTCAGAAAACCAAAGAAAATAGGAAAGAAAGAAGAGAGGAACAAAAAGGAGATGAAACAAATAGGAAGTACATAGTACAATGGCAGATTAAAATACTGCTATACAACAATCACACTGATATAAATAGATTACCTATATTAATTAAAAGGCATAGCTTGTTGGATTAGATTAAAGAAAAAAGATCCAACCATATTCTGTCTACAAGAGATGTTTATGGTACATAAATAAATTGGAAGTAAAATGATGGTAAATGATACAGTATTCAAAGAGTAAGCATAAGAAGAAGGGGATGGATATACTAATATCATATAAATTAGACTTTAAGACCAGGAGTAATAGAGACAAGGAGAGATATTTGATCCTAAAAAGATCAATACAACAGGAAGATAAAACAATTATAGATTCTGTATATCTAATGAAGCAAGAAATGAGAGAACTGAAGAAATAGACAATTTAACAGTTAGTAGCAAGTATAGTTAAAAGTTTCAGTATTTCCCTCAGTAATTGATAGAATAACGAGAACAACAGTAAGGATATACAACAGTAAGGAATCAACTTGACCAAACTGACATTTATAAAATAGTCATACCTAAACAGCAGAATATGCATTCTTTTTATGAACACTTGGAACACTCACAAAGAAACACTAATACAGGGCTATAAAACAAGTCCCAATGATGAAATAATAAAAATAAAAGGAGAAATTAAGAAAGAGAACATTATGAACAATTTTATGCCATTAATTTTGACACTTTAGATGAAATGGACAAATACCTTGAAAAGCACAATTTGCTAAATCAGCCTCAAGAAGAAATAGCCCTATGTACATTAAAGACATTAAATTCATAATTTTAGAAAGCTCCAGGAAAGAAAAAGGTAGGACCATCTGGCTTCACTAGTGAAATTTATCAAACATTTGATAAAGTATACCAATCTTTCATAAATTCTTTCAGAAAATAGAAGAGTCCGCTTCCCAATACATTTTATGGAGCCAGTATTGCATTGACACCAATACCAGATTAAGATATCTCAAGAAAACTACAGACCATCTATCATGAATATAGATGCAAAAATTCTTAACGTTATATTAGCAACTCAGGTTCAGCACTATATAAAAAGAATAGTTCATTCCAAACAAGAAAGTTTAATCCCAGGAATCCAAGATTTGTTTAACATTCAGTATCAATCAATGTAACTTATATTAATTGAATAAAGTAGAAAAACTGTTTGATCATCTCAATAGTCATAGAAAAAATATGTGGGGGGCTTCCCTGGTGGTGCAGTGGTTGAGAGTCTGCCTGCCGATGCAGGGGACACGGGTTCGTGCCCCGGTCCGGGAGGATCCCACATGGCACGGAGCGCCTGGGTCCGTGAGCCATGGCTGCCGAGCCTGCGCGTCCAGAGCCTGTGCGAGCCTGTGCTCCGCAACAGGAGAGGCCACAACAGTGCGAGGCCCGCATACCACTAAAATATATATATATATATTTGAAAAAAATTTAACACCCATTCATGATAGAAATTCTCATAAAACCAGCATTAGAAAAAAAAACTTTCTTAACTTGGTAAAGAGCATTTACAATAAGTTCACAGTACATCATACTTAGAAGAATATTAAGCATGCTTTGCCTAAAGTCTGCTATGAGTCAAGAATGTCTGCTTTCACCACTTCTACTCAGTATTATACTGGAGGTCCAAATCAGTGCAACAAGATAAGAAAAAGAAACAGAAGGCATCTGTGGAAAGGAAGAAAGAAAACTATCTTTATTTGCAGATGACATTATCATGTATGTAAAATTCTAAGAAATATATTTTAAAAGCTGTTAGAACAAGTAAGTTTAGTAACTTCATGGCGCATGAGGTCAATATATAAAGTGAACTGTATTTCTAACAGCAGTAATGAATTGTTAGAAATTGAAATTAAAAGTACAATTGAATTTACAATGACACCTGAAATAAGCAGAGTACTTAGGAATAAATTGAACAAAGATTGATATGTAGGACCTGTATACTAAATACTACAAAACAATACTGAGATAAATTAAAGAAGGCCTAAATAAATGGAGAGAGATAATATGTTCACAGATTGAAGATGAAATATTATTAAGATGTCAATTCTCCAGTTGATATATAGATTCATTGCAATTCCCACCAAAATTCTGTCAGGATTTTTGTAGAAAGTGACAAGCTGTTTCTAAATTTATATGGAAATACAAAGGGCCTGAAATTGCCAAAGTAACTTTGAAAAAGGGTAACATTGAAGGAGTTGTACTACCTGATTTCAGAACTTAGTATCAATCTTGGTAGAAATCTACCACGAACAAGACATATCATGGTCACGTTTAAAAGATAGACAAATCGATCAGAGGAACAGAGTAGAGAAAAGGAATAGATCCGCACATCCATGGTCAACTGATTTTCAACAAAGTTGCCAAGTTCATTCAATGGGGGAAAGGAGAGTCTTTTCAGCAAATGGTCCTGGTATAGTTGATGTGGTGGGCAAATGGTGCCCCCCAGAATGCCTGCATCCTAATCCCCCAAACCTGTGAATATGTTTGGCTACATGGCAAAGAGAAATTAAGGTTGCAATGGAATTAACTTTGTTAACCATAACATAGGAAGATTATACTGAATTATCAAGCTGAGCCCAGTATAATCATAAGGATCCTTAAAAGAGGAAGAAGGAGGCAAAAGAGAACCAGAGAGATGGCAAGGTGAGAAACACTTGGTCCAATGCTGCTGGTTTTAAAGAAACCATGAAGGAAGACGGCCTTGAGCCAAACAATGTGTGCAACCTTTATAAGCTAGAAAGGACGAGGATGCGAATTCACCCCTAGAGCCCCCAGAAGGAAGCACAGCCCTGCTGATAACTTGATTTTGATTCAGTGAGATCTACATTGTACTTCTAACATAAAGAAGTGTAAGGTAACAAATTGGTGTTGTTTTAAACCAGTAATCTTGTGTCAATTCCCTATAACCATAGAAAAGTAATATAGTTGGATATCTGTATGGGGGAAAATCTCAACTCTTATTTTATACCATTCTCAAATTGAATGGAAATGAATCATAAATCTAAATGTAAGACCTAAAACCATAAAAATTCAGGACAAAAACAGGAAAAACATCTTTGCCTTCTTGGTTTAACCCAAGATTTCTTAAGTATGACACTATAAGCATGAACCACAGAAGAAAAAATTGATCAATTGGACTTCATCAAAGTTTGAAACAATTTCTCTTTGAAAGCCTCTGTTAAAAAATAGAAAGGTAATTGATTAGTAGAAAATACTTGCAAAACCATATATCTGACTAAGGACTTGTGTTCAGAATATGTAAAGAACTTAGAAAACAAACAACCCAATAATAAATGGGCAAAAATTTGAACAGACACTTCACTGAGGAAGATACATGATGACCAATAAAGATATTGTACATGCTCCGTATCACTGGTCATCAGGGAAATGAAAATTAAATCCTCAAAGAACAATCACTTGATACCCACTAGAATGGCTAAAATTTAGAAGACTAATGATGACTAAATCTTGGCAAGACTGAAGGCAATGGAACTCTAATTCTTTGCTTATGGAAACACAAACATGTCACAGCTATTCTGAAAACAGGTTGGCAGTTTCCTATAAAGTTAAATATTCACTTGTTTTAGTGATCCATCAACTCTTTTCCTAGGTATTTACCGATGAAAAATGAAACATAGGTCTATCCTAGGATTTCATAGCAGCATTATGTATAATATCAAAAAACTAGAGTAAAGCTAAATTTCCATCACCTGGTGAATGGATAAACAAAATGTGATGTATCCAAACAATGGAATACTATTCCACAGTAAAAAGGAGCAAACTGTTGATACATGCAATGATATAGATGATTCTCAAAATCATTATGCTGAATAATACAACTTAGGTACAAAAGATTATATACTTTATGATTCCATTCATATGCTGCTCTAGAAAAGGCAAAATTACAGTGACAGTGCACATTGGCAGTTGCCAGGTGTGAGGGGAGAGAAGTGATTTCAAAGGGGTACGAGGAAGCTTACTTAAATGGGAGAAATGTTCTCTGTCTTAGGTAGATGGTAGTTACAAGGCTGTGTATTTGGGCAAAACTTGTCAGACTGTGACAAGTTAAAATGGGTGCATTTTATGAAATGTAAAGCATATCTCAGTGAAGCTCTTAAACAATTAAAATATAATGACCTTGTGTTTGTCATGTTTATTGCTCTGATGTAATTAACACTAATAATAAATAATACTTACTGAGTTCCTGCTAGTGGGTTTGTACTTCTTGAATTATGAGACTCTGTGAGCCTCAGTTGCCTTATAGAAGTATTGGAAATAACCAAGATTGCTCATTCAAAATAGATCAGCTGGTGTGCATGGGAACCAATTAATTGAAAGGGGCATAGGGCAATTAAAGAGTCCTGGTATGAGTATCTGGTGTAGATAAAATGGTGCATCACTGTGTATCATTCCTGGAAATAATGACAGTAGTGTCTCCCTCAAGATTATTATAAGGATTAAATGAAGTGAATCATGTGAAATGCTTAGCACAGTGCTTGACACCTGATTCATCCTCTGTACAAAGCAGTTGTTACCTTCATGCAGTGTGAGCTTTTTCCGTGTAGAGGTGTGCATCCAGACAGTAGCAGTCAAATGTTGTTTCTGCCTGTCCAGAATATCTTCCCCTTTCTTCAGGTAACAAACCATCCTATTTTTCCTTTGAGAAACTGCCCTTTTCCCAGTCAACGGGGGTCCTAGTAAGGCAGTGAATACCCTGAAGGTACTCAGGCAGGCCCAGTTGGAATGTTTGATCCCTATGCTGCAAGGATTAGATCAAGGGAGGCTCTTGATCCAAGCCAGGCCAATTAGAAACTTACCTGAGATTTAGCAACTCAGTGATGTAAGTTAGTGTTGGAGTGACTTGCAGCTTTTTGCACCTTGTTGGAAAAGCCTGAGAATGCAGCCCTCACCAAGGTAGAAGAATTAAAAGCTAAGTACAACAGAGCCCTAGGGACAATGTTCGTACTGCTGCAGTCAGCTGAACCTGTGACTTTGCAGTGTCATGAGTGAATGAAACGTGTCCTGCACACCTCCTTTTGCCTAAAACCAGTTTGATATAGGTTTCTGCCATGTGCAACCAAAAGAATCCAGTGTTTCTAACATTAATTTGAGAAAGACCCTTTTCTCATGCATACAGTTGTTTTCATTTCTTTACTTTTTTATTGAAGTATAGTTGATTTACAGTATTGTGTTAGTTTCAGGTGTACAGCACAGCGATTCAGTTATATGTATAGGTGTGTGTATGTACATAGTCTTTTTCAGATTCTTTTCCCTCATGGGTTATTATAAAATATTGAATATAATTCCCAGTGCTATATAGTAGGTCCTTGTTTGTTATCTATTTTATATATAGTAGTGTGTGTATGTTAATCCCAGCCTCCTAATTTATCCCTCCCCAACACCTTTCCCCTTTGGCAACCATAAGTTTGTTTTCTACGTCTGTGAGTCTGTTTCTGTTTTGTAAATAAGTTCATTTGTATCATCCTTTTTTGATTACACATACAAGCGATATCATATGATATTTGTCTTTGTCTGCCTTACCTCACTTAGTATGATAATCTCTAGATCCATCCATGTGGCTGCAAGTGGCATTATTTCATTCTTTTTTATGGCTGAGTAATACCCCATTGTATATATATACCATATCCTCTTTACCCATTCATCTGTCGATGGACACTTAGGTTGCTTCCATGTCTTGGCTATTGTAAATAGTGCCACTCTGAACATTGGTGTGCATGTATCTTTTCAAATTATAGTTTTATCTGGATATATGCCTGGAAGTGGGATTGCAGGATCATATGGTAGCTCTATTTTTTGTTTTTTTATGGAAACTCCATACTGTTCTCCATAGTGGCTGTACCAGTTTACATTCCCAACAACATTGTAGGAGAGTTCCTTTTTCTCCACACCCTCTCCAGCATTTATTGTTTGTTTTCATTTGTATGGTTTATATTTTTTTATTTATTTGAAATTTTAATTCTCGTGATCCATTATTGATGGTAAAAGTTGAATATTGTGTAATAAACTAGATTTAACAGAAAATATTATTAGGCCATTGCATATAAGGCTATCTGATATTTCCAACATTCAGGCCCACTGAGGCAGTTTGCATTTGAACTGGTTTTAGGCAAAGTCAATACCTTGGAACAAACTATGACAAATTTTGGAGAGTTTTATACATTTATTTAAACTTAGGTATACCACATTGATAGTTCCAGATCTAGGATAATTGGCACTCATGATACTTAAAATACATCATTAATATAAGGATTTATATCCTTATTTTATATAAAATATATTATTTATATCCTTATATAAAATGTATCATTAATATAAGGATTTCTTTAAAAATCCTTATTCATGGTTATGCTAATTATCTCCTCCCTGTGAGCAACTTTGACATTTGAAACCTGGTTCCGCTACTTACTAGCTGTGAGATCCTGAGAAAATTTCCTAATCTCTCTGTTTGTTTCCTCATCTCTGAAATAAGAGTGATAATTTTTCCTATTTCTCAGGAAGGTGTAAGGACTAAATGCAGCAATATAGAGAGGGCTTAAAACAGTGCCTGAAACTTACCTAGTGCTAGTTAAGTGTTTGCTATCATCATTGTAATCCATTTTCCTTGTTAAAGCTGTGTTTTGATAGGATGAGGAAGAGGATGTAGGCATAAGTTTAAAACATTTCTAACAGCCATTGTAATTAGTGACTGGATTAATGAATTAATTAAGTTGAATGGATGAGAAAGTTTAACTAGTATTTTTAATAAGGTCATTCTTTCCCAATGCATCTTCCTTAGCAGGTGTCTTGCCTGGGATAGGAGCTCACTATGGGTTGAATGAAATAGATTCCTGGTAGTTCATGATCCAAGCACACGCAATAACCTTGTTGACCCTGTGATATTGGAAAGTCTGAGTCCTCATAGGCGACTTGCTTGCTAATTATAGTTATCTCTTCTATGAGTAAAACCTTAACAGTGGCAACAAAAACTTAGCCATAAAATGAAAGCCTTTCCATTAGCTTTCTCTGCTAACTTAAACAGTATTTTGAACAGAATTGTGTGTTTTGTGTAAGATACCTTAGGATTATCTTTTTGCTGTTACTGAACTCTGTGGACAATAGTGGTGTCATGAGATGCACTTCCTGGTCCCACAGAGCTATACTTTTGAATACCTGTGTCAGATGCTGTATTATTCTCTCCTTTCCCTCAGTGTTGCTCAAAGTGTGTCTTACCAGCTCCCCTTCCCTTTATCATTTGTCTTTTACAATAGCCTTTGTACAGGGAACTGAAATAACTAAAATTGTTCAAAGTATGTCTAAAATAAGAGTAAATAAGTTATTAGTGAGTACACTTTCCTAAGAGTAAAATACATTAGCTGATTTATTTTATACATGGTAGTGCCTCTGGGTTCTGTTTGGTATCTTATTTAGCCCAATTGTCCACCCGCAGGTGAATTCCACATGTGAGTTTACTTAAAAAGCTTCTCTCTCTGTGAACTGTTCTTGTAAGGTGTCTGGTAAATCCACAAGCTCAATTGGTGGGGCTTGTATTTAAAGTTAGTTTTTAAAACAGGTGATATGGGTATTATACCTTGTGTTTGATTATGTAACACATGAACAGGAAAACCTGAGGATTTAAAGGTAAAAATTCCTAAATAATATCTACAATATACCACTTGGACATGCAGTGGATTTTTCAATGTTATAAAAACTTAGTTTTTAATTGGAATTGTCTAAGTGTTACGGTCTTCGTTAAGCATCTGATTGATGCCCGAACTTGCATTTTTATCTTGCGAAATGTGTAAAACAGTTCATAGTTAATAGTGATTTAAACTTAAATTAGGATTTGGGGTAAAAGCTTCACATGGCCCTTCTGTAAATAACAATAAGAGAATATGATTAAGAAAATGAATCTGTCGCTTGTGGTCAACTGTATAATAGCAAAGTGAGTCTCCCTTACTCGGAAATACAATATGCCATTATTTAAAATAAAGGATGAGGGATGTTCAGTGACACTGACAACATACTGACTTGATATAGAGCTTCTTTTAATTTTGTTCTCACTGTTTGGGCTCTAGGCAACAGCTATGGAGGTAATGACGGCGTTTTCATAGATGCTGGTGTGCTTTCAGGGGAGACTGTCACAATATGGAGGAGTCACAACTTTCACCCTTAGGCTACACTAAGGGGTCTGGTCTTGCCTCCTCTAAGTCACATAATTCTCATTTTATGTTAATACAAGTTATGCCTCATTATCAAGGGTAGAGTATATTTCTGAATTATTATCTCTTCCAGAAGAGTTATGAGTGTAACCTCCATTAACACTGGGGAATATTAAGAAGGCGACTCTTTGAATGTTGAGATAAAAATATGTCCCTCTAGTGGAGGGTTATATTTTATCCATAACTGAGTAATTTTGACTCAAGTGACCTATATTGAGAAATAGATTTAATAGTGGAAAGATTGTGGATTGGTGGATCCCTGCCAGGCAGAAACAGAAAGTTCAGAGCATTAACAGTAAGTGGAGGAATGAATATAGGACATGATGTTATTCCCAAAATTATCAGGAAGAGAAAATATAATAGAGGGAAAAAAATAGTGAGAAAATATAATAGAGGGAAAAAAATAGTGTGAACTGTTTCCCACCCCTACCTTCCCAGGTGTTCGTGTCAGTGTTTCCTCAGACAGAATTTTTGATTCAGATTTCTCTTTTGAAACAGTCCGTGTTTTATAGGTTCTCATCTAATCAAAAATAAACCCAAAGCGTTATTTTTGTAGCAGTCACTGTGTCTTCAGTGTACAGTTCTCTGAAGCCCATTTGCTGGTGTTCTAAGAAAATTTGCTGCTTCATCTGTGATAAAAGCAGCATACACAGTAATCTTACAATTTAAAGTCCAGATAAGAATATTTTCTAGCCCTCAGAGCAATCTAAGAGTCTCTCTCTAATAGAATTGCTTCTTCATGGAAGGAAGTTTTGGGAGTAAGTTACGCTGGTTCTTTCTCTTCCTTCCTTCCTCTCTCCCTTCCCCACCCTTCTCCTTTCTTTCCTCTCCCCTCTTCCTCTTTCCCCTCCCTTTTTTCTACCTTCCCCTCCCTTTCTTCCTCCCACATTAGTTCCTGTAACATTGCTGAAAAAATCTGTCCCAGATTTTAAGTGCTTTGAAATTTTTATGATAGAAAATACACCCGGAATTTGATCTGATTATTTAGAAAAGACCTGCAGATTCAATTTCTTGTAATAACTTGCTACCATCTTATTGACTTCATGTCTTTAGGACTTAGCTAGCGTCATCTGAAGTAGGTGGTAAAATGAAAACAAACCAACAAATAAAAAACCCAAACAACTTGTATTTCTTCAGGATGCAATACAGACTGAAAACTGTTTCAAAAATTTAGGAACTGTATCTCTGATTCTTTTCTGTCCTGGGTGCATAAAGGAATTTAGATGTGTGGGTGTGGTGCATTAAACTATTTTTAAGGCTAATTTCAAGAAGAGCAATCATCAAACCACAAACAAAACTCTGAAATATGTAGAGTCCTGAGTTGTATAACTCTGCTTCTGAGTAGTCATGGCCTTTGATCTTTGAACTGAGGGCTTGTATCTGCACCATCACTTCCTGAATGATCTAATTACTTCCGGGCTTTGGTCTATAAATCAGACATTTTGACATTCAGTAGCACAGCTGCCTTCCTTAGAATCTAAGGATGTAGATTGATTCCTCACATAGGCGTTCTTAGAAAACATAAGACTTGCTAATATCATTAAGGCAATAAATGTTTTGTTTTTTTTTTAAAGAATTATATACTTAAAGGAACTTGATTCAAGTTGAAGCTCAATCCTTTCTGCTCTTTCATATTCTGGGGCTAATTTTATTAAAATCAGTGACTCCTGCAGGGCTCAACACATAGTATAAGTTCATTAAATGTTGGTTTATATGGAGGGGGAGAAGTGATCTCTAATGACCCCCATCTTTCTGGAAATCATACCCTGTCTCTTTCTTCAATGAAAGGAATAAAAAAATTTGAAAGTTGAATCGAAAATCTGAAGTTTTTAACACCCTTCCAGACACTGGAAGACTTGTCATCACAGTCACCCAACAGCATTAACCTCTGTATCCCTTGACTTGGCTTGTCTTGTTGAAGGTTCCACCTTAAAATCTGTCTATACTGATATGATGTGATTCCCAAGATAAACTGTAAAATGCAAAGGATCAAGAAGGGGAGCAAGTATACATCTATACACATAAATATACATACATATACTTTTGTGTATATATATACATTATGTATACATACATATACTTTTGTGTATACATATACATTATGTATACATTATGTATCTCTGAAAGGATGCATAGGAGTTGGCAATGAGATTGCCTTTAGAATGAGGCAGAGGGAAGAAGACAAATTTAAGTTTCACTCTATGTGCCTATTTAAATTTGAAAATAAGATTAAAAGTAACTTCTCCTACGTAATTATTCACAGTACTAAGCTGAAATTAAAGCTGATCTCCTCAATTAGGTGTCTCCTAATTATATATCAATAATATGGTGCCTACCCCAGTACCTTGACAAAAGTCTCTTGTACATATGTTGATTACATAATTTTTTTTACAATGTGAGAGATGGAAAATGACCAGATCAAACTGTTAATTACTGTCTAAGCATTGGCTTTATCACTGTAGGTCTACAGGAGTTCCATTGAGAAATAAATATAGAAGGTTCTGATGCAAGTTGGGGCATTTTTATAAAACCAACTCCAGGTTTCTGTGTACGAATGTCTCAATGGAATCTTGTGGGCTCTCTGAACATACTACTGTAATATAATATATAGTGTTCCTATATATTATGTATTGTTACAATACATGATATGTTATGTAACAATACATAATATATAGGGATACTAAGTTGTAGCTGAGCCTCAATGCAACTAATGATTTAGGGTTAAAAGAAAACTTTGAAGAACTGATGAAAAAAAGGGTATGGGCTGTGTGTCAGTTAAGTACCGTTGAGTAAAGAACCACCCAAAATGTGATGACTTAAAATAACAAGCATTTATTTGGTTCACGACTCTGCTGGGCTGTCCTAGTGTGGGCCGGTCTCCCTCACATGTGTGCGGCCATTTGGGAGTGACCATGATAGAGCTGCAGGTTGGCTCTGCTTATTAGTTTGGGCTCTCATGCATGTCTGGGATCACAATTAGGCTGACTGGCCTGTGACTCACATTGTCTTCCCAACCCCTGCATGCTAGCCAGAGGTTGTTCCATGACCAAGGCAGAGTACCCAGAAACAAAGTGGTGGATCAAGTGATCTCTTGAGGCCCAAATTTGGAAGGGGCATTCTGCCCCCTTTTACTGCCTTCTCTTGCCAGGCACACCACAAGCCAACCCAGCTCCAAGGGGCTGGGAAGTAGACTCCACCTCATGCTGGAAGGCCTTCAAAGTCAGTCTTCCAAAAGAATGGGCCCTTGAAAGGAAACCCCTTTTGTCACATGGTCTTGAGCTTCATGGCAAGGACCCTGAGTTGGGTGAAATGTATGTATTTAAAAATTTTTTCATTGTTTTCCAAAAAGTTTTAAAAAAGAGTAATTAATTTTAACTCTGTTTTGGGAATATGTCATACTAATTCCGTATCTCTTATTTGTTTTCATATCCTTCTACCACAATAATAAAAGTTGTAATTTACTGAGAACTCCAAATGTGCGTGATACCATACAACTCATGAGGTGTTTATATACATTTATCTCTCAGGTTTACCACTACAATGTAAGATATCATTCCCATTTTTCGGATCAGTAAACTAAGTTTCATCAGTTGACAGTGAGTGACAGACCAGGCCGTTAGTCCAGATCTGTGTGGCTGTCAAGTTCAGGCCTTTTCTTAGTACAGTGGAGTTCCATATCTGGAATTAATTTTTGTGAATTCAACTATGGGTGCACCGCAGAGGGGCCAGATCTGGGGATTGGGAGAGAATGAAAGAGAAAATAATTTAAGTATTATGGATAACTAGCCAGCCATTTTACACAACGAATGTGTGTCCTACAGGAACTCTGATTTGGGGGCTATAAATCTACTGTTAGCTCAGGTAATTACAACTCCAGGTGCCTCTGAGATGGATGTGATTTTGATATTTTTGTTTCTTTTTAGTAATATGGCTCTAAATTCAAGCCAGCTCCTTTATCTCATAGTAAATCAGAGGAAAAAATGGTCAAATTAGTGTTAGAGGAAAAATCATCTATCTTGTAGGGTTGTGAGTTGTAATTCAATCTCTGGTTTGTCACATTATTGGAGAATTTTCAGGGGTAATTTCGACTCTACATACTTTTTATTTTAAGAGCAAAGTTCTGACCTTAAACCTCAATAGTATGCAAATCCAGTTAACTATGCTATATTTTCTAGAGGAACAGATTTTAATGTTTGTGTAATAAAATGCCTTCCTGAAGCGGGGTACAAAATATTTATTTTGCAATCTTCAGGTTTGTTAACCTAGTTAAGCCTATCAGGAAAATAAGTGGCAGAACTACAACAATGCTACTGCAATGCTATGAAAACACTACTCCATCCATTTTGTAGAAGAACTAGATTTTGCATCGTGTTTTGTGAATGTATCACTAGTTAATTTGTAAAGAATATTCTGGAAGGAAGAAGATAGTCTTGTTATTAAGTACACAGCTGTTTATTCTCAAATTAACATAAAGACAGTGTATAAATTGAATTGAGCAAAGGAAATCATCTTGTCACAAGCATTTTATTTTTATTTTATAGGCCTACATTTTTATTTAGCTATAATTTACATAGAGAAATGTACACATGGAAGTGTACAGTTAAATATAGCTTCACAAACTGTATATACCTGTGTGAGCAGCACTCACAAACAAGCACATTAGAAGCCCCCTCATGCTTTTGTTCAGATATGACTCCCCTAACCCACAGAATAACAACTATTCTGACTTTTCACAAGATAGACTCATTTTGCCTACATTGTACTTTATATAATGGAATCATATGGTATGTACTTTTTGTGTGTCTGACTTTTTTTTTTTTGGAAATTTTAAGTTTTTTTTTTTTTTTTGCGGTACGCAGGCCTCTCACTGTTGTGGCCTCTCCCGTTGCGGAGCACAGGCTCTGGACACGCAGGCTCAGCGGCCATGGCTCACGGGCCCAGCCGCTCCGCGGCATGTGGGATCTTCCCGGACCGGGGCACGAACCCGTGTCCCCTGCATCGGCAGGTGGACTCTCAACCACTGCGCCACCAGGGAAGCCCTGTGTGTCTGACTTTTATTCAGCATTGAGTTTGTAAGCTGATCCATGAGACTGCATGACATTCAGATGGTTCATCCTTATTGCTGATGAGTGAATATCCTGCTATAAATCCATTCCGGTGGCATGAGCATTTGGGTAGTTTCCAGTTCAGGGCTACTAAAAATAATGCTGCTATGAATATTCAAATGCATATCTTTTATGAACATGTACACATTTCTGTTGTGAATGTACCGAGGAGTGGAAATTTTGGGTCATGGACCATGCCTGTTTTCATCTTTGGTAGAAAATGTCAGTTTCCAAAAGTGGTTGTCAGTTAACACTCACATCAGAAATATATGAGGGCTCCTAACCCATGTTATTTTCCATTGCTTTTATTTTAGCCAGTATGGCTACCTTACCTAAAATATTGTAATGATCGAAGTTTCCTATATTTTACATATATCACTATATACATATATATAATATATTTATATTAAAAATATATTTTTTATAATTGCTAACCTGGAACACTGAGATTATATATATATATAATCTATTAATATAATCTATTATATATGTATATAATATATGTAATATATTTTATAAATATATAATCTCAGTGTTCCAGGTTAGCCAAGAAGATAATTATTCAAAGAAACCTCTGATTAGATGGAAGATATTATTCTTCACAGAGTTATACCTCTATTCAGAGTTATTATTCTTCACCTGAAACTCACCTTCATGGAAACAGAACACAGAAAAATTATAGATTTAAGTCAAGAGTGATAGCAGCTGGGCTTCCCTGGTGGCGCAGTGGTTGAGAGTCCGCCTGCCGATGCAGGGGACACGGGTTCGTGCCCCGGTCCAGGAAGATCCCACATGCCGCGGAGCGGCTGGGCCCGTGAGCCATGGCCGCTGAGCCTGCGCGTCCGGAGCCTGTGCTCCGCAACGGGAGAGGCCACAACAGTGAAAGGCCTGCGTACCGCAAAAAAAAAAAAAAAAAAAAAAAAGAGTGATAGCAGCTAGTTTGTGTGTGTGTGTGTTTTTTTTTAACCTCCCTTATCTCATCAAACTGTCAGGAATGACTAACCCATGCTTTATATTCATTTAAAAAACAAACTTTTAATGCAACAATATTTTTTTTCATATTTCCTAAATATGATCAAGGTCTGATTAAAGTTAGAAAACAATCTTTTCAAAGTGGTCTTTTGCATTACAATCCTAAAACCAATTCTATGTAGAAGAAACACCTATGTGGCTTCCTTTTCTTAGCATATGCTTAAATTAAAGAAGAAGCCCATGTATACATGTCAGTTCCCCTTTTGCAGCTCAAACAATAAACTGTTTATCAAAATAGTAAATCTCTAGAGAACATGTGATATTTGGAGAATTAAAGTTTTCATTAGTATTTGATTAGGGAATTATATATTATAAAGTCAATAATAAGTCAAAGGAACAGGATAGAAAGCCCAGAAATAAACCCACGTACATATGGTCACGTTATTTTTGATAAAGGAGGCAAGAATATACATTGGAGAAAAGACAGCCACTTCAATAAGTGGTGCTGGGAAAACTGGACAGCTACATGTAAAAGAATGAAATTAGAACACTCCCTAACACCATACACAAAAATAAACTCTAAATGGATTAGAGACCTAAATGTAAGGCCAGACACTATAAAACTCTTAGAGGAAAATATAGGCAAAACACTTTATGACATAAATCACAGCAAGATCCTTTTTGACCCACCTCCTAGAGAAATGGAAATAAAAACAAAAATAAACACATGGGACCTAATGAAACTTAAAAGCTTTTGCACAGCAAAGGAAGCCATAAACAAGACCAAAAGGCAACCCTCAGAATGGGAGAAAATATTTTCAAACGAAGCAACTGACAAAAGATTAATCTCCAAAATTTACAAGCAGCTCATGCAGCTCCATATAAAAAAAACAAACAACCCAATCCAAAAATGGGCGGAAGACCTCAACAGGTATTTCTCCAAAGTAGATATACAGATTGCCAACAAACACATGAAAGGATGCTCAGCATCACTAATCATTAGAGAAATGCAAATCAAAGTACAATGAGGTATCACCTTACACTGGTCAGAATGGCCATCATCAAAAAATCTACAAACAATAAATGCTGGAGAGGGTGTGGATAAAAGGGAACCCTCTTGCACTGTTGGTGGGAATGTAAATTGATACAGCCACTATGGAGAACAGTATGGAGGTTCCTTAAAAAACTAAAGATAGAACTACCATGTGACCCAGCAATCCCACTACTGGGCATATACCCTGCGGAAACCATAATTCAAAGAGAGTCATGTACCACAATGTTTATTGCAGCTCTATTTACAATAGCCAGGGCATGGAAGCAACCTAAGTGTCCATCAACAACTGAATGGATAAAGAAGATGTGGCACATATATACAATGGAATATTACTCAGCCATAAAAAGAAACGAAATTGAGTTATTTGTAGTGAGGTGGATGGACCTAGAGGCTGTGAAGTAAGTCAGAAAGAGAAAAACAAATACCGTATGCTAATGCATAAATATGGAATCTAAAAAAAAAAAAATAGTTCTGAAGAACCTAGGGGCAGGACAGGAACAAAGATGCAGACGTAGAGAATGGACTTGAGGCCACAGGGAGTGGGAAGGGTAAGCTGGGACGAAGTGAGAGAGTGGCATGGACATATATACACTACCAAATATAAAATAGATAGCTAGTGGGAAGCGGCCGCATAGCACAGGGAAATCAGCTCAGTGCTTTGTGACCGCCTAGAGTGGTGGGATAGGGAGGGTGGGAGGGAGGCTCAAGTGGGAGGGGATATGGGTATATATGTATACATATAATTGGTTCACTTTGTTATAAAGCAGAAACTAACACACCATTGTAAAGCTATTATACTCCAATAAAAATGTTAAAAATAAATTTAAAAAATAGCATTTTTGTGGATTGCTCAATAAATTATAAATAGATAAGAAAAAGTTAAAATAATAGAAATTATAGTAAGACAGCATTACTCTACAGAAACTGGCGGCAGGACTTTAAAAGTTGGTGTTTCTTAGTTTAAGTATTGTGTTGCAAGAGGCTTTATAAATGAAGGATATAGTCATTTTTAGATGATATTATTTTGACTTGCTTGTGTGCATTGGTTCATTTCTAGTAACCTTAGTGGAAAGGTCACAAGAAGCATTGAGCCAAGTATACTTAACCACTAATTATTTTAATTATTCTTTAAAAATAAGCCACATGAAAAGAGACCGTTCATATTCATTTGCAGATCATGACTTTTCTGAATGGTATTCTAATCTTATGGGTAAATAGCACCTGAGGTGAGCAGAGTGTCTTTTAAACATGTAAGCCATCTTTGGGGGAAGACCAAAAAAATCCAAAAAATATATTACTCAGCCATAAAAATGAATGAAATATTGGCATTTGCAGCAACATGGATGGACCTAGAGAATATTATATTTAGTGAAGTAAGTCAGACAGAGAATGACAAATATTACATAATATCACTTATATGTGGAAACTAAAAAATCTCTGTACAAAATAGAAACAGGCTCATGGTCATAGAAAACAAACTTATGGTTACCAGTGGGAAAAGCAAGGGCAGAGGAATAAATTAGGAAGTTGGGATTAACAGATACAAGCTACTATATATAAAACAGATAAGCAGTAAGGATTTACTGTATAGCACAGGGAACTATCAATACATTCAGTATCTTATAATAACCTATAATGGAAAATAATCTGAAAAAAATATAACTGAATCACTTTGCTGTGCATCTGAAATTAACACAATATTGTAAGTAAAATATACATCAATTTAAAAAATACACATTTACCAATTAATATGGAAAACACTAACATCTATACGGAAAAGAAATATTAAATGTAATATTTCCTAGGCATTACCATATTAACATTTTTAGCATCCTACCTGGTGTAAAAGTGCCTAATGAATAATAAGAAAAAACAAAACAAAAACAATGCTAAGTGCTGTTATTAGCTCCATTTTACAAATGAAGATGTTAAGACTCAAAAAAATTAGAATAAGTAATTTGTCAAATCACACAGCTAATAGTTTTCAGATGTAGGATTCAAATGATTAAACGATAAACATGTCATCTTTTAACCTACATAGATATACAGTCAGAGGGACTTAGTGAAGCCAAGCTTATCAGCATAAATGAGGAAAGGGATTGTGATGAAAATAGGAAGGTGTCCTAGAGGATGTAACATCAGCAAAAAAATTCACATTAAAGGAGCTCTTGGAGATATTTCATGACATTGAAACTCAAGGATAAAATTTTGGAAGCTGATTCATACTTAGAAAAGGGTATGACAATTTTCCATAGAAGAGATGCTGGCTCAGTATCGTTAAGTTATATGATGCAAAGCAGGCAAGCGGAGTTTAAACTACTCTTGACAGGATTTTTTTTAACAAAGAAATAAAACACTTTGTCTTAGCTTGGAATGCCATAACAAAATACCACGGACTGGGTGATTTTAAAAAAATGGAAATTTATTTTTCACAGTTCTGGAGGCTGAGAAGTCCAAGAACAAGGTGCTGGCAAGGTAGATTTCATTCTGATGCATCTCTTCTTGCCTCGTAGGTGGCAGTAATCTCCCTCACGCTCCCGTGCTTGTGTGTGTGCTTGCACACAAGGAGAGAGATAGAGATCTTTCGCTTTCTCTTCTTATAAGGCCATTTATCTTAATAATCTTGATAGACTAGGGCCCCACCTAAGCTATCCACCTTAAGGATGAGGACACATTTATCCATCTGCTCCCAGCCCCCAAGGTCAGAAGTAGCCCCATGGACATCAACTACCTCACAGGCCCAGGAATTAAGCAGCTTCTTGTAGGTACCACATGCCATGACTTCTTAGATAAATTTTGGGGAAAGAATCAAGAGATACGTGAAGACTGGCAAAAACTTCACATTGAAAGAAGTATTGGAGCTATTTCATGACACTGAAAGTGCAAAGAGTAAAATATTGGAAACTGACCCAACCTTCAAAACGAGTGAATCACTATGAGGTTGTGACAGCACAAAGCTGGTCAAAACTTGGAAGAAATCCATGATGACATCAGTAGCTGGAGTGAATGATGGGACGAGGAGGATATAAAGTGCTGTAGAATAGTTACCTTATACACTATCAGATATACTAGGTCTGTATATACTTGTGTACTGTTTATCTCTAGATTTATTGGAACATGACGGTCAAGGGTAATTAGACAAGCCAAGCCCGAGATTGTTAGATTAAGCCAGTGGCCCCCGAGGGGTCTACAATCCTCCCAGGCTAGTAGTATCCCCTGACTTTCAGCAGAAGCAAAAGCAAAGCCTGCATACTGCAAGGTATCCTCACCTTAGTGCACCACCCCCACCCCCAGGTTCCCAATTCGTCAAGGTCAACCAATAGGAGCTCATAAATCACCATGAGGGAGAGTCAGCAAAAGCAAGCTAGCAATCAAATTTAAGCACCTAATTACTTGATGTAGGAATGTCAGATACAGAATATAAATCACTATATGAACCATTTAAAGAAATAAAAGGTGGAACAAAAATGAGCAACCGACTTTTAAAAGTTGTCAAAAATAATCAGATATTTGACAAATGAAAGTCTATTTTTGTATCCAGTGTGGCCAGCTCTCTGACATTAGAACTGTGCTAGAAAATAAACACGTGTGGTTCATGCATGTAAATGTATACAGAAAAAAATAATTCAGAAATTATTAGGGATAAAAAGTCATTAAATAAAAGTGAAAGTCTCAACTCACTAGGAAGATGCAATAATTCTAAACATGTACCCACTTCACAAAAGAGCCTCACAAAATATAAAGCAAAAAATTGTTAGACTCACAGAGAGAGACACTCTAACATCACATTAGGATATTTCTATAGCATTCTCATTTATGAAAGGGCTGGCATGTGTCCATCTTATTAGATATTATTTATTTTATTAATCTTTTCAATATTGCTAGTTCTTTGAAAACGGCTGAGTCTTAGTTTTTGGCATAAAACATGGTAACATATTATAAAAGTTCCATGTTCACTTAAGAAGAATGTGTCCCATTTAGTTGTTAGGCACAAGGTTTAGTGTGTATTTTCTGCAGAGTCAGCCTTATTAATTGTATCCCTCAAATCTTTCATAAATTTATAAATTCATTCGCACAAAGAAAGCACCAGACCCAGATGGCTTTCTAGGAAAATTCTACAACACTCAAAGAACAAATCATTCCAATTTCATGCAGATTCTTTCACAGAATACAAAAGGAGAGACTACTCCACGATTCCATTCTATGAGCCAAAGTGGAAACAAGAAGTGATGTCATCCATAAGTATAAATGCAAAGATATTAATCAAAATAATAGCAAAATAAAATTTGGCAATCTGTACAAAAGGCAGTACATCAAAACTAAATTGAATTTATTCCAGGGATTCAAAGGTAAGTTAACATTAAGTGTTTCTTCAGTGATTTCTTGGGTATGACACCAAAGCCCAGGAAGCCAAAGCAAAAATAGACAAGTGGGACTATATCAAACTAAAAAGTTTCTGCATAGCAAAGGAAACAATCAACAACAAAAAAGGGCAGCCTGTGGAATGGGAGAAAATATTTGCAAGCTATGTATTTGATAAAGGGTTAATAACCAAAAAACGTAAGGAACTCTTACAACTCAATAGCAAAAAACACATAACCCAATTTGAAAATGGGCAAAAGAACTGAACAGACCTTTCTGCAAAGAAGGCAAACAGATAGGCAATAGGTATACAAAAAGATGCTCAACACGGCTAATCATCAGGAACAAGGCAAATCAAAACCACAGTGAGCTATCATGTCACACATCTTAGGATGGCTATTACTTAAAAGACAAAAGATGACAAGGGTTGGCAAAGGTGTGGAAGAAAGGTAACCCACATGCACTGTTGGTGGGAATGTAAATTGGTACGGCCACTTTGGAAAAGAGTATGGAGGTTCCTCAAAAAACTAAAAATAAAACTACCTTATGATCTAGCAATAACACTCCTGGGTGTATATCGAAACAAAGTGAAATCACTATAGAAGAGATCTGTGACCTCATATTCATTGTAGCATTATTTGTAACAGCCGAGACATGGAAACAACCTCAATGCCCATAACAGATGAAAGGATAAAGAAAATGTGGTATATACCCACAGTGGAATATTATTCACCCTTATAAAATGAGGAAATCCTTCCATTTGTGACAATGGATAAACCTGGAGGACATTATGTTAAGTGAAATAAGCCAGACACAGAAGACCAAATACTGCAGAACACCACTTACAAGAGAAGTTTAAAATAGTCAAACTCATAGAAGAGAGTAGAATGGTGGTTGCCAGAGGCCTGGAGAAGGAGAAAACAGGAAGGTATTAGTCAATGGATACGAAGTTTCAGTTATGCTAGATGGGTAGACCCTGGAGATCAGCATAGTACCTATAGCTAACAATATTGTATTATATACTTAAAAATTTGCTCAGAATATGATATTATGTACAATGTTTTTATAACACTCAAAACTAATGATAAATAAAGAGGGTGGGGGAAACTTGGAAGTGATGGATTTGTTTATGGCATAGATTGTCATGATGGTTTCATGGATGTATACTTAATGCCAAACTCATTAAGATGTACACATGTGTACAGCTTTTTGTGTGTCAATCATACCTCTTATAAAGTGGCTTTTAAATAAGTTTATTCATATATTTTCCACATTAATGCACTGAACGATAAAAACCACATAATTTCAATAGATGTCAAATAAGCCCTTAATAAATTCCAAGCTCATTTGTGATAAAACTTTTAGCAAACTATGAATAGAAAAGAATTTCTTTAATCTGTTAAAGAGTATGAAAACCTACAGCAAACATAATTCTAAACAGTAAAACAGTAGAAGCATTACATTTAAAACTAGGAACAAGACAAAGATGCCCACTTTTACTGCTACTATACAGCGTTATACTGGAGACCCAGCCAGCACAGCAAGGAAAGAAAGAGATGCAAAGAGTATAAGAATTGGAAAGGAAGAAACCAAGCTCCCGTCTTTTTTTGGCATGCGATTATTCTCATAGAAAACTGTGAGTTGTGTATAAATAAGTTAACACAATAGAATTTAGCAAGGTGGATATAATACTGGCAATCAAAATTGCAATCATATATAAGCAAAAAATTTTAAAACAAAATTTTGAAAAGATGTTACAGGAGTAACAAAGAATATATGGTACTTATAGGACTTCCCTGGCGGTCCAGTGGTTAAGATTCCACGCTTCCACTGCAGGGGGTGCGGGTTCAATCCAAAAAAAAAAAAAGAAAGAATATACGGTACTTAGGAGTAAATTCAATAGTAAGTGTGTAAGACTGATGTGCAGAACATTATAACACTTTATTACTTCATTTTAAAATATAAATAATAATAGGTAATCACTTTTATGAATAGAAAGGCTAATATTATAAAAATGTTAATTCTTCCAAGTTGACCTATAGATTATAAAAAATTCTAATCAAAATCCCAACAGACTTTTAAAAATGAGCTTTACAAGCTGATTTTAAATTTAAATGGAAGATCAAATGCCTGAGAACAACCAAGAGACTCCTGAAGAAAAAAGAGAGGGAAAAACGTGAAAGTATTAGCTCTACCAGATAGGAAGAACTACAATACGTTTATAATAATCAGCACAGAATAGTGTGATAGGCAATTTGACCAATGGAACATACTCGAAGGCCCAAAAGGAAACCCAGACTTATGTGGCACTTTCATATATAGTGGAACCTTTGCAAAGTTGTGGAGAAAAAATTGAACCTTTCAATAAATGGTACTAGGACAATTTATTACCCAAATAGGAAAACAAACAAACAAAACAATATAATGGGTTCCCTATTTCATGCCCATAAACAAAATCAGTACTTGATGAATTAAAAATTTAAATGTGAAGGCAAAGTATTTCAAATTTTAGAAGAAAATATAGTATTTTGATAGCTTTAGGATTAAAAAAATTTATAACACAAAAATTGTTAACCATTGTATTAGTTTCTTGTGCTTACTGTACTAAATTACCACAAACTGGGTGGTTTACAACACAGAAATTTATTCCCTCACAGTTTTGAAGGCTAGACGGCCCCTGTGTCTTCTGAATGCTCTAGGGAAGAATCACTCCTTGCCTCTTCCCAGCTTCAGGTCCTTGCCGACAAGCTTTGGTTTTCCTTGGCTTGCAGTGACCCCATTCCAGTGTCCGCCTCAGTTGTCATGTGGTCCTCTACCCTGTGGCTCTTCTCTCTCTCTGTCTAAATTTCCCTCCTGTAAGAGACCAGTGATTGGATTTAGGGCCTACCCTAATCCATTGTGACCTCATCTTAATTTGATTATATATTTGCAAAGACCTTATTTCCAGATAAAGTCACATTCACAGGTTCTGAGTGGACATGAATTTTAAGGGGACACTATTCAAGTCAGACCAACCACGAAGGAAAAGATTGGTAAATCTTTTCACTATTTACCATAAATAGAATGAAAAGACAAAACGCAACTGAGAGAAGACATTACTAATACATGTAATGGACAATTTTATATAAATATAATGCATATGCAACTGATATGAATCAATAAGATAAATAACCCAGTAGGAAAGTTGGCCAGGGTCATGAATAAGCAGGTGACAGAAAACATATATGGTAGATTATCTAAGAAAAATGTGCCAAAACTTCTTAGTGAGCAAGGAAATACAAATTAACATCACAATAAAATATTATTTTACTTCCCCTAAATTATGAGTGTGACAATAGCAAGTGTTGGTAAGGATGTGCCACACAGGGACTCTTGTACATTACTAGTGAGGTTGTCCACAGAAGCTTTATTTTTACTAGCATTACACTAGAAGAAACCCAATATTCATTGGTAGGATAATTGATATAGGTGTGATATATTCACTCAATGCACTATTTTTTTGGCCACGCTGCATGGCGTGTGGGATCTTAGTTCCCCAACCAGGAATCGAACCTGTGCCCCCTGCATTGGAAGCGTAGAATCTTAACCACTGGACCACCAGGGAAGTCCCTAAATGCACTATTGTATAACAATAAGAAATGGATTAACAATAGATACATATGAGAGCACAGTTGATGTTTCAACCAAGCAAAATTATTTGACACCGATATATATATGATCAATCTGTTTAAAAAACCATGTGAATGATAAACACAAAATTCAAGAGAGCGGTTATCTTCAGCGAGGAGGCAGAAAGGTGATACAGAGAAAGAACATATGAAGATATGGCAATATTCTAGATTCTGGGTGGTATATTTATGTGTTGATTTTATTAGACATCGTAGGGTAGATGCATGTTATATATGCTTTGTGCAGAGCAAATATCTCGTAACATAAATAAAACAAAATTCACATATTTTTTAAGTGTCATGGTATGGGAACCCAGATGTATTCAATGCTTTGAAACTAGTCCCATTTTAATTGCAGTGTTGATGGATTAAGGATTTAAGCAGACAATAGAATATCCTGGCAAATCCCTGGAGTCCCACTGCCTATATGAGAATCCTGACCCTGCCACTGACTAGCTGCAGGATATGGGGAAAGTTTCTTAATTTCTCTTTACTTCCATTTCTTTGTCTTTAAAACGAGGATAAGAATAGACCTGGCTTTACAGGATTGTTATGAAAATTATGTGAAAGAATGGGGGTAAAGCTCTTAGTATACAGTTGCTTGAACACATAGTAAATGCCTAGTGACTATGACCTAGACAGATTCAATCAGAGGCCTGAAATGTGCTGACACACAGGCTCCCTTGCACCTCTGACATTGCTTTGAAAAGGCCTTGGCCCGGGTAGCTCCTGCCCCCTTTGCCTCGGCTGCAGAATGAACAGACGTGAGCCTAACCCGGGATGAGAAGCCAAGCCCCAGTGGGCCTCAGTCTGAGTCAGGGCTGCCTGTCTGAGCTCAGCCAATATGCAGTTAGAGAACTAAGAATAAATAACTGTTCTTAAGCCTATGAATCTTAGAGCATTTTGTTTGTAAAAGTAGTTAATTGATACGTGAGCTGCAATTATTGTTGTTGGTATTATTACTATTAAAGATTTCAGAGATAGTTGCTACTGGGCCTGCAAAGGTTGTCTCATTCACATTAGCTGTACGTAGACAGGTTGGATTTAATGCCTTAAAAGAATAAGAATTTTCTGTTTCTATCTTAAGCAGCTGCCAGAAGCATACATATCTTATTCCCGTTGACCTCGTCTCTCCTCTAGCTCCAGAACACATAGGCTTGAGTCAGCTCGACTGCAGCACACTGCCATTGTCAAAAAGACCTGAGGACAAAGATGAGATGTGCTCTCCCCAGTTCAGTAAAGAGTCAGCTGTGTAACAGCTGTTTGACATCTCCAGTATGAATGTTGTCCTTTGTTGTTAGAGCATCATCATACAGTCCATAAGCCACCCATGCATTCATTGTTTTATTGATCTGCACTGCCACCTGCCTGGTAGCCAGGGTCAGGATGCTGTTGCCTCCTGCGTAATGAAGAGCCCTAATCTCAGAGCTGTTGTAGTGACTTGCCCAAGGCCACAAAGCTTGTAAATGGTACCGTTGAACCCAAATCTGCAATTTCTAATGCCAAGTACTGGCTTTCTCTTACTGCTTCATGGATGCCTTTTAATACCTCCAATTTTTTTGTGTGAGAATACACACTTTTCAACAGATTGCATCACCAACAGATTGGGTCAATCTCTTAGGTGCCACGGGAAGTGTGCTAACACCTCAGTAGTAACAGTCTGTCATTCTGACGTCAAATACACAGATCCCAAAACAGTAACTTCTGCAACTCTAGGTCTTTCTTGATTCCTCAAATTGTGTTTGGTTAGAAGATCTGGTGAGGGAGTGCAGATGGGGTAGCAACAGATCTTTACCTGAAGTAACTTGGACATGTCTGAACTCGTTAACTGGCCTATGCATTAACGAGACTGCAGAAGCAATGCACAAAGCCCTCTTTTTACGCTTATTTAGAAATTAAGGTATCATGTGAAATGAATTAATAAGTGACTTTATCATATTTTCTTTGGAACTACTGCACAAACAGAAACACAGTAAGGGAGGCTTTCCAAGGGATTGCCTCTGCTTAGAACATTATCAGACATCTTTGTGAACGTCTTTTAAATAATGTTGCAGTATTTTCAATCATATGTCTTATTTTTATGAAATAAGATTATATAAGAGTTTCTAAAAGTTTCTTGTTGTTGGAAGAGAACTGGGTTCTATGATTTAGAGTTAGTGAGGAAGACCTGGGCATTTGACTATCTAAATTACAATCTCAATTCTACCACTTGCTATTTGTGTGACTTTGGACAAGTTAGTTAAGATCTCTGGCCCTCAGGTTTCTCATCTATAAAATGAGACAACTGATAAGACCTTTCTTGTGGGTTTTGTGAAGATGAAACAAAAGAATGCATTTACAGTGCTTAGAAAAATAACTGGCACTAGTGGGTATTCAAATGCTAGCAATTTATTGCAAATTATTCCTTAACCAGACATTAGCTGGGAATCACCTGTGTCAGTTTGATTCATCTGAGCAGTATATAGTATTGGTTGATTTATCTGAGTATTATGAGGTGGTTCAGAGATTGGACTTGAGTTAGAACTACTTAGGTTTCAGATTCCATGGGCAAGTAACAGAATGTCTTGAGACTCCAGTGCTTTCTTTTTTTAAAGGCTGAAAATAAGAGAATCTACCTTATAGGATTGTTCAGAAGATTAACTGAGAAAATCATTTAGAACAATGCCTCACACATGCCAATATTTTTTAAATGGTAGTAGTGGTACAACAATGAGGGAGTTGGAATAAAGAGCTAAAGTTCATGGTCTTTGTCTTTACTGGTCTGAAAGTGTTTCCTCTGTAAACCTCTAACAAGAACGTATTAGGATCAAGCCATTGACATCTTTGTGCTGTTAGCTGCCTGGTCTCTGGCTCCTGTCAGGTAGCTCAGCCTGCACTTGGCTTTGGGCCCCCCCTCCCTAAAGGGGGTACATTTGGAGCTGAACCAGAGTCCATACACATGCAGTGGGTCCCACAGCTTACAGCTGCTGTCGGTATGTTGCCTAGAACACTCTCTCCTTGAGAGCGTTCCTCTGAATTGTCATCCCAGTGGTGGTTGGAATAGAGGTTTCCCCTCAAAAGTCCCTTCTTCCTGCATTAGATTCCACATTTCTGACAATTCTGCACTTCCATTTCTGCACCTCCTTTGTTCCACCTCAGACAGGTTCTGTCCTCTCTGATCTGTTGTCAATCCCTGGAGTGCTTCTTTCACTCCAGCCTGTAACAATCCAGGCCTATCCTCCTTTAAATGTCTAGCTAGAAACATTTCTTCCTTCACAGTTAACCTGAAATTGTCTCCTTCATCTAAACTTCTCACTGCATTAAAAAAAAAAAAAATCTAAACTTCCTACCACAGCCTGTAAACTATCTGTTCTTGTCTTGTCTGCCTCTCTGATACCATCTCCTGCTTCTGTGCTTTAGTCAAACAAGCCTCTGTGTTTTCCTTTAGGACTTCAAGTTCATTATCACCTACTGCTTTAGTACTTACTATTCAACCCTGCCTGGAAAGCTTTCTTCCAAAATATTTCCTGGTTGGCTTTTTTTTTTTTTTTGCCTCAAAGAGGTCTTTCCTGACCATCCAATAATAATAATTAAAAAAAACCCCACAAAAACAAAAAAACTCATTCTCATTCCCATCAATCTTGCACAATCGTTCTCAACTGGGGAGGAATTTTCCCCCCGGGGGATATTTGGCAATGTTTGGAGATCTTGCTAGTTGTCATAACTGAGAAGATGCTCTTGGTACCTAGTGGGTAGAAGCCAGGGATGCTACTACACATCGTACAATACACAGTATCACCCCCGCAGTCAAGACTTATCAGACACAATGTCAGTAGGGCTGAAGTTGCAAAACTGCAGTCAACATATCGTCTTTTTATTTCCTTCAAGGAATTTGGCACTCTTTGAAACTAACTCATTCATTCATTCTTTTCTTGATTTGGGCTGTCTCCTGAACTAGGATGCAAGCTCCAAGAGAGCAGGAATCTTATCTATCTTGGTCCATGTTGCATCTCCAGTGTCTACTATGGTGCCTGACACTTGGTAGAAGCTTTAAAAGTTTTAATTGAATTACTAAACTAATCAGTGAATAACTTTCGGCAGAAAGTTTTACTATGCATAGTACTTAACCACATTGAGTCATGCATAGTGTGTGTTTGTGTGTGTGTGTGTGTGTGTGTGTGTGTGTGTTGGTTATTTGTGCATGTTCTTGGATTATATACTTGCTGGCAGGGATTTGACCCCACAGTGACTAGCATAATGAATAAACATATGACGGCTGAAATGAACTCATTAATAGGAAATACCCAATGTGAGCATATTTGGCTATTCCTGTGTGTCTAAGCATCTGTGTAGCAATCTTCAGGATCATAGGCTGGTGGTTTTCTTAACTGTGCTCTGCTGAGAGTGCTTCAGTGGTTCGTCATACATTTAATTATGATTTTATTTTTAACTGTATTTTTAACTACATAAAAATTAATAAAACCCAACATACATGCTCATAATACCTGTGAACCAGTTTTGAACACATTGGAATTCCAGGTTCACCATCTTTTTTTGTGACGAATTTGAAATACCACCCCTACCCTCTGACACACACACACCCTATTTCTATGCATAGGCAGTGTTTGAAAATCTTGAGAACATGCTAATGATTAGGGATTTTTAACTCTGCACGGTATCATTGGGTTAAAGTTCAGAAGTGCACTCATCTGCTCATTTGAAACCAGGCAGGTGAGAACAAGGTCAATGAAATGTCAGTGATATCTCTGACAAAGTTCTGCTAAGGGCAGAGCAGCACACAGTGTGGTGACAAGAAAGTGTGTGGTATGTATTGGCACTGTCCTGTTCTGGATAGTTTCAGCAATTACTTTAAGCATGATAGAATGTGGACTTTACTTGTCATGGAATCAGGGGACTACGTACCTCTTTGTTCAGAAGGGAACCAGCGTATCCATGTGATGCTTGTTGAAAACTGTGCCTCCATCATTCCCACACTTCTGCAGTCTAGGTACACAGGAGACCAGACGCATTCAAGCTAACAGGGACCTGTGGATTTTCCCCCTTCTTCTGGAAAGGAGGTCAGGGAATCAAGACCACGTAGACATTAGGAATTTCTGATCAAGCTTGCTAACTGTGTTGTTTAAATTTTCTATATCCCTAGTAAGTCTTTTCCTGCTTGTACAAAAGGTACACCATCCTTCCAGTCTGATGGTGAACTTGCCTATTTTTCATCTTGTAGTCGACATTGTTTTTTGCTTTTTGTGAAATTAATTTTGATTGGAGTACAGTTGCTTTACAATGTTGTGTTGGTTTCTGCTGTACAGCAAAGTGAATCAACTATACGTATACATATATCCCTTCTTTTTTGGATTTCCTTCCCATTTAGGTTTGTAGTCGACATTTTATACTTTATATACTTTGAAGTTGTGGTTTTAGGTTTATACAAGTTTAGAATTGTGTATCTTCTTAGTGAATTAAATTCCTATTATGCTTAGTACTAAACTATTACTATTTGTATGAATTATCTTTCTCTTAAAGTCTATTTTGTCCAATATTATTATTTCTATACTCATTTTCTTTTAGTTAATATTTACCTGATACATCCTTTGTCTTTCAATTCCTCTAAGTCTTTAAATTTAGATCTCCTGGAAATGGCAGATAGCTGCTGGATTTTTTAAAACCAGTATGACAATTTTGTATAACTAGACTAGAGATTTTAGCCTATTTACATTCATATGATTTCTAACATATTTACATTTATTGTTGTCATCTTATTTCTGTGCTGCAGGTCTTTTTTTTTTGTTTTTTCTTTCTTCTCTTATTTTAGATTGATGATGGAGTTTTCTCTCATTCTGCTTTGTCACTTTATTAGTTTAGAAGGTCTGTGTTGTATGTCTATCATTTTAGTAATTACCCAAGCTATTGTAACATGTCTGCCTATCTTAGTGACATCTGGAGTTAATATTTTTATCATACTACAGAATGATACAAGACCTTACAGCAATTTACTCAGATCATCTCCTCCCTACTTAAATATGACCATTATCCAGTGTTTCAGTTTTAATTCCTCCCAAAGTAGACAATATTATTATATTTTATAGTGTTAGTGATTTTTTAACTTGCCCACGTATGTGCCAGTATCTTTTACATTTCTTCTTGCAACTTAGCCTTTCCATGTGACATAATTTTCCTTCTGCTTGATATACATTTTTAGAGTATTTTTTTAGTGAGTCAGAACCCTCAGTAAAACCTACTAAGTTGTAGCTGTATGACTCTTTCTCTTATGATAGTGTGGGTGAGCAAATTCTTGATATTGTTAGTGATCAAACTTTAAAACAAGTTTCACCGTATTTCAAGTTTCTGGGTGCTCTAAATTAAGAAGACCAGAAAGATCACAGGTGGAAATACTTAAGAAACACAAACAAATACAATTACTGCTGTTACCTTGAACTACGTGATGTTGTCATATTTGCTGGTTATCATAGGTCAGTATCAGGAATTTCATATCATTTATCCTAATATTTATATCAATTCATATATAAAGGTACAAACACAGAAAGTGAGAACCCAAGCTTGATAATAATCTTAAACTAATTATAATTTTTTTTTTTTTTTTTTTTGCGGTACGCGGGCCTCTCACTGTTGTGGCCTCTCCCGTTGCGGAGCACAGGCTCCGAACGCGCAGGCTCAGCGGCCATGGCTCACGGGCCCAGCCGCTCCGCGGCATGTGGAATCTTCCCGGACCGGGGCACGAACCCGTGTCCCCTGCATCGGCAGGCGGACTCTCAACCACTGCGCCACCAGGGAAGCCCCTAAATATTTTAATTGATCAAAATTGCCTTCTTATTGATGGACACTAATAAGAAAATATAAATTTGAACATAAAATTAATTTACATTAAACAGATACCACTTTAGATTGTTTTACATATTGGGTTTCCGTACAATATTTCATTTGAGAACCCGATTCCTCTAACTAAACCAAACCAAAGGAGGAAGCATGAATTTTGTCCTTAGATATATAATTCTTTACCTGTTTATTGTTCTTTGATATAGAACCTTAAGATATGCTGTTGTTGTTTTCTCAAATGAGGAGTATGTAGTCTCTGCTTCACTTTGACTAATATACACAAAGCTTTTGAAAAAACTTCTGCAAACCTGTGAGTTAATTCAGACTTTTCACTCATATGTTATGCCTGACGTTTCTCTCACCAAAAGTGAAGGCTAATGACAATTAATATCTTTCACTGCATGCTTTTCCTAAAATTCTTTAACTGCTTTCCAGCACACAGTCACGTACTCTTCTTAGAAGAGGATTTGATGTTTGTGACAAACCAGTCTAGAATAAATGAATTGCTAACAATCCAGCTAATGACAGTAATTAATTAAACTATTTATTAAAATTCCTTGCGTCCTGGTAAAAGATAATATCCCTCTGGTTTATCTGTTTCATTGGCACAGAATGTTAACATAGTCATTTATTATGATAATGTAGTCAAAATGACTTTTCCCTTGTCTATAATATACTTCCAATTCATATAGCTCATGGAAATAAACATCACCATTCCCATTATGTTCTTCATGCTTACCTCCTTTATCTCTTGGCATAGTTTTAGATCTAAACATCTAATTTTGGTGAATAAATAAAATAAGAACAACCGTTAAGCAAGTTCAGTAATTATGTAACTGGCTGACAGTTCTACTTTTAACAATTTTATAATTTAATGATTTAAGTAAAGATCTATTTTTAGAATTATTTTCCTATGGAAGGATTATTTAATATAGATTTTAGTTTAAAAAGAACAACGATTCTGACATCATCTTCCTCCTCACCAACCATTTATCATCACCATTATCTTAACGATAATCGTCGTTACCATTCTTTATATCATATTCTCTGCAAACTAACTTAAATTAGTTCATTTAATCCTCAGAACGATGCAGAGAAGTACATAGAATATGTAATATTCCCCAATTTAGAGGTGAGAAAAATGAGCTCTATGCATTTTAAGAGACTTAATCAAGCCGAGACTTGATTCTAGACCCTCTGTTTCTGCCTAGTGTTCTTTTTCCTCCCTCCTACGATCCCAGTACTTGCAAAGCTGAAACCTATCACCTGTAACTAGCAGTGATTTCTATACAAACTACAGATACCTTCTTAAAACAATTCTTGAATCTCAAAATTGAATACATGATTTTAGTAGATTAACCTATTGTAATACCTTAGACATCAGCCACAGCTTGGACAGACCTAAAACTGCATTGTCCAACTTGGTAGTCACCAGTTATCTGTAATTGTTGAGCACTTGAAATGTACATAGTCTGAATTTAGCTGTGCTGTATCAAAATCACACTGGATTTCAAAGAGTTATAGGGCTTCCCTGGTGGCGCAGTGGTTGAGAGTCCGCCTGCCGATGCGGGGGACGTGGGTTCGTGCCCCGGTCCGGGAGGATCCCACATGCCGCGGAGCGGCTGGGCCCGTGAGCCATGGCCGCTGGGCCTGCGCGTCCGGAGCCTGTGCTCCGCAACGGGAGAGGCCACAGCGGTGAGAGCCCCGCGTACCGCAAAAAAACAAAAAAACAAAACAAAACAAAGAGTTATATACGACAAAAAGAAAGTAATATATCTCATGAATAATTTTTAATATTACATGTTGACATGAAAATATATTTTGCATGTAAAGTGTTTGACATATTGTTAACTTAATTTCAGCTGTTTTTAAAAATGTTACTAAAAAGTGTAAAATAATACACATGGTTCACATGTATGCCTCACACTATACTTTTATTGGACAGTACTGCCGAAGAGCTGTCGTTCTCCTTGGGCATAGCTTCCTGATTTCACTCTTTATTTAACGCAATTTCCCTTTTAAAGTGTTTGAAACTTTTATGCCAGTACTTAAGCCTCATATTAACATAGTCATCTGTTTATTTCCCATATTTGGCACTCTACACTTTTATTTAGACCCTGCTAGGCTATATAAAAATTTATTAGAGCCTTCCTAGATATTTGAAATAGTTTTCAAATTAGAAATTCAGGTATGTCCTCCAAGTCCAGTGTGTTCTTAAAAAAAAAGTATAAAGGTAGAGAGAGTGTTAGATCACAAAGCAGTTTTATCCTGCAAGGTTAGAACTTAATGATAAATGATAATGATAAAAATTTAATGATAAAGTAAAATTTTGCTGAATAAATACATTAAGAAAGTTCTGCCTGAGTTTCCTCATCAACTGTATATAATATATATAATACATATATACTTTCCACATATATATATATACACACATATAAATATTAGGGTTTTATATCAATTATTTATAACCATATAATATATAAGTATATATTATAATAATGTGTGTAATATATATTAGGGTATTATTTTAGGGAGATTTTATATATATACATATATATATATCTTTTTATATATATATACACACACACGCATACAACTTTCCCACACACATACACACACATACAACTTTCCCAATGTGTGTGTGTGTATATTCATACATATATGTGTGTGTGTGTTTCAAGTATCAAATGAGTTAGTACACATACAACACAGAACAGTGCCAGCCATAAACAATAAATATTTGCTTTTATTTTATTATAAATTTTTATCGAAGAACCCTCACAGATCATTCATTATATTCTCAAATGATCTATGGCATGGTAGAACTTCATAGGTAATACGGGAGTGATTGTTAATAAAAGATAGTTGTGGAAACATATCTAAATAACATTGTTGTCTTTCCATGTCCTTTTACCTAAATATCCCTGCATTTTTGCAACTATGCTGTTTATGTTTATATTGTTCTTAGAATTCCACTACTAAAGGGAAAATAACTACTAGAGGTTATTATTTAGTCACACTCCCTTACTTAACAGATGAAGATGCCACCCAAAAAAGTTGAAAGTTATGTTTTGCACTCAGTTATTTAAGAGAAGCAAGAGTAATAGTGGCGTTTTATTGAGCAATTGCCACAGGCTAGGGCTGTGTAAAAGCTTTGAAGACTGTATCTCATTTAAGCAACTAAAGAAGCAACGAAAATACTGTAACTTCTCCCTGACATATGTGAGAAAATGGGAGCTAGAAGAGATTGACTTAGTTGTCCAAGGTCACATGGCAGGTAGACTGAGAACCATTGTATAAACTCTACTTTGATTTCAAAACTTGTGGGCTTGATCTTGTATTTTGTTGCTTTCCTTGTTGGTTTTGTTGTTGTTGTTTTTAAAGCAAAATAACAACATAAGGGATTATAAACTCTCTACTTTTGGTTAGTCTTGGATCAAGGGGAATTGGAGGCATTTGTTGAATCTAAACTCTAATGGGCAGCAAATGCCAACACAAAAAGGAGGCAGTCCCAGATTTATGGTTTTGGAGCCCTGGGCAAACACCTCAGAGAGGCCCTTGATCTGTTCATCTCAATGGGAATAAACATACAGGATGAGGAATTAACTGGGTTATGATGGACAAAATATACAGACACTTCCTTGAGGGACGTGTAAAGCGACTGAAGGAGCAAACCGAAAGAATGTCAAGTGGACTGTAAAAATGACTTTTTGCTTCTTCTCAATTTAGAGACACCAGAGCTTAACTTTTATCTCCAAACAAAAGCATTAAGTGATCAAACAGATTTCAGGATCTTTAATCTAACAGACCTAGTATAAATGGATTAAATCACTTTAAAATTAGGTAAAAGAAAATTGAATTAATTTAATTGCTTGCTAATGTAGGAAAAAAATCAACTTCTCTCTTTATTATTAAACTGGTTTAAAAATGTATCTTAAGTAATGTATCTAAACTAATATGAGGTCTACTGGGCTGAATGGTTTGAACAGCCAAGTTTGACCTGGAGACGACATGAATGCTTTGGATCCTTCTAGCTGGAAAAAAATCCTCCACAAATAAATAAATTGTTCATTCCTAATTTAAGGAGATGGAAGGAAGAATGGAAGATGAATACATTTTATTCAGGCCAAAAATATTGTTTCTAGTGTACTGGATCCAATGAGTACAAAATAAGATCGTTCTAGAAAATTCACATGGAAAGTGGCTACTGGTGGTAAGAATGGGTGTAATAGTTTGCTATTACTGCTATGACAGATGACCACAAACCTGGTGGCTTAACACAATAGAGACTTATTTGTTCTGTAGATCAGAAATCTCACTGGGGTAAAAATCGATGGGTCTGCAGGGCTGGGATGCTGCTAGAGACTTTAGAGGAGAATCTGTTACCTTGCCTTTGCCAGCTTCTAGGTCCTGCCTGCACTTCTTGGCTTGTGGCCCCATTCCTCCATCTTGAAGGCCAACAGAATAGCATGTTCCAATCTCTCCCTCTGACTTCCGCACATACTCTCTCTTTCTTGTCTCCCTTCTCCACTCATCAGGTCACTGATGCAACCAGACTTCATCACAGAGACACAATTCCCTTGTGCTGTCTTCCTTGCGATCAGCTCTACCCATCCCTCTCTTCCCATCTGTTCAGTCATCAAGTCTTAGTAGCCACAGATCCTGCTTTAAATTACTGTTGTTTTCATTTAGATAACTTATCATTTTATGCTCCTCCATTATCATCCTAGAGGTTTTATCCACCAGATTTATCTGAGATCAGATTCATTTGGTCATCTGACCTCTTGGGACTTTTGACTGATGCATAAACTTGCATCAATACTGTTGGATTCTTTTTCTGCGTGATTACTGTGTGTCACCACTGGCACTGTTCATTCCATCCTCTCCATATAATTCCTACTATTCAAAGAATTTCCCGGCTTAATCCTAGTTCTCTGTTTCCATTGTACCATCTGTAAACTTGCTCACAATGTCTCTGTGTGTACGGACACACACAATATGTGTATACAGCCATGTGTATACAGATGCTCACAATACCCAGGTGTGTGGATAGATGTGCATAATATCTGAATGTGTATACAGACACACACCTATAATTATATGTAATTTATGGACATAAATATTTGGCAAGAACACCCTCACTTAAGAGAAGAATAACATCCAGTGCTTGTGCTAGATATTTGGAAATTCTGGAAGATGAATTAATTATATGGAACCAGTTATGATGAAATTATGGAGATAGTTTTCTCAGAAGACACTGGTTGACAGAGGAACATTCTCTCTGTGTAAAAACCAAACCTTGGTTTCTGGGACCCAGACAAGTCTCACTGACAAGAGGTAAATTTCATCACAAGATCCTAGGAATATTTAATCACTAGGGAGTCAGCTTATGGAAGACCCACAGTCTAGTATTAAAATGGATCACTACTGGTGAATTAATGTTAGACACTAGACGTTATTTTACCATATTCCTTAATATAAACCACGGTGAGAAATAAGTAAGCCTGTAAGTGCGGTATTCAGATTCAGTAAATGGTAATTTTTTCTGTTGGAGTTTCCTAAATAATTTAATAAATTTCCCACCAGAATCCCGTGAAATTCCAAATAAATCAGTAGATTTTCAGTTAAGCTGTTTACTGCTTGTAATGAAACCTTAATGTCTAACAGTGTCTACTGTTTACATTTGCCTGGGGTCTCTAAAACATTATGAGATGAAACGATTTTTCTGGTCCTTGGTGTATGGCTGTCATAGAATTAAAGTGTTTCATAATTTCATATTTGATAGAATAACTTCCATTCTTCAGTCTCCTGTGGGAAAGAAGAAATAGGTGGGGCTGCATTGAATGGTACGCTGTCTTGTCTAGATTGAATTTGTTATGAATTGCATGGTTCTCAATTGTACTCTCATGCATCTTTAAAACAAACCACAAATTCTCTGGGACATATTTTCTTCTTTGCTGAACACTGAGAGTGTATAAACGATGATTTAAGGGTCATGAAACTGAAGTTGGTATAAGGCTACAAACAGCATGTTAATTTTCTTTAGAAACATAAAAGAGAGCTTGTTTTGAATATCATTAAAAGTTTAATAAGAGTTCCTTTCAAGGCACTGCACAAAAGCAGCTCCACAGAAAAATAAATATGTACCCATTAGCCTTTGCTAAAATATACCCAGATTTCCAATTATACAATGCTTGTAAAGCCAATGATTTCCTCCTTTTAGAATCACTTAAAACAAGTGGTAAGAATTATATTGTTATTTAAATAGGGAACATTCATGTATAAAGAACCGATTTCTGTCTAAAGAGATTGCAGAACTTAAACATGATTCTATTTGAACACTTTGGACAGTTCAGAAGGAGGAATCAAAACAGCACAGAGGAGCGAGTTAGCCTGCTGGGCTCTGGGGAACAACTGGTCTCTTAACTTTTCTGTGAGCTCAGATAACTGAGTTCGTTCAGCAAATCTCCGCTGAAGTCCTGTTATGGCTACACTTTGTTCTAGGCACTGGGGTATAAGGCTGGACATGTTAGCCGATGTCCTGCCTGAAACCGACTGCATTTACTTTTTATTGGGGTGACAGACAAAACTCATAAACAAATTGATATGTAGTGTAATGTCAGGTGGTTAGCCGTAAGCGCTACGAGGGAAAATAAAGCAAGGTCAGGGGCAAAATGATAGGAGTGTGACCTGATTGCCCAGGTTTAACTTTCCTCACAAGGAACTTTACCTTATGATTTTTATTTGCAGGAGAATTTAAAGCAGCTTATAGAAATACGCAAGGCACAGAATAATTATATAAATATTCGAGGGAGTTAGGCATAAGGTTAGGAAAACAATTACATTCTGGGGTTAAGTTAGATCACAGAAATAGAGATCTTACAGCCTGGTATAGGTGCTGCATGTGAGCCAGGAGCTTGGCACAGAGGAATATTCCAGCAATCCTTAAGACTGTCTATCTTCAGAACATGAGTACTGCCAAGGGGTTCAGGAGAAGAACAGTTTGCTGAAATAGAGACCCAGAAAGTTTTTCTGTTGTGGATCAGATAATATGTAGTAGAATAGATGACTCCTTGATACCCCTTGATGAAGGCCAGTGGTTCGTCACTTAAGACCTGTTCAACAATAGTAATTATTAATATTATTTTTTTTTTCTTTTTGCGGTACGTGGGCCTCTCACTGTTGTGGCCTCTCCCGTTGCGGAGCACAGGCTCCGGACGCGCAGGCTCGGCGGCCATGGCTCACGGGCCTAGCCGCTCCGCGGCATGTGGGATCTTCCCGGACCGGGGCACGAACCCGTGTCCCCTGCATCGGCAGGCGGACTCTAAACTACTGCGCCACCAGGGAAGCCCAACAATAGTAATTAAAGGTCAAATTATCTCAGCATTGTTGTTCATTTCTCCTGGCCTTGTTTTTTATTTGTTTGTTTTTTTTTGTGTTTGTGTGTGTGTGTGTGTGTGTGTGTGTGTGTGTGCTGTGCAGAAATGTCTCAGACCCCTCTGAGAATTTAATGAAAGTTATGGATCCTTTCCCCAGATTATGTCTACCCATAACTGGGCACATGGTATCAGAGTGTCAAGGAGGTTCTGAAGCACAAGCAAAAATCCCAAGATGTCCATTTCCCCCTTCTAATAATATCATGAGAGAGAAACATACTCACTGTTGTAGGCTCTGATTTAAAAAAAAATTCACATGCAAATATTCTTTGGCCAGTTATTAATAGAATCATATGCTTTGAAAATTAAGACCTTCTGAGAAAAATTAAGGAACCAAGAAAGATACTGTCAGGTCTGACCGTATGTTAACAGGTTGGACAAGACAACTTTCATATTGCATCCAAGTCCATTGTCATTTATCTCTACATTGTTTAGGTGTCTCCTTTTACTTTCTCTTTTATTCACTTTTATATTTTTAAGCAACATGGGAAGAATTTCCGTGGCAGTGTGTATATCTGCTTGTCAGTGTCATTTCATATCCCAGGAAACTGAATTAACTAGGTAACTAATAGGATAGAGTTGAATACAGTTTAACCAAATCCCTCTAGTCGAGCCAGAATTGAAACTCAAATCACAAAAAGATCTATCATGAACAGCAAAGAAAATAATACCAATCTAGGAGGATAAATGTCTTAATTGTCAAGCATCACATTTTAACAGTTTGGTTTGGCAACATTAAGAGGATTTCAAATTACAGTATCACCTACTGGGACTCATTCAGTCATGCCCACATTTACCCACCTGACCTGCTAAAAAAAAAAATGAATCAGAATAAAAATGCTCATTGGAACATGATATAACTTTACCCATTATTTTTCAGCGATGCCTTTTCCATTCTTTCTTGTTTTTCCATTTTATTCCCTGTGGTATTCAAAACCTGTATTGGAAGCCAAGAAAGCAGAGGGTGGGGGAGTTAGTAGTTACCACAAAAGAGAAGTAAGGTCTCTGCATGTGGCCCGCAAGTCTTTGTCACTCAAGTGGTGCTATTGAGTTAAGGAATTGTAAAAGCCTGCTTCTGTTTTAAAGACCCACCATGGTAATACCCAGCAGGAGAGAAAAATACTTTTTTAAAAAAAACATAATTCCTTTCAGTGTGAATTTCTCTTCAGGTACACTCGCATAAGCACTTATTTTATATGAGTGAATCTTCTGATATACAGTAGGTGTGTTTCTTGACAATTCAATACCCCTGAGACATTTCGAACTTGAGTCCTGTTTTCCCGGAGAATTTGACTAGATGTTGAGAAAACTTTTTATTTGTGACTTGCTAGCGTGCTGGTATATTAATATTGGTATATTAAAATACTGTGACAATCTCCCTGATCATTAGTTTGCTTATTGTTAAAAAATGGAATAAAAATTGTGCCTGTGGCATGAAGTTATGGTCAGGATTAAATGAATTGATACATGTAAGACACATGGAACACACATAGGCAGCACGCAGTGGAACTGGCAGTCATGATACGAGGATAACAGCTTTTCTCTTTTGATTGGCAAATTCATAGATTTCTGTTTATACCCCAGTTCATTTCTAGCTGCTGTGAAGGATGGTATCCTATGTTTTTGGTGGGTCCCAATTTTGTTTACATAATTTAGCATCTATATATATTTGTAGTCTACCTGTAATTACAGCTGCAAATTTGATCCTATGATGCTGATGGCATCCTACCTCAAATGCCCCCAGGATCTCTCTGTTCTTCTGCCTAAAGACTTTTCCTAAAGCCATGAACAGTTATTATATACAAGGTAATACCCACAGTAAATCTCAACTATTGGAGGCTAAGAGTCCATGTATAAATGTCTCAGACACTTTGGTTTTTGGTGGGAGCATTCTGAGACACATTCTACCTTGTTCTCAGATGGTCCCCCAGTAGGAATGAACCTAACTGCTTACAACCATCACCAGTTCAATAATATAGCTTAATTGGCTTTTTCTCCTTTCATGCTTCCTGCTTCTGGGATCATCTCTCAAATAAATTCCCAAGGCTTTGTCTCAGGCTCTTTTGTGGAGGAATCCAACTTTAGACGCAGAACATAGCCTATATTTTCACTTGGACCATCACAACTGTATTCTCCAAAATTAGTGAAAATGCTTGCAGATAATTTTTTGTGTGATGTAATAGCAAGGAGACAAACTGAAAGAAAGCTAATTTTATTTATATAGAAAATCCATAAATCTATGTACCTTTTCTTAAAATTTTTATAGCCCTCCATGTATTAAATGAATTATCAGTAGATAAATACTTAGATATACTAAAGATGCTAACTTCTTTATTCTATTAATCTTTCCATAAAAGAAACAATCCTATTTATAGTGGTAATTATGTCCTCACTTTTTTATTTTCTAGGTGTGAGTTTGGGGGCAGTGCTTGGGATTTATGACCAATGAGTAATTTCACTACAAAGCTGGAAATGAATGGAGTCTATGGGGAGATATACATTGGAGGGAAGAAAAAGAAAATAAATTTTCATCCTGTGGCCATGTTGATTGACCAGTCAGCCCAACCATGACTTCTGCTTTTCACCCATTGGCCAATGGAACTGACCAAGAAACAGAATATCTTGACTTAAGCCTGTACAGCTCAAATCTCAGTTGGTTAAGCCACCTCTGCAATACCAGTTTGTGTTGCCCTGTAGGCATTTTTACAGTATCCTGTGTCTATCTTTCTGACTGTCAGTCTATCTCTGGTTATTATAAATGCTTTATTTAACCTTTTCCTTGTAGGGGCATGCGTGAGATTAGTAGTTATTTTTTTAGAGAGAAAATTAATTAAGATAAGGGCTCAGACTACCTGATCCTTCCCTTATGGAAACTTAGCATGCAACAATAACCCCTGAAGGGATAAATCTTATCCAATATGGCTTTCATCATGCAAACTAGTAGCTTTTAGATTGGATTGAGCTGTAAGACATGTTGGTTTGGTCTGCACGGTGATGATGATGTTTTTAATTTGAATTACTTGTCCATTTAAAGATCAAGGTGGTGCCAACAAAAATGAATATTTTGAGCTCCTGAAATACTGGAAGCTTTAATAAGCCCAGGTCTCCGTTTCTACAATGCACACTTAAGCTAGAGCAGAGTATCAGTGTCCTTCAGTCAGAGATCCCCGTGGTCCTCTCATAGGTCACCATGGTCTCCTCATAGGTGGCCAGTTCTTGCTCCTTGACTCTATTTTCTTGCTCCTCATCTGATTCACTCACTTATACTACCAGTCTAGCCCCCAGAAGGTTTGAATTTAGATCTCAGTTTCAAAATCAGAAAGGACACAAAATAAAGTAACTTCCCTTTTTTAAAGCCAAAATAAATCTAGGATACAATGGTACAATTTAAATCAGCTAATTCTAGAGCTTGCTGGGGCCTTTGAAATTTCATTCAAGCTCCCTTAATTTACTGATATGGAAACTAGGAACAGAGAAGTTAATTTCTGCATTAGGGTCACACAGCTAATTGATATAGTGTATCAGCACCAAAGTGGTCTAAATAACACTTTGAAGATGCTTCACTTTTTCCCTTGGTGTAGAAAGGTCATAGGCTATGTCTTTCTCCAGGATTTTGGGTATTTCAAAATTTACCTTTTTTTTAAAGTCAAGTTATTTATAAAATACAAATTACAAAATTCAGAACTTTCAAACAGCCAAGAAATAAAGCCATTATGTTTTGAAGCCGTCTGTGTAGCTGTTGTGAGTGTGTCAGTAAGATGATAGATCCACAGGAAGGTGAGAGTACACAGAAAGTGGAAAGAGAAAGTGTTAATAGAAATCAAATGCTTTAAAGAGGTTGGATGTATGATTCTCTTCTAAATATTACTTCTTTTGGTCATCATTAACCCTCGTATTTTGTTTCATTCTTCACATTGGAAATTTCTTCCACTGTAAGATTTCAGCTTTATATAAAAAGATAATAGGTATTCTAATCTATTTTAGAACCTTCGTAAAGGTCACTCTGGGAGTGATCTGAGAGCTTTAACAGACGTGAACACCGAAGTCCTCATTAACTACTCAAACAAAAATTCTTAAAATTCAAAGAATTCTGGGGCTTCCCTGGTGGCGCAGTGGTTGAGGGTCCGCCTGCCGATGCAGGGGACACGGGTTCATGCCCCGGTTCGGGAGGATCCCACATGCCGCGGAGCGGCTGGGCCTGTGAGCCATGGCCGCTGAGCCTGCGCGTCAGGAGCCTGTGCTCCGCAACGGGAGAGGCCACAACAGTGAGAGGCCCGCGTACCGCAAAAAAAAAAAAATTCAAAGAATTCTGAGTTGGTGTTAGGATGGAGTAAAGGGACCCTTTACTCTTTCAAAAGCAAAAAAAAAAAAAAAAAAAAACCTCCAGCCTAAGAATTTCCAGATGTGACACGTGTTTGGTTGCTAAACTGGCTGTGCATGGACATGAGTGGAGAGGAAGCTGGTGACATGCAGATGTCATATAGCTCCTATTAAATAAGTGCTGTTCTCCAAGAATGCCAGGCTTTCAAGGCCAGGGTAACTCAAATCTCTTATTTATATATTAGTTTTCTCCGAACTAACGCAAATGCTCCTCCCCCATCCAAAAAACACCCTGGGTCACACATAACACATACTGGTTCATAACTCCTTTTAAACAGGTGCTTCACATTATGTACTTTTTATTCCAATTATCTTACAACTGGCCTCTCTGCTTCCACCGGTCTCCCCGCTTAGAGTCTATTCCCCACCCAACAGGCACAACATCCTGCTAAAACAGAAGTCCTCCCGTGTCACTCCTCTGTTCTAACCCTCGAATAGCTTTTAGCTCACACAGAACAAGGATCTAAGTTGTTATGATGTCCTACAATAAGGGTTCTCAAAAAGTGGCCAACAATATCAGCATCAGGAAGTTGTTAGACATGTGCATTCTCAGACCCTACCCCAGATCTACTGCAACTCTAGGGATCCAGGGGTGGGCCCAGCAATCTGTGTTTTAACAAGTCAGCCAGGGAATTATGACGCTCAGCTAACGTTTGAGCCCTAGACTCTGTGGTCTTTAGATCTTATTACATTTGGACTTGAATACTCTCCCTCTCCTAAGCTGACCCCAACCACCCTGGCCTCCTCGCAACCACACAAACATGCTAGGTCCACTCCTACTTCAGAGGCTTTGTACTTGCTGTTCCCTCTCCCCCCAGATAGCCATGTGGGTGGCTCCCGCACCAACTTCAGGTCTTTTATCAGATGCCATCCTCACAGTTGAGGCCTCCCGGCCCACTATATTAGCCTCCTAGACCTCCTGTTACAAAGTACTAAACTAGATGACTTACAACAACAGATATTTATTTTCTCTCCCAGGGTTCTGGAGGCTGGAAGGCCAAGTTAAGGTGTCAGCAGGGCCACATGCCCTCTGAGACTCTGGGTAGAATCCCTCTTTGCCTTTTCCTAGCTTCTGGTGATAGTCCGAAGTCCTCGTGTTCCTTGGCCTATGATTGCATCACTCCAGTCTCTGCCTCTGTAGTCACATGGTGCTCTCCCTGTGTGTCTTTACACTATTTTCTAATCAAAGGACAATAGTCATATTGGACTAAGAGCCCACCCAACTCCACTATGAGTTCTTTTCAACTAATTACGTCTGCATATATTCTGTTTATAAATAAGGTCACATTCTGAGGTACTGGTGGTTAGGACTTGAATGTAGCTCTTCGGAGGAGGAATGCAATTAAAGGCTTAACGCCCACCCTATTTAACGTTGCATTCCGCTGTCAGCAGTTCCTATCCCACTTCTATTCTTTGTTTTTCTTTTTTCTGTTTATCACCTCCTAAAACATCCTATGTTTTACTCTTAGTTTACTGACTGGCTCCCTTCTCTGGAATTTAAGTTCCATAATGGCAAAGATGCTCGTCCTTTTTGTTTTTCATCCTCACAATACCCTCAGCTCTTACAACTACCTGGCACACAGTAGGAGCTCAATAAACCTATTCTGAATGAATGAAAATGATAGACCATTAGCAAGACCATTTCATTGTTAAGAAGTCTGATTACCATAAAAACAATCTCTCTTTTTCTTTCACTCCCTGGAGGCTAGGGTATGCAGAGGGTAGTATGAAAGTGCTCCCCTGAGAAACTTTAAGTTCATTCTAAAACTAATGGTAAGCTTGTAGGTGGACTGGGCTTTCTCAGGGAGAGAGACCCAAGGGAAGCGCTGGAGCTGGGGATCTAATTGGGTTAATAATGCAGAGACCAGGAACCCGGGAATGGGCTGATATCAGCAGTACAGTTGGTGAAAGCAGGACACTGAGTGAAAGGCTCCTACACTGGGGTCTCTTGTGCCTGGATCTTGAAGTCTCTGCTCATTCACTTACTCATTCATTAATTAATTCATTCATTGAACAAATTCCTGGATATCTAAGTGCCACATTCTGGGCTCCAAACTTGGGATATAAGGCTAGGTCTCTGAACTTATGGAACTTGCACTAAATGAGGGGATTAAATATAAGTGAGTGCATGGGCGCACCACAGCCAGCTTTTTCATGGGACAAGACCTGCTTGAAGTGTCTTTGTATTCACCCCAAAGAAAATCAGTTTCCTTTCTTCCAGTCCAGGCACAAAATAATACAGGCATTTACTGGCCAGGTGGGAATTCGCCAAAACAGAAGCCTGGATTGGACTGTCAAAGGTAAGGCTGCTGTTGATCAGGCCTTGTTTCTAGACTCAGTGCTCAAGCACGCCCCTGGGTAGTGGAATTAAAGAAGGAGGTGATTAGTGCGGTGGGTTAGCATGTGGGCTATAAGCTCACACCCAAGTGTGCATTTCTGCTCAGCCAGGTATGAGCCATATAACTTTGGGAAAAGGCACCTAACCTATCTGAGGCTCCATTTTCTTATCTATAAAATGGCATTAATCTTTCCATGTCGTGAGATGGACACAGCTAAAGAATATAAGCGTGTAACTCAGTGGCTGGTCCAAGTCAGCACTCACTAATCTTATTCAAGGAAAACACAAATCCAGATGTGGCAGATTTAAGAATTTGTTGGTTCTTTGCTTCTCTTCAGTGACATCATGGGATAAAAGAGATGGAGCCGTGAAAACAAGATGAGCCAGAGATCTGCAAATGTGAAACACCTGCCCAAATCAAGAGGTGGACAATTGTGGCGGAAATGGCCCAGAAAATTACAACCTTCTCTTCTACTTGTGTTTTAGGAGAGTATCTAAATTTGACCAGGTATGAATTTAGGGTGACAAATTTAAGGCAAGTTTCATAAAACACTACAGGGAAGTGACCCATAGTATGAAAACACAAGGTTTCATCCTGGTGTTGCTAAAATTAGGCAGACTGACTTTAGCCTCTCTCTTTAGAGGCTGTCTTACAAAAGACAGCAGTGAATTAAAACTGAACAGTGAACTGTGCTTTCACCATCTGTCTTGAGAGAAGTATGACCTGGGTCTGGCTGTCATTCAGGCTCTTTGGGAAGGAAAACCATTTATAAGTTTTTCCAGCCTCTGGTTGGGCACCCTGTACAGAGTTGGAACCAAACTATTACAAATGCCTCCTAAGGTTATTTCCTGGGCTTGCATTTCAATAGAAATACTTTGACAGTGAGGTTGAAGTCACTGATAATACAAATAACTTTATTAGACTGCTCTGATTAAAACACTGAAGGTAAGAAGCTCTCTTCCATGCTCTCCTGTCCTGTTTCTCCTTCAGATTTTCCCCAACTGATCATTGAAATATGGCTAGGCTGTTGGGCTGATGTAAATGGTCATTAATTAACAACCATGGTCTTTGCGAACCCGATGTTTTTGAAAAACTACATCTGTAGCGAAAAGCAGGCTTGAAGCTGTGAGAATAATAGCATGTTTTTAAAAATTCTGCACCTGGACAAACAAAATGTCCTTTTTTAGAGCAAGGATGTCATCGGACAGAGGCAGGGAAAAAAAAAAACCCCAAGAAACCGCCGAATCTCCAGCATGCTGTCAAGATATTAGTTTGCTGGCCCACTTCTGACTAAACATAAAGATCTTTTCTTCCAGCTAAGGCATTTGATATACATTTTTCTATTCTGGAAACACGAGCTTTGGCCTTTTTAGGTCAGATATATAGGTCTACATTATGAATGGCACCCAGTGCCTGCTTTTATAAACTGATTGCTGTTCTGTCCTTGCTTGCTCTAGAGCAAGGAGATGTTCAATCCAGACAGGCATCTTTCCGCTAAATGACCTTTGCTCAGCCTTCTTCTCGTTGTAACTTCACAACATGTAGGCAGCGTTGGATTAAACTAGGTTTAGCATCTATTCAGTAATTCCTTGAGCAGTAGGTTTTCTTCTTTAAAGCAATACAGGAGAACTCTGCTTTGTTGCCAGTGCTAGGGGGATGGTTTTATGAGGAGACATAGTTTGACTTAGAATATTCCCACTTCCTTTAACAATGTGCTGTATTTTAATAGAGTTCCCATATATTATGCAAACGAAATGTTTTACAGACTTGTCACAGATGGCAGTTGGAAGTGACTATTGGACGATCACTCCATACCATCTTCTTAAAAACGACGGGCTTGATTTGTCTCCCCGTGATCCCTAATTTGAGGCGCATAAGCCACAGACGTAAGAAAAACTTCTAAAGAGTTATGCAGGGGTGGGAAAATACAAAGTTCTTTGAAGAGAGACTAGGAGAAAATATCTTCCTGTGTGTTTCCTGAAAGAAGAATTTTATGCCTCCTCTAATAAGTATTAATTTTTTCTTTTTACTATACATGATGCATTGTGCTGGGAGGAAGGTGAGTGGAGAGAAAGACGAACGTATCTGAGAGCTTTGGGGGCTATTTCCTACAGAGTTAAGCACTGCTTGTTAGCAACATTGTAGGTCAGATTTTCCCATCCTACTCATCTCTTTGAGGTCCTTCCAGACCAATTTTGGAGCATCCCCCAAACTGCATATTTTCTGGAATCCATTTTCTGCTTCAGGTGCCATTCACCTCTCCCTCTGCCAGCCCCTCATGGTCATCTGACCTCTATTTCATGAAAGCAGAGCCTTTCCCCATTTTCATTTATGACTCCTGTTTCTAAATCAGGTCACCATTAACATTTCCATGGAGCTTAGCTTATTGATTGAATGAGCCACCCTTTGTTTTAGTGAATGCAATTTGGCGGAAAGAAATCCAGCTAAGCTAGTTTGGTAGAAATGGGGATTGTTCATAGGACACAGAAAGTTCATAGAAATAGGGGACGGGAAATACTGTAAATACTTTACAGTATTATTTAAATTATTTAAAGCCAGTACTTTCTCGTGGGAAATGAAACTGGGGAGTGAATCTGGATCTAAACAGCTCTGGGAGCCTCAACAGTCACAGAGGCCACAGACTTCGTTCGAATGCTTTGTTATCATTATGCTTTGGCAGTCTTTCATGTGTCCTTAATTTTTTGCCCTGCTACCAATCCATCCAATGTTTCACAGTCCCAAATCCAACTTCCTTGGAAGTGGATTGGTTGGCCCGAACTCACCTTTTCCCTTTATTTCCCTGGTCAGTGGTCAGCCTATGGTTGATTCTTCCTTGAATTGGGCGTTCACTTCTGGTCCAATCAGATGAAATTGAATTGGGCTGTGTTGGGGGGAGAGTATGGAAGAAGAGTCACGCACACTTGGAGTATCAGAGGCTATGGCCAGAGACCAGTAATTTGAGAGAGGGGTGTGGGTGTATCGTCTAAGATAAGGTAGTCGCATTTGTTCCCAGGGACCTTTATAGAAAGGTTGAGTTTTGGGAAGATGCTAAGGATAGATATGGTGGTTTTCACTTATGTTGAAATTATATTGCGTGAGCATTTCATATTTTGCCCAGAGTTTATTCCAGGCAGCAGTTAGAAAATAGGAGACTTACCTGTGTCCTGTGTGTGTGTGTGTGTGTGTGTGTGTGTGCTCATGTGCACGCATGTGCTCTACGCACACACATGCAGTAGGGATAGGAGAGGATTAGTATAAACTTTTCGTGCCAGAAGACACCTTAGAGATCCTTGGGCTCAACCCACACATTTCACAGATGAAGAAATCCAGACTCATAAAGTTTATGTGATTAGCTTATGGGCATACAGCTATTAAGTGGCAGAAAAGAGACTCAGTTATCTTGATTCCTCATCCAATGAGCTTTATAACCCAGCTCTATTATATTTTTGTCTCCAGAAAAAAGTCTTCGTTCATTGAAACAGAACCAAACGTACACTATGCTGTGTCATCACATGGTTTGCTCATTACCTTTCAAGTCCTAGCTCAAAGCTCCCCACTCCAAAGGGCCACCTGGACACTGCCTCAGGTGGGTGCCACTCCTTGTCCCTTGGTTTTCTATTAATTATTTTCATAGCTTTATATCACTTAGTCCAATCTTTAATCACCTTATTTATTTTTCTCATTTTCCTCCTTTGCTAAAATAGGAGATTCCAGGAAAGTAAAGGTTGTTTCTCTTCACGTCTGTATCCTCAGCTCTGTGATCATGCTCAGCACATGGTAAGCACATACCCATAATTAATCAGACCTTTGTGAATTTAATAAATATAAATATTAAAATATCAATAATAAACCTTTGGGGGGAGCACATAGACTCTTTTCTGGTCATACATACTTCTTAATTATTGAGGTCACGCAAAGTTTTATGTTCCTGTGGTATTAAATTTCTCTAAAGGTCTCTACATATTTTTGTATACTGTGTCACAATTTTAGGCTAAAACAAAACCTGGAACTCACAGCAAAGGGAACAAGCAACAGCTGATTCAGATGTGGCTTTACCTCTGTGGGTGTATTCTATATAAACTGAGTGCGTTCATGACAGAGAGTAACTTGGCTTAGAGATGCTGCACCCCAAATATCCTTTTTGTTTGTGAATGTTCCTGTGACTCTCTGATGATGAGAACTGTTCATTCTTATTTCTGGCTCTTGGCAGCCTACAGATGCTTCCTGTTAGTGCTCCTGGCAGGTTCCTGGTGGGGCCTGTTGTTTATTGCCCTATCTATCAAGTCCTATTTATTTTTAAAATAAACTTTAAGTATACTGTAAACTCCCTTCACAAACAGATTTTTCCTCCTCTTTCACACTTGACAAACGTCTAAAAGAAATAGTAACTCTGTCTCATATATATTTGAACCTGAACCTTTTAGGAAAGAATTATACTTAAAGTACCCAAGAACAGGGATGGTCTCAGCCTAAAATCTCCCTTGCAACTATTAATTCTCTTTCCCTCAACCTCTCCTTCTCTCTTTCTCTTTTACTCCCTTCTTTTTTATTGTATTATCTCATTCTTGTTTCCATACTGCCCTCTCCTCCCGGTAATCATCCCACCCCAGGTCAAATTCTCTGGTTGAACTGCCATCTATATCTTTCTTAAATACTGCTTACATAATGTAAATGTCTTTATAAAAAAGTTTAAAGGATTTGCTTTTTGCAAGCTCATCAAGTCGAAACATTTTACATCTCTTTCTTGGTCCTCAATCATGTAAACCTACTATTCCTTTCATCAGTAAACTCTACTATTTTCCAACACAAAGGTGATGAGAAAGGACATTGACTGGTATAACATAAAAGAGCTTGGAATTTAGCATCATACTGACTCGGGTTCAATTCAAACACTACTACTTATTAACTCTGTCTTTGACGAAGTCTCCTAACTTCTCTTACATGTCTTCATTGGAAAGGTTTTTACCCGGTATTTATTTGGGTAAACGTTCCTGGTATTCTCTAAATATTTCCAGCTCTTCTGAGCCCATGATAGTACTTTTCAATTTAGGCATGGTTATATGACCTGTTTTTGCTAATGCAATCTGAGTGGAAGTTCTGTGTTTCAGTTGTGCATAGAAGTTTTTTAGAGGCAGCGTGTGATTTGCTATGGTCCCTTCCCTCAGTGAAGCAAATATGGACGCATGTGTTGAGAAGGAACCTCCATTATCCTGAGGTCTTGGCTGTTAACAGTAAGCAGAGCCTTCTACTGATCCACCATGGATATGTAGCAAGAGATATTGGGGTCATTTGTTATTGCACCAAGTCTTGTCCTATCCTAACTGACACATTTACTTTGCAAGATTGTTTGGAGCATGAGTGAAAGTATCTAATATCTAATATGTAAAGCATCAACATAATATGCAATCAGTAAATGGTAGATGCCTTCATCAGTAGTCTAATTATCATCTTTGTTACCATTGTTTCTTTGTTAGATGCTGTGTGTTCTTTTTATTCCATATTTTGTTTTTTCCCATTATCTTATGTGCTATAAATATGTATTTACATTTCTGGCCCTTCAATAAATTACAAGATCTTTGAAAAGGGCAAGATACTTCATATGTCCTCATACAGACATTCTCAGTTAGGTTTGGTATTTATTCCAACTAAATGCTACCATGGTAGCATATAAGCATTTATAGACAGTACATTAACAAATGGGTGTATTTGTGTTCCAGTAAATTTAATTTACAAAAACAGGAGGCAGACCATAGTTTGCTGACCCTTGATTTACACTCTCGTATCCCCTCTTTTTCCTTTTCTGTCTTTCAGTTTTATTATTTGTCTCTGGGTGTGACTGTGCTTTCTGCTGCCACAGACAGAATTTTTCTAATGGCAGATAAAAACAGTCACCAGTAGCCCCAAGTCTATGTTATAAAGGGAGCAAATCCCTTTCTCCCAGTGTTCTTCTTGGATAATATACCACACTTGGACCAATTTCTGCTGGCAGGACATGGGAATTCCTGATTGGTCAGGCCTGAGTCATGTGACTACCTCTGTGATCACGGAATAGTTGAGGCACTGTGATTGATGTACCCTTTGGGACCACCTGGGTTAGGGATGGGAGAAAGAGGGATGTTTGGTAGGAATAATAGGATGCTCATTATAAGCCTCATTCCTCCTACCTGTGCAGAGAAGCAGGAAAGAACCTAGTTCAGAGGGCCGTCCCTAACAATTCTTCATTGTGTAGCGGACTTATTATTTTAAAGCCAATCTCACTGGTCATTCCTCAAAGACCTCCTGTGGGGTCTGGAAACAAGAGCATTGGCTGAGATTTTGGATAGATTGTATGTGAGAAGCAGGAAAGCGAGCAACAAAAGAAGACTCTTAAGCTTCTACCTTAAGCACTTGGGTGCGTAGAGGTGCCCTGTATTCAGATGATTAAAAATCATTTCCCAAACTGCGAAGGGGAAGCAGCAACATGCATAATCCCCAATTGGCTTCTAAGTATTTTTCTAATGATCTGAGAAAACTCGCAAATCTTTATGAAAGGTAATAAACAAAGCAATATGATGGTATATGACTCAGGACTCTCTGGACGCTATCCAAATCCCCCTCGGCAATATGGGGAACACCTGAAAACTCCTAATATGAAATGCCATAATAAGGGAAAAGACTTATTCTTTTTATTCCTGGGCACATGAGTTGTGCCTGAAGGGCATTAGTGGCTACCACGGGTATGTGTTGGACACTCAAAATCTGAGTCAGTTTGAGATACCAGTACTTCCTCTATTTTTCCTTGGCTCAGAAAATTTAATGAAATTATACAAATCCCTGAAATCTAATATTTTTATGTGATAAGATTGTGTAAGAGGAGGGGGTGGAAGAGAAGTTTGGAAAATGTGGTGACAGATGGTAAGTGGGCTCAGGCACATAGCGTTCCTATATATAGGGGAGGGGACAATCTGGTTAATCAAGGGGTGGGGGGAGCATTTTTAAATTTAGATTCAAGTATTTTATATATTCAGCAACATCATTTACTGAAGCAGCCTAGCTGGATAGAACTTAAAAATTTTTTTTTGGTTGGGGTGGCTTGTGTGATATATATTTTCAACAGTTTTGCATATTCTTTCATGACGTCTGCATTTGGAAAGCAAATGGTCTGTATAGGCTTTGAGTATGTCTTTTGAGAGAGGGCTGGGAATATGTATTTCTAGAGAGTTCCAAGGAGATTTAATGACATTTTAAAAATTAGGGTCATCATAGCTAATTTAGCAACATTTGAAAATTAAAGTGAATGTTTTCAATGAAGACTTTATTCTTCAGTAGAACGAACAATGGGCTGGAAATGAGGACACCTGAGATCCAGGTCCAACTCTATGTAACATTAAGGCCAGGTAGATTGTGCTACCTTGTGTGAGTCATTTCAGCTGTGTGGGTCTTAATCTTCCCTTTTTTTTTTTTTTTTTCCCGTGGTACGTGGGCCTCTCACTGTTGTGGCCTCTCCGGTTGCAGAGCACAGGCTCCGGATGCGCAGGCTCAGCGGCCACGGCTCACGGGCCCAGCCACTTCGTGGCATGTGGGATCTTCCCAGACTGGGGCACGAATCCATGTCCCCTGCATCGGCAGGCGGACTCTCAACCACTGCGCCACTAGGGAAGCCCCTCTTCTCATTTTTAAAATGAAAGTTTTTGTTAAATAATCTTTGGGATATTTTTAGTTTTATATTTCCATTGTTGTAGGCTGTCTCTTAATGATCCAATAATTCGGATGCTTTTGGTTGCAAGTAATGGAAAGCCGCACTCAAACTGCCTTAAAATATTACAGGGCAAGTCCAACACTGAGTGGACTTTAGAGCTTGTTTGATTCATCAAAGGACATTTTTCCACACTTGTTCACTCTACTTTTCATGGTATCAGTCTCGTGTTAGGGTCGGTGCCTCTTCAGAATCTCCAAATGCTTGTTAATGACTCTTAGTCAATGACCTGCTTCCTTGTTCAGGTCTGGAAGAAAAGAAAAGAAAAAAAAAATCACTTTCTAAAGCTGTTTTGGATGAATTAAAAAGTGTCTTTCCAAGAGATCTCTGGAAACCTGCCCTTGCATATTATTGGCACAAACTGAGTTTTGTGCTCATCCCTGATTATGGCCAGGGGATGGGGCTACCATGAGCCACAGGAGAGCCTCCTAGAACCAGCAGTTAGCTCAGTACGGGGGGTTGTGGCTAAATGATAGAAAATCAGGGAGAGGGGATGTATGTAAAGGGAGCAATCATGATGTTTACTAACCATTGCTTGGAACACCTAAGGTTCACATCATTTCTGCAGTTAAATATGAGGTAGGAAAAAAAACCCAAATTAATGAAATAGAGTTCTTATATGGTAAATATTATCATATCAAGCACATAGTAAGCTTTCAATAAAGATGCATACACTGGGCTAACCTTCAATCTGTTAAACACAGAGAACGTGCCTCTTAGTTGGCAACTAATTAACAAGAGATCGCAGTTATTTGTGGGGTTGCCACAGTGACTAGAGACTTACTGCAGTAAGTTTTTGTTTTAGTCAGTGGTTTTCAAACTTGGCTGCACATTGGAACCACGCAGGGAGCTTTGAGAAACACTGTTGCCTGAGTTCCACCTCCAGAGATCCTGTTTTGAGTCATCTGAGGTAGGGTCCGGGGCATTTAGAGTTTTAAAATCTCCCCAAGTTATTGTAACTCAGTCAAGACTGAGGACCTCTGGTTTAGGGAATCCAAGTATGGGTGTGCTCAAGTACTTTGTCCTACCTGCTTCAATCATGTCCAACGTTTACCCTTGAACTCCTTTTTATAATGGTTTTCCTCTGCTCTAAACTAGCAACTGCTGTATTCTCTCTAAGCTCAGAGATACCACATGCTCATCATTACACTATGAACGTGAGGGTGGAAACTAAGAGTGGGAAAAGCCTACTTTCAATATGGTATAATAGGAGAAAGGGACAAAAGGGTGGATGAGAAAAAACAAGAAGCAATGCAAAAAGCCTTTCTATCTGGCACTGGGCTGTGGTTGGAGATGCACATTTAGGCGTTCTCAGACTCAGATTCCCACACAAACACCCATACGTGTACAGACACATCATCTGAAATTCTTCCCAGCCTCCTCCCTGCTCAGCCCACTGCCAACCTCTTGCTTAGAATATTGTGCAAATTCATAAAACACCTAAAACATGAATAAATGAGAAATGGCTGTGTTTATTCATTACTGACACATTCATTTATTCATCTAGTCTATTAATACTGATTGAGCACCTACTATGTGCCAGGTACATTGTCAGATGGAGAGTGAACAGTGATGAATAAAACAGTTTAGAGCCTATACAGAGGTCCTGAATCTAGATAGTATTTGGAGTATGTGAGATGGGGCAATGATTATCTTGTGAACCAGTTCTTGAGTTGTGTTCTCTGTACTTGGTTTGTTGCATGAATGCTTGCTGAATGAATGAATACCTGAACGCATTACTGAGAAAAGATCAGAGTGACTGGAGCATGGTGAATGTGGGAGTAGGTAGGGAGGAATGGAATGATATTTAGATTGAAAATATGGGCAGACACTGGTTGTGTTGGGTCTTGTGGTCTGTGGTTTTTATTTACTTGAAATTTTTTTTATTAATTATTTAATTTTTAGCTGCATTGGATCTTCATTGCTGCACGCGGGCTTTCTCTAGTTGCGACAAGCAGGGGCTACTCTTCGTTGTGGTGCATGGGCTTCTCATTGCGGTGGCTTCTCTTGTTGAGGAGCACGGGCTCTAGGTGCGCAGGCTTCAATTGTTGTGGCTTGCAGGCTCTAGAGCGCAGGCTCTGTAGTTGTGGCACACAGGCTTAGTTGCTCCGTGGCACGTGGGATCTGCCCGGACCAGGACTTGAACCCGTGTCCCCTGCATTGGCAGGCGGATTCTTAACCACTGCTCCACCAGGGAAGCCCTGGTCAGTGGTTTTTAAACCACATTATATTCTGTGCATTGGAAAACCATTTCATGTTTTCAAAAAGGGAATGATAAGGTCAGGGAAAGTCCCTCTGAGGCCAGAGGGATATGAAGAGAAAAGAAAAGAAAACAGACAAATATGGTACCGAGCAGTAGGTGCTGTAGCAAATGTGGTTGGCACTGAATCTTATAGAGGTGGAGGGGAGGGGTGTCCATCCTAGACTTGGGAGGCCAAGAAAAACTCCATGGAGAACAGTGCACCAGAACCAAATCTAGAAAAGTAGGTCGATCTGGGAGAAGGAAGGGGAATAGGAAAGGTAAGTGGAGATGGAAGGGGAGCAAGAATGTTTCAAATTTAAAAAGTTGAGGTTGCAAAGGCATAAGAAAACATCTTAAAACTTAGAGCTAAATCTTAGTTACAGCCTAGATATCAAATTTAATTTTAAAAGTTTATAGAGATTTGTAATATGCCAGACATTCTGATATGCATCTTAATGATAATCCTTTGAATCAGTGAGGCAACTCACGGAAAATTACTTAAATAGGACTGGGCAGTTAGTAAGTGGTGTTGCTGAAAGAAGGACCCAAGCTGTCGGACTGCAGAGCCCATTCTCTTAGCCCTTCTATTATACTGCCTCACTGACCAAGTCAAAACATAAAGAAATCAAGGGAGGGAGGCCCAAGGAGATATGGATTAAAAGATACGTATTTCTATTTTTCAGTTTACTTTCTTTTTCTGGAAATTATCTCTTTCCCACAATTAAAATTCAAACCAGATAAACGAGAATAGATAATCAGCCACATTAATAATACGACAAAGACCAGAAGAGAAATTTACTTGAAGGCAGATCAGGTACAAACCTAGAGTGTCAAGGAAAGTTCATAGGATTTAAGCCCACAGCAGGCAAAGGGGATTTATGTTTTTCTGTTGTAGTTAACCATTGGCATCTATAGGATCCTATAGAGAAAAGAAAAATATTCTTGTTGTTAATTCTCTGTCTTGTGTAGAAGGAAGTTTCCTGCTGCAAAAGTAAGATTAACCACAATTTACAAGCAACAGAGGGATGAGGAATGTTTAGAAAAAGAAAAGTACTTTAGGTTGGTTATGTAGATTAAGGTCACCATTAGAGGAATAGTTATTGACATTGGAAAATGTGATATTTTCAGAGAAAAAAAAGCAGATTATAAAACATACGTGTGTGTGTGTGTATATGTGTGTATATATATATATATATATATATATATATATATATATAGAGAGAGAGAGAGAGAGAGAGAGAGAGAGAGAGAGAGAGAGAGAGAAGCACCCAAACCAACCAGGCATTTTTAGAAAGTGAAAGGAGAATGTGCACTTAAATACGAATACTGGTGACTTTCATGTGACAGATTCTAGATGAGTTTAATATTTTTCTATTTAGATCTTAAGTTTACTACCTTTCAAAAATACTAATATATTACTTTATAAGTAGAAAAAAGTTATAAAAATGGCAAAGTACTTTAGTGCTAAAAGGACATATGAAAACATTACTAACTTTTGTCCACACTGTGATGGTCTTTAATATTCATCCTTTCTTCCTCATTATTGTCTTAATTTTCATTTAAGTATCAAACCTCCCTCACTCCATTCATCTCTTTTGGAGGAAGCTGATTTCTCTCTTGATTTGGGTCTGGGGCTTATGGTGCAGCTCAAAGTCCAACAATGTGACCTTTTCCCCCTGGCCAAGGTAACTGGCTCAAGGAGGGGCAAGTGACCCAAGTCAAGCTAAGGAGCCGTGAGAAGTGGTTTGCTGGGGGAAGCTAAGAAAGACTCTTCCTTGTTCATCTGAGAGAGCTTCTCGAAACAATCCTTTCTGTTGCCATTATATGGATGAAGAAGCTCATAGCCCAGACAGCTGTTGGCAGCTGTGTTTCATCCATGGTGGGGAGCCTGCCTTAGGATGACACCTTGAAGGGCAGAGAGAGAGTTGAAAATGAGCTAGATCCTTGATAGTTTAGCGGAGTTACTGGGTCAAACCCACCTGGAGGTGAGCCCCACCTGTGAACTGTGCACCTGCAAGAAGCCATACATCCTCTTTATTATTTACTGCAGTTTGCATTGTTTTCGTTTGTTTATTTCTTTTCTATTACTTGTAACCAAGCCCATTCTACCTTCCTCTATGATATCCTAGTTTTGGAAAGTTACTGTCAGGTGATTCAAATTTTTCTTCTAGCTTACTGAAAATTATTTGATATCACAGGTTTTATTTTCCATAACCTAGCTGGTATATTTTAGAGCTGTGCTGTTCAGTAAAGTATCCACTAGCCATATGAGGCTATTTAAGTTTAAATTAGTTAAAATGAAATAAAATTAAAAAATTCATTTCCTTGGTTGCACTAGCCACATTTCAAGTGCTTGATAGCCACACGTGGATAGTGGCTACCGTCTTGGCCAGCACAGATACAGAACATTTCTAGTATTGCAGAAGGTCCCACTGGATAGTGCTGTGAGAGAGAGAGAAAGAGAGAGAACATCAGATGAGGAGACTTGTGTTCTAACATGACCCACACAAGTGAACTCAGTGTATTCCCTCAGGTAAGCTTCTTCCCGTTCTTAGGTCTTTTTATTTCCTCTAGAACAGAGAGGCTGGACTAGGAGGCTTTTGGGGGGATTTCTTCTAGGTTCAGTATAATGAAATTCTAAGTGCTTTCTTTTTATTAACATTTGGAGACTTTTCTTTATGCTTCAGGGATCAGCTGTGAGTTCTACCATCAGATCATATTTGGATATCAAATACTAAGAACCAGGGCTGAAAATTCAGGACAGTCTCATTTTTTTCTTCTAGCAAAAAAAAAAAAAAAAAAAAAAAAGGAATCCAACACAGATTTAGTGGCAGGTAGCTAAGGGTTTGAACAATATATGGGCCAACTTCCTTTACTTAGTGCCATAACAGTAGACTCACACAAGCAAGGGAGTCATCCTTAATGTGTATCGCCACTTCATACGTGTGTGCTACCAAAAAGAATGAATAAAGGCTATTGGAGAGCATACAAAATCTACTTATTTCTAGAAAAACAGTTCGCTGTGCATGCCATCTTGATAGTGGCCTTATATTTTACTTTTGATTCATTGATTATTATTTATTTATGATGCCAACGTTTGAGTGCCTACTATATGTCAGGTAGCATATCTCTGCTCGATTCTGAAGACATGGTACTGAGCGAGGTGCCAGTTTTCCTTCTGTCATGGTGATTCTGGTAAAGAGGTAAAAGATATCATAAATAATTCCAGAAATAGATGTTCACAATGGTAGTTAACCTATAGAGATGATACCCTGAGGGCTATGAGAGCATAACCACAATGAGTTGATCTGGTTTGGAGCATTCCAGAAGACAACTGGGGGAAAGTTTCCCTATCCTACTCAAGGACCCAAGAGAGGAGTATAGTAGGAGCCGAGAGTGAGTGTGTTTGTAAAAGATGAAGCTAGGGAAGTAGAGAGGGGCCAACTCATGCAGAGCCCTGTCAACCATGGTCATGAACTTGGGCTTTATTTTAAGCTCAATGAAAAACCATTGAAAGATTTTCAAATAACAAGAGTGGCATGATCAACATGCATCTCAAACACATTCCCTCCGGCTGCAGAGTGGGGAAGAGATGGGTGGGAGGTACGCATTTGAAGGCAAGCGGACTAGTTAGGAAAGTATTACCATAGTTCAGGTGAAAGATGGTGGTAACTTGGGTGAAGATGTTTGAATGGAGAGGGAGAGAATAGAGAGGTTTAAGACATAGACTGGAAGTCAAATTGATAGGAAGTGACGTTGAAAGAGGGAGTTTATGGAGAGGGAGATGGCCGTCTTCATTTCTGGCTGAACCATTGAGCGGGTGAAGGGCCATTTCTTAGATCAGAGTAGTTATGGGGGATAGCGATGATGAATCCGGCTATGAATCTGAGAGTTTTATGAACCATAGAAATCATGTTATTGTTTTTATTATTATCAAAGCAGTCATTTTCATGACCTTTATGTGCTTATAAAATATGTTCATATTCTCGTAATGAAGAGACCACTTGGTCTCTAAAAGGACAGTTCATTTATTACTTTGATTAGTGTAATGGAGGTGAAGCTGTTTGTGGTTTCAACTTTCTTTCTGTTCTAAAAGCAGAATAAGGAGATGAGATGTGAAAGAACAAAAGAAATGACCTTATTCTTTCTTTCTCTGCTGCCTGGAAGACAGACAAGATAAGCAATGAGGAATTATAATTGATAAAGTGATCGTAGAGATAGGCTGCTGGAGGTGGAAAATGAAACTCCAACACGAAGGTTATCTTTTCTTCCAGCCTAAGAGAAATCTTGCCTTCCATTTCCCTTTTCTTACAGTTACGGAAAATTCTGCATTATGTATCCAGGTCCAAGTTACAGAACTGAGAATCACCAGTTTTATAGAAAATGATTCAGCCTCTGCTCATTCTCTGTTACCATTAATTTTTATTCCTTCTGGAGCAGTTGTTTGGCTTTTTTTGGTTTGTGTGCTTTTGTTTGGTTTTTTACCTTATGGATGCTGTAAATTTTTAAGAAATAATTTTTCTCTTCTTCACTTCTACTGCTAGGAAGCTTAGAGTCAAAATAGTGCTTCTTTTGTATCACTGATGCTTTGCATTTCACGTTCAAACTTCACATCAGGCTCATCTTACTTTGCTTACTTGCTCTTTTATCTTTATCATATACATTTTTTAATTTCTTGCCAATATTGCTTGCCTAGAATTTGGTTGCTTAGAGCTTAGGCTCTGAAAATCAAATATGAGTTTGCATCAAAGTCTTTCAACCTTACTAGAGGTGTGGCATTAGTTCAATCCCTTGACTTCTCTGAAATTTGTATTTTCACCCATAAAATAAAGATCACTGTAATACAGACCTATTAGCATTTTGGTGAGAATTAAATGAGACACAGCATGTGAACGCTTAACCAGGGCTTGGCACATAGAAAGAGTCTCCCCTGCCAAAAAAAAAAGGGTCCTAATACAATAGTATCATCATCATCATCATTATTATAAGATCATCAATCACCATCAATATTATGTATTATTTAAACTCCCATTCTGTTGTTGTACTTCACCTGCTTTTCTCTTCATTATCCTTTTCCTCATCTTAGCTTGAATGCATATTGAAAAAATGCAAGGTACAGAATAGAGTAGTACATAAGAGAAGTATATAAACTTTATTTAGGCCCCAAAGTAAGACTGACAAGCTAGGGGTGTTGCTGTGTATCTGGTATGGGGCACATACTAGGACACCAGGGTAGACAGGAAAATTTTAAGTGAGTTCCAGGAAAAGAGTGATGTAACACAAATGATTTATGCAGTTGGGTTACGGGAGAAAGGTAGGGTAACATTATTACTTAGCCAAAAGAAAAGGTTTATTGTCTTCTCATGATCAGGGACTGAAAATAGACATTGTCAGCCAACTGATAGGTAGCCCCAGTGACTACAGAAAAGAGAAATTGGGCTTCAAAGTTACAGAAGACATCTAGATTCGAGATAATGGCAATGATCCTCTCATCCATGCCTTCATTTCCATTAGCCATTGAAATGGAACAAGAAAAAACATCAGCATTGTGAAATCACAGCCAAAATGCGTTATTTCAAGAAATACTTAGAACTGTTTTAAATGGCATACATCTAAACCACTTTCATTTGCATTGGACCAAAACTTGGCATCTTTCTCAGCCCAGATGTAATTTATTTAAATTCCTTTAGTTGTTTTTCAGTTTAGAAATATGCATAGACATAAAATCTTGCATGTCTCAAATTTGTTTTCCCTGCACATTTGTGAATTCAAATTAGCCAAATTATTAAGTGGATTGTTCTTAAACTAAAGTAAGGATGACTTTTATTTCTAATGCCGAGAAATGAAAAGTGTGGTCATCAGGGGAATGAGGGATTTTCTGGTGGTACTTTGGGCCTGGATCTAAGATTTTACCCCTTCAGTGGGTTCCCCAGTTAACTTAATAACATGTAGTATACATGAGTTTTTTGTATTTTGAAGCTTTTGTAATCATTTGAAGAGACTCAGGGTGGAGTCCTATTCCACAGGATATAGTTTTCCACCAGGAAATCCCCTTTGGACATTTCTGTTCTCAGTTCTCTTCTTCTGAGCCTCTAGAGAGCCTCTGCATATCTCTCTCTCTCTCTCTTTAGCTCTCTGTGTGCTTCTCTGCCCCTCACCATTTTCTCCTCCCTCCAGGTTTCTGCCCTATTGCATCCTCTATCTGCCATTCCTCCCTCCCCCTGCCTTTTATTATGTAGGGCAATATGCTGAACATTCTTGGCTATTTAAGCATTCTGAGTGTTTTATCTTTCACTCCCAATTATTTTCATTGGGCCTTTCTTCTGAGTAAATGTGGGTTTCTCCATGGGGAGAAGTTCTGGTAAATAGGATTTTCTCTCTTTTTTACATAAACAAATGTACATATACATAGATACTGTATTTGAAGTGTATATATTTAGGAGTTTGGCCCAACTGAGTAGGTATCTTGAATTCATGTAACTGGAAGGACTAAAACAATTGTGCTGTAGTCCATTGCCTTTTGCAGTATTGTGCTTGTATAACCAAATGATTGAGCAGGGCATGGCTGTGGGCATGTAAGTGATCAGTTTATAACTCCTGGCTTATAAGAACCTGAAGGGATTCTAGCTGCAATCATCAATGCTCTGGATTTATCACTGCTCTGATCAAAAATCTCCAATGGATTTCTATAGCAGGGGGCTCTGTGAAGGCAGGAACTGGGTCTGATGTGTATACTGCTGTGTCCTCAGAGCTTAGGGCAGTAAATGGAACATAAAAATTCAATTAATATATGATCAATATAGGTTAAAGTCTTCATCAGTCAGGATAGACTAGGTTATAGTGCAAATACAAATAGCCCCCAAATCTCAACTGCCTAAAGAACAGAATATTTCTTATTTACTATCTACATCTATTGTGGGTGGGTAGGGGAAGGGGATGCCTCTGCTCTTTGCAGTCTCTCAAGAATCCAGGCAGATAGTGTAACTAGTCCCTGTTCCAGAGGCAAAGAGAGATCTACAGGGTGTTGCTTCAACAATTAAATGCTGCAGCCTCAAAGAGATACCATCAGTTTTGTTGATACCTCATTGGCCAGAACATTATGGCCCACTAAACAGTAAAGTGATCAAGTGATGGAGTCCTACCATGGTCAAAGGTGCAAAGGCCAAACTTCTTTGGAAGGTGTGAGAGTAATTTTGCTTTGAGATGGAAGAATGGACTAAATTGCCTTAAATGTCAATATCTGTTGATGCTTATATTATTAGGGAAAATGATCATTGGCTGCAATACAATGGACAAGGTATTTGGAAGAGAAAATGGAACTAGGTTGATATTCTTGTTCCATCACATACATGTATAGAAGCCACTTAAAAATGTAAGGGAGGGGCTTCCCTGGTGGTGCAGTGGTTGAGAGTCCGCCTGCCGATGCAGGGGACACGGGTTCGAGCCCCGGTCCGGGAAGATCCCACATGCCGCGGAGCGGCTGGGCCCGTGAGCCATGGCCGCTGAGCCTGCGTGTCCAGAGCCTGTGCTCCGCAACGGGAGAGGCCACAGCAGTGAGAGGCCCGCGTACCGCAAAAAAAAAAAAAAAAGTAAGGGAAAGTCTTTATTCCAGTCGTTTAAAAAAAATCTAACAACGCCTGAGTGCCTTGAACATAATCCATGAGTATGTTTCAAGTTTATTAAATTGAATTGTAGATAAGAAACTATGTTGAGCCTTAGTTTAATCCCTAGAAATGAAAAATATAATGTACCATTTTCAAATGATAGCTTTTATTAGCAAATGTGAACTTCCTTTTATTTTTAATGCATTAGCATAACAGAAACAAACCAAAAAAAAAAACAAACAAAGAAAGACATGGGGTAAGTACTACCTTCCACATTTCTATATTTCAAATGCCTGGAATGTACTCAGTATATAAGTCTTGAATGAATGTATAATAATTTTTTGAGTCTGTCTTAATGGTAAAGAAATGAGAAAATATAGTGGTTAATTTTGGAGAGTTGTTTTTTCCATGAAGTGTTTAATCCTGGCGTTTAGGAGGTGGGCTCTTGACCCAGATCATTGGGGTTTGAAATCTGCTCTATCACTTAGTAGCTATAATACCTTGAGCAAGTTTCTTAATCTCCCTATTCACCCTCTGGTTCCCCATCCATGAAATGAAGACAATAATCATTTCACCTATCTTATGGGGTGGTAAGAAGGATTAAATTACACCTTATAAGCAACATACTATAGCGTAGTGCCAGCACATGGTGAAGGTTCGATAAACCTTACCTGCTGCTACTGTAGTTATTATCATTTTTGTCTTGATATTGAACAGTCGGTGTGAGCTTTCTATATACACTCACCAACTCAACAATAATGAATGACAGAAATGAAACACGCAACACCATCTAGAACTTTGGCACGACTTATTCTCACTCTAAGATTTGTGTTTACTGTTACCTTGAACTTTGTTTATTGATGAGCTTTAATAAATGGTTGTTAGGGTCCAAAGAGCTATTCTGTGTGTATTGTGCAACTGTGCAGGACCAGTGGGGAAGACTGATGCGTCTGAAGGGTCTCTCATTCTCTCACTCTGTGTAACAGGAGAGGAGAGAACGGCTTCTAAAGACGCACGGCAGCATCAAACCTTCCTTATAACGCCTGTGGAAGGCAAGAGAGTATTCTGAGGCACTTGGAGAGGTTTTTGAGGCTGGAATATTCTGAGAACTACCTTGATTTAAAAAAAAAAAAAATTAAAGACTAAACAGTATGATCTATGACAGTGGCAATCACATCAATCTTGTTTTCTGCCTTGTCCCCCAGCATCTAACACATAGTAGGTACTTTATAAGTGATTCATGAAATAACTGATTGAGTTATTGGAATGAATCATTGCTTGTGCAATCTGTAAGTGAAAACTAGGTCACCTTATATGCATCGATAATGTGTAGGTACAGTGACATTATATTTCCAAAGAAGAAAGTGTCTAAACCATAATACTAGAAACAAAATGTTGAACTTCTGAGTGTCTCCTCTCCCCACCCCAGCATGTTATTTGAGGGAAATTTTTAAAAAATGTCTTGAGCATATTTCTTTATTTAAATCCAGTCTTCGATGCTGAAAATGACATATTTCTATTTATTAAACATGTTAAAAAACTCAGAAGGTTTGCTCTGCGCTTATGCCTATAAACATCTATATTGTAGTCTAGATAGACCATATTCCCAGGTTTAGCTGCCAAAAACAATCGACAGACTTAAATTTGTGTAAACTCAACAATATTTTGGGTTAACTTACTGGTTAAAAGAACATTAAGAGGTAAGAAATGGCTTACATTTCACTTTCCCATTTGCTGTTAGGAGTCTAACACCCATTAACACTATCAGTATTTTGCAGAATGCTTTTTTCTTTTGTTTCTCCTTCCCTCTTTACTCTTTCGGCAAATGAATAGTATCCGTAAAATCTCTAAGAGAACGACGTACCTGGCAATACAGTGTTAAAGTGCTGCTTGAGTTGTTCAGGAGTTAGTGGGCAGGTATTACAATTCAATGTAGCTATAATAAAGGGTAATGTCACTTTAAGACATGTGATACTTTACAGAGGAGGGATGTATTGAAAGAGACTATTGCTACTTACAGCGCCATATAGCAGCCCTGCTCCTACATTTTGCTGCCTTACTCTGCCCTGAATGCACTGGAGTGGGGATGGTCCCTCATTAACTATAAACTGATTCTCATCAGGAAACTGCACAATATCTCACCATCACTTCAAAGGTCTCGTCAGGCAGAGGTGACGCCAGGAGATGATTTAAAGGTGAAAATGACAAGGTTTCCAGTCCTCAAACCTTGGTTCCTTTTCTGACAATACAGTCTGAATGAACCCAATGTCTTCTTTACTGTGGGAGTAGCATCGGAAGAGAAAAACATATTTTTTAAATCCTGATAAAGAAGATTATTGGGAAGCTCTTTTTTAAAAAATCTCCAATTGTGGCACAGATGGATTTTAGAAAGTGTTAGAGCTTTCCAATGAACACTAATAGAGTACTCTGCTCTTGGCTGGATTTTTCAGGTAAGAAGCCTCTTTAAGGATTTAAGATTCAGAAAGCAGATTTCAAACCTATTCAGTCAGGTCTAGAGAACTATGTAGGGCTGAATGCATTATTTTGCGGGGCGGGGGGTGGGGAACACCTATTACCATAGAGACAACCTCTTGGTAAGAGAGTGAGCAAAGAGAGCTATATGCAGGAACCTTGGAAGTAATGCTGAGAATTAAAGAAAGTTAAATGAAAAAAAGAAAAAGAAGGAAAATACTGCAAACGTCAAGTCACAGCAATCTTTTTGAGTGCTAAGATCTGTGTGGAAAGCCGTCAATGAAAAACTGTTGTTTTGATTGTGGTAGGCTTTCTTCAAGTTTAGATGAATTCCTAGTGCATTTTAACTGAAATTCACAAGCAATCATTGCATGCCACAGTCACCTCTATTTTGTCTTTCTATAATTTGCAGGGTATTTTGAAAAGGCACCCAAATGCATTCATTTCAGAATTCATAGGAGGGGTGTTGCTCTTTATCTTTACTGAAGAGAATGCATCTGTGGCACACCGATAGTTCTGAAGACAATGAGGTTAAATCCGTTGTACACAAAAGTAAACAGTGGGCTGTGAAACTAATTATAAAGTGAATCGTCTATGTGAATCACAGACTGGGGCATGAAAGGCACCATGCTGTTGAAAATAATGTTTTCCTACTTTGCACTTAATTATGGTTGTCACCATTTGTCTATTATAGTTCTAAAACCCTTCTTAAAGACTACATCTCTCTCTCTCCTAAAACACATAAATTATCTTGTATTATGTCGATACACACACACACATATAATGTATACGTTTTGCTTGCCGAACATCACAGCTTTGGAAAGAGTACCGATTTCCACGAATAAAGAAGCCACACTGGGAGGTCACTAGGAGGTTTTAAATGTAGCGTTGAAATACTTGAAGTGTATGATTTGACAGTGGAAAGATGAAAAAAAAGAAAGAAACAATCTAGGTTCCAAAGATCTATCTAGGAGAAAGGCATATACTTAACTGGCTTCCTGTATAGAAAATGCTTCCATGTCACTGGCTAAGGATGATGCTTCAAGTTTGATTAATTTGACAAATATGAAATGCAGCATAAGGTGTTGTTTGAGAAACTGGACAATATGCAGCGCAGTTGAGCCTTTGTAGCTCCTGAGATTCTCATAGGTGCCGAGAAGACTGTCAAAGTTTCAGCGCTTAAGAAAAGGTGGATGTTCAGCCATAAATACGTATACCACCTGTATATGCATATTCATCAACACTACAACAAATGCCACGATAGGCTCTTAGGAGGCAAAGCAATATTGTAAATTATGCTTTGCTCTAGGGGAGATGCTTAGATCTTGTATCCGAAACTCATTCTGGCTGAAGATAATTCCTTCTGGTTTTAAGTCCAGCCAAAAAGACCATCTCTTTTAGGAGATTACAACATGCCTCTGAGAAATGATTACTTAGTTTAGGCGACAGCATTGGAATTAAAAATTCATGACTGTAGAATTAAAAAAAAAAAAAGAATCCACTATTTCCTTCCAGGCTTATGTCAGACTTGCAATGAAGTTAGAATGAACAGGAGCGTGCAGCCTTTCAATGCCTGGAATAACTATAGCTTAAAGATCATTGTGTAAAACTGCATGTTTAGTCAGGATACAGTGTTTCACACTGCCTAACAGATAGTCAAAAACTTTATTTCTGTATTTTGGCCATCCTAAGAGTTTGGTTTTGAATAATTTCAAAAATGGATTCATGATCTCATGGAGAGTGACCTCCCTCAGTCCCACCTTGTGGCATGACCTCTTCTGGATCATTAATTCTAACCAGCAAAGTAGCAAAGGCACATGACGTCTGAGACCCCCCTTCTCTCACCACTGGGACTGACGGAGCGGGGGGCTCAAACCCGGGGGTAATCCTTCCTGTCTAATGTTCTCTTTAGAGAATGGCAATGGTCTCTGCGATGCCCTGGGTCCTGTATTTGTGGATAAGTGCTTGTGCGATGCTGCTCTGCCATGGATCCCTTCAGCACACTTTCCAGCACCATCACCTGCGCAGACCAGGTAAGTTGGAAGCTGGCTCCACGGCAGCCTCCCGTTTCACCGCTGTCTTTTAACAGATGGTTGAAGGCAAGTGACAGAAAGTGCTACAGGGTGGGCAGCTTGCCTCGGAATTTCAAGACTTGTTGCCTGGATGCTTTGGGGAAAGAGGGGGATACTAAAATGTCTTGGAGGTATTTCTAATAACTTCTCAGAAAAGGTGGTTTTCTCTAAGAGTCCCGCCACCCCTTGGCACACACCTTAAAAAGGAGAAGTCGTTTGTTTTGGAATACCTTTGGTCAAGAGTGAAATATCCTGCAAAAGGTGGGATAACTTTCAAGACTTGAGGAATTTTTGAGGCAAAATATGATCTTTGCAACCAAGAAAATAATGTGTCCATGTTCCTGGGATTCATTTTTATCTAGCATGGATACCATAATCTTGGTGTGTATGTGGCTAGAGATTTTATGTGGATGTCAGTGCCAAAATTAACTTTGTAAGTAGTTTGTGAGTGAAAAAGAAATTAAAAAGTAACTTACTATTTCTTGTCTGGTTTGTCTCCTCTCCTTTCTCCCTTCTTTCACTTTCTGTTCTTGCGGTATGCTCGATGCCTTTTTTTTTTTTTTTCCCCTATCTCTCGGCATTTTCCGGGACAAGTTCTCTTTAGCGTGATTTTTTTTTTTCCTATATCGAATTTTGAGTTCCAGACGCATTTTGCTTTCTTCGTTTTTCTGTTCAAAGTATATTTCTTACCCTTCCATGGCCTCACTCTTCAATCAGGATTTCTCTCTCCTTCTGTGCCTCTCCAGCTCTCTCATTACTGTTCCCCCAGCTCGATTGTCCTCACCCGCCCTGGTTCTCGGAAAGGTTGCCTTCCATTTTCTGCTTAGCTTCAGCCTTTGCATCCATTTACTCCACCCGTCACCTGCACCGCACCCCTTCCCCTCCCCCTCCCACCCGATCGCCAAGACCGGGCTCTGGGGACCAGTTGCGCGCCCAAGCTCCGGATCCTTAGTTCTCTAGAGCTCCCAGCTCTCCGTCCCCACCCCTCCTTACTTCCAAATCCCTTCCTGGCCTCCTCCCATCCGCCAGGCTTCCGCTAGCTGCGTTGTCTAGCCTTTGCTTTTTTCTGGCTCTGCAGCCAGCCTGGGCACCGATCCTGCGCTCTTCGGCATTCTCCTCCAGCAACACCTCCCAGGGCGCTCGCTGCTTGCGGCTTTCCCGGGTTCTGCTTCCCGGCTGGGGGCAGGATCTAAAGAGTACGTGTACAGCCCGGGTCCTCCCACGCGGGCTGCAGGGGAGCGCGCCAGCTTGCTGGATGCTAGACCTTGGGTCGCTCCGGGAGGAGGGGTTTGGCGGGGGCTGAGCTTGGGGCACAGGCCCAGGGCTGCCTCTGGGCCTCAGCCGCCCTCTTTCTCAAAGCCCTGGATCCGGGAGGGAAGGCGAGGGGAGGGCCTGCCCCTGCGGGAGGGCCTGGAAACGGCCCTGCCCATGCTGCGCGCTGGTATTTCTGCCTCTCGTGTCCTGAGCCTGGATCAGCCACTGCCAGAGTCCGAGGCTCCAGTGCCGAGTTGGAGGGGAAAAAAAAAAAAATACAAAAAACGTGGAATCCCCAAGTTACCTCCAGTCAGTAGATCTCCAATCTGTTCTGGCAAAAAACGTCTTTGACTTGTTACAAAGTCATACAAATAACGCGAGAAAGCGGCATTTACTGTAATACTTAACAATAAGCACGCAAAACTAAAACAACTAATGTGAGTGCTTTAGGCGCACTGTTAAGGTTAATTCACCTTGCTTCGCTTAATTCTTATTCAAGAATTTGGTGTAATTTCCCACCCTGTTGCTCAGGAGACTGAAGTTCTGAGGGTCTGAGCGACTTGCCTGAGATCACACAGCTAATACCTGCCATTGGGGACTTTGGTCTGATTTCATCTCCAGAGCCTGTTTCCCAAGGAGGAACTAATGGCTCCCAGTACAGAGCACAATCTTGCCAAGTAGCCTTTTTGAAGAGATGTGAGCACCTTCACGTAATTCGTGAAAATTTTCAAGTTATGTCAATACACGGACTCATTTGAACTGCAGACCCATTTTGAAAGGTGGCCATGGTGGAAGTGGTGAGGGGTGGCACTTGAGGATGGCAGAACTTAGGCTGGGCCGTCGTCTCTGTCACTTAACATTAGTGACATGACCTTGGGCAAGTCATTTTTCTTCTCTGGGCCCAATTTCCCATTTAGGGATATTGTGGGGAGTGTAAATAAAATAATCTTCACGAAAGTGCTTTGTAAAATGTAAAGCTCTTCAGAAAGATCAGGAATTACTGGCATCCTCCCTTAGTAGACTACAAATGTGCATAACACAGATGTTGAATGAGTGACATTTTGCTGTTCACACAGCTAATGATCCACATAGTAACAACAATCTTGTTTTTAATCTTGCTGTCATTTTTAACTGTGTGGTACCTGGCTAGAATATAAGACCAAATGCTACCTGTCTTATTTTGTGCCCTGTGCATACAGTCAAGAAATACGGTACAGTTTGCAATGAGCTTTCACGTAGACTGTCTCTCTTAATCAGTAAATATATTAGATTTTTTTGGTGGAGGGTTATGGCTATGCTACTTATAACAAACTTATGTCTTTATGGGGCTTATTATCAAAATACAGTAATTTTAAACTGGGAAATACATCATTGGGCTCTGTCCGCAATTAAACTCAGTATTTTTTTTCCACTGTCTCCTCTTAGTAATTGCTTATTATCGTCAGTGTGTGGTTCATCTGTGCCTCAAATACCCCCAAAAACTGCAGCACTGAAGCCAGTGTCAACCCCAAGCGTTTATACATTTGAGACCCATTTCAGATTCATCAATGAAATGATAACAACTATAAATACTCCCTCCTAGATGTAGAAAGATGAAAATGATATTAACTAAAGTCCAATGGTTCTAGGTATTAGGTTTATTCAACTTTCTTGGGTTTTTCAACAATCACTGCAAAGATTAAAGCAATAGATCTTAGACATAGCAATATTCTAGATTATTTCAGTCAGAAATACAATCTTCTTTAATGCAATCTTCGGTTTTGATTTTAAGAGTAAATATATGCTTTTTGTGATGAGACTTGTGATGTTTCACTTCGTAGGTCTTAAATCTTCAGGGACACTCATGAAATGTGTATGAAAACAAGAGAGAAATCAAGGCTAGTTATCTGTGATAATCCCCCCTTCAATGAGCAAATAAATAAATAAATAGCTGGATAAATGAGCAAAAAGGAAAAACATAATCTCATTTTCTCAAATCGGTTAAAACAAGTGACATGATGAGAAAAAATGAGACACCAGCAGACCCTGAGCTTTGCCACATTTGCCTAAGCTTGAAAAATCACCTCTTTCATGAAGCAGGAGCAGGCAGACACCGTGTGCATATCAAGTATCTGGGAAATGTGAAAAATGACACATCTTTCACTCAAAGCCCTGGATGGAGTGAAGGCTTTACAGCTGCCTCCTCACCTGCTTAGGAACGGCTGGTCCCCCTCTCTCCACGCTCTTACAGGCAGCTTCACGTCCCCTGCGTGGTAAGACGGATGGTGCTCTGATCCCAAGCAGCCAATCTCAGTATCTCAAGAAATAATCCACTACACTGACAGACGAGTGGAATTTGACACGATGTTCCCCTTGTTCAGACTGTGCTGCCCCTGGATGGCACCAGCCAGTCAGGGTCCTTTAGGCGAAATGGTTAGAGCTTTGGGCCAATTTCTGCTGTCAGAACATAGTATCAGCACAATGTTTCTGTGAGGCCACGAATTTGTGATCTGTCTTCTCAATGCACTGGGTTTGCACACAAACAGAATGAGAATATGTTAACTAGAAAACGGACTGATTTTAATGTATTCCTCTGCAGTCCCTAAGTACTTCCTATTTTTCATATTTATTGTATTACGATTGCACCATTTATTTTCAGTGACTCACTAGTTAAGGAAGATTAAAACAGTCAATCAAATGAAAGTGAATTTTAATATTACACAAATAAGTAAAATGTGCTATAGATTAACAGATTTGTAATATCAATAATTTAATATTTGGCTAAATCAAGTTTTTTATTTTGGGACCGACGTAGGAAATTACCTTAATAACTTGAAGAATACTCATGACTTTAAAAAAAATATGTACAGTGAAGCTAGAAGAAGGACACTTAATTTAAAAAAGATAGACTGAACAATGCAAACTCAGAGTGGTGTTCCATTGTTTCAGGATATTAAAATAGACAGCTTCAACTCTTTATAATCACTAGTTGTTGTGTAACAGGTAAAAAAAAATGAATGGTTTGCTAAATGCAACTTTCTAATGTACGGTTAGTTTTTTCCCCTTACGGGTATACGAATTTTCACAGCGATTTTAATGGTTACTTAATTTTGAGTGTGGGTGTGGTGTGGGAGGTTGTCCTTGAAACTTAATAAAATATGGATGACTTCACAATACTTTAGTGAGAAAAGATCTTTGGGGTTCTTTAGTAATTTAAAATTATAAAGATAAATTACATGAGACAAGAAGTTGTAAATGCCTTATGAATCATTTATTCTTGAGTCGATGCTATTTTATTGACAAGGGTGTATAGAAGTATAAAAAGATGACTCTGAATAGAATTGTCTGTGTAACTTATCCTCGGTCTGGTTTAAAGCTTTATGAAGCCAACTGTGTATTTAGAGGTATTCGTTTGTGACTTATTACATACTGAACACCATCGTCCATTTTAAAGCATGATTGTTTTTGGGTAAATATTAAAAAAGTTCTTATATGCCTTATAATTATTTTTGCTTACTGTTCAATATCACTTTATTGAAAGCGGCCTAAGGAATCCACATTAGAATACCAAGGTTCCTTACAATAAAGGGTTGTTTTATAATTGCAGTATAAAAGAAATAGTGAGAATACCAGTGGTTGCATATTGGCTTTCTCAGAATACGTACCAATACTAGATGGCTAAGTGTAGTGAACTGGTCTAAGGATTGGAACAGACAGGTTGTTATTTGGGGTAACTGGTGCTGGTGACAATCCATTGATCATCTGATTGACGATGTTGACCTCACCCTAGAGTCAGAGAGCAGCCATGGGCATTTGATGAGACCCCAAAATATCAAAATCAGGTAGAGATGCAAATAAAGATTTTCTGACCATCCCGTGAACTTATAAGAGAGTTATTACAGTGCTATCAAAGTACTTATGTGAGCTCAGGCCCGTGGCCTCCATTTTATACGACACTGCAAACAAATTTTTAGAACTGGCACTAATGAACATTAGTCTTCAACTGTTCATTTCTTAAAGTTCATTTAAGATGAAAACGCAACTCCTTTTTAGTCTTCCAATTTTGAACTCTGTGTGAAAATTTCAAAGCTTGAGTGTATAAATTGGTACATCGTTTTTTTGAAAACAGTTTTGCACTGTTTTCCAAAATGTAAAACGTGCCGGTCCTGATACAATTCCGTTTCTAGATGCTTATCCTAAGAAAATGATGGGACAGGTTTAAAAAGATGTATGTTTAAGGTTTAGTCACTGCAACAATAATTTTAATGGCAAAAAATTAGAGAGGCGTTTCATCTCCATCAAAAGGGGACTGGTAAAATAATCATGGTGGATCTGCTCAATGGCATTCAACGTAGCCATTGCAGTGGATGAGATATGTTCATATGTACTCTTGTGGAAAAGTGCCCATGATTTACTGCCGGGTGAAGAAGACAAGGAACAGAATACTCAGCTTCAAAATAGTTTGGAGAAAATAAATATTTGCACATGTATGAAAAATGTAGGAAGAGATATAAACATTCTTTATACAGTGTTAGTTAAACCTAGTGGGAGGACTGCATTGACTTGGACTTTTTATTTCCTACAATTTTGAAATTTTTTCAGGTTCATTTCTAGGATGGGCATATATTGATTTTTAATGAAAAGCTTAAAATATTTGCTGTAGAGAGTTTTATGATTAAATTAGAAATGTATCAATGTTCCCAGTTTAAGGAAAAAGAAGGAAATATAGGTAGCAAAGTATCATGAGCCCGTTTTCCTTCTAAGAGCCTTAATCCTATAAAATGTTTAGGCCAGCATTTCGCAGTACACAAAACACTGTCCCCTCAAAAGGCTCATTGGAAAAAAGCTATTAACTGTTGGGGAAGCACTCACTGCATGATATGTTCTTCTCTTAGAGATTTGCAGTGCATGTGTGTGTATGAAAGTTCTGGAAAGATTTACAGATAAGAAGCCTGACTGTGTTTAACTAAAATTTTCCAAACTTCTTTTATTTGGACAACAGCTACAGTGCCTATTCATATCACATGCTTTGAGAAGTGTGAGCCAAGATAATCCTGGAATCCTATAAAATTCATCTTTTTATCTCTTGCTTCTAGTAAGGAACTTGGCATATAGTAGGTGCTCAGAAAATATGTGTTAAATTATTAAGGAAAAAAGGAATGACTGTTCTGGTGGAATCTTGAACTCTCCCTTATTTTTTCCTACTTGTGTGTGAGTATTTGTGTGTATATGGTTGGATGCATGTGTATCTGTATGTGTGTTTATAAAAAGGACATACCTCAAACAAAGAGTGGTATAAACACTAAATTGTCACTGTAACATACGCACGTATGTATGTGTGTATCTGTGCAGTATCTTTGGGTAGATATTTGACTGTATTTGACAGCCATTACATTAGTCAAAATGGTCCAAAGAACAAACGTACAAATGCAGTAAAAAATTAAATCCCTAAGGTTTTCAGTCACAGCATGAGGGTTTTGGTTTTTTTTTTCTATAGATTAGAAAACATTATAGGTGTGGCCTTGAGAATCTGAAAAGGAAACTTCACTTAGCAAATAGGGAAAGGCCTTTTGCTTTCAAATCTTTTGATAACAAGAAAAAAATTCACTTCGTCTTTGCAGAAGGGAGAAAATAACACCAGACAAGCAATTTTCCTTTCTTTAGGATAAAGAGAAGATGCATTATTTTGTTAACAGTTTGTATAAATTAATTGGATTCTCCAAATATAATGTCCTCAAAGCATTTAGGGAACCCTCTTGGCCCACTGTTTCTTTCTCTTTCCCGAACTTTATATAATAAAATTCCAGAGAAAGAATATTATCACAGCAATTTTCTCTCAGAAGATGCATAGATATGCAGAGTGATCTGCTTACTCATTAAGTGAATCCATCCTCCATGCAAGGAAGGAGACCAACCAAACTTCCCCCTCAGTCTAGAAGGGAGGAAGACCTCCCCTCAGCAAAGGCCATTGTTCTGTTGATAGAATTACCTGTGTTTACCTTTACTATGCCCTTGCTAGACCTTCACTTCAAGGCATGCTTCCTTTATATCCAAGAATAAATACAAGCTGAGTCTTTGTACATCCAAAGGGTTTTTCTGATTTCCCATTCATGTGGATGAAGAATGGACCTATTGAGTCATATGCTTTGAAGTGAATAAATGCCCGCTTCCAGATTTAGATGAATTGCCACACGGGGTCGTGGGGGGGGGTGGGCGGGGGCGGGGAAAGGATTTCAATGCTCCTGAAATTGACAACAGATCCTGGATGAGAGTCCGCAGGCCAGCAGGTCATCCTTCCCACTGAATAAATATTGTGTAGGTATTCAATCAATATTTGCTGATCAACTAGGCAAGAACTTTATGTCTTTAAAAAATGCAAATATTGGTGAGAAAGCACCACATTAAGCCTTTTTTTTATACCTAATGGTGATGAAGAAAGAGCACCAGGGTAGGAGTAGGACGCTGGTGCTTTCAGCATCTCACGTAAGTTGTCAATTGCAAGGCTCCAGATGAGAAAGTTGGAGGGAATCAATGGTTTTCATATTGTTCCTAGCAGCTCCAAGGAGGTGATCTCCAAGGATTTGCATTCCACAAATAGTGAAGTATATTCTGCCAAATAAAGATGCTTTAAGCTGCTCAAGGAATTGATTCTTTGACTTCATCCATTTGATAGAGCAAGAAGCTGTACAAATCACCTTTGTATATTTAAAAAGCCCTCTGCTAAAGCTATATGAAAACTTTCTGGATGATTTCATAGATGGAGAAGGCAAATAGCTTCACAGACCAGGTCGTTAACAAAAATAATTGGATCAGCCTAGAGGCCAGACATTATAAAATGCTGAAAACTGTGGCAACTTAAGAGCATATGCACATCTAGAGGGCACAGTGCATCCTTAGCTACTCCTGAGATGGGCTCAAGGTGACCGGATCATCTGATATTTCAAGGCAAATCAGAAACCTAGAATTTTATGTGTAATTTCTTTATCTTTTAAATGTCAGGTGGGCCAAACAAAACTTGATTCAGGGATATGTCCCACCTGCAGGCTGTCAGTGTGTGACCTTAGATAAGATTATCTCCAGCTCCAACATTTTATGATCCCTAATGAATTTATGCAAGCACAGTGGAGAGAGGTGAAGGCGGTGGGGCTAAAAGGGGAATTTCTATGCAGATCTGTTTTGGCCTGCTTTAAAATTATGCCCACGGGTGAGTCCTACTCTGAGTTATAACCAACATGCTAAAATGCTGTGTGTCTCCGAGCCTTTTATATGCAGCTAACTGGTATTACTGGGGGGGTCTGATAAACAGAGAGAATTAGTGTTACAAGGCCAATGGCCTAAAGAGAGGTCTCTTTTGAATCTTGGCTAAAAATCAATTAACTTTCCTTTAGATTAAGCCTAGGGAGAAAGAGTAATCTGTAAATGTAATAAACCGAGGGAATCATCAGGCAGCATAGAGATGTCTATATAAAACCCTTTATTTAATACTTTATTAAACTTCTCAAAATCTAGTCTGTAGTCCACTAGAGGGTTATAAATTTATCTTGAAACCCAAGGCGTTTTGTTTTTGCTGTGGTTGTTATTCTTTTGGGTAAATGATTTAAGATTTTATGTATATTCATTTTGTATATGAACATAGGCTACTTATTAGTATAGTGACTGAGTTATCATTCTACTAGAATGACATGTAACTAAGGTTTACCGAGCTTCCTTAATTCAGTATTCTGCTAAGAAAACTGGCTGCTAGCTCTTTGAAACATTGCGAAGGGCCTGCATGCAAATAATTAGAATTCATGCAACTTGGGGAAGGATAATTTGTTATCAGTGCATGTTGAGTGTTGTTTGAGTTGTTAGTGATTTTCCATTGCTGTGGCCCTTGCTTTTTAATTATAAATTAGTGTTGCTTTAGTTTCATCATTATCAATTAAGTGTGCCGTGGGCTGTTTCATTAACCCTATAGTCTGTAATGATGCATATTTGCATATTTAGGCTTTTAAATTTCCTAAGGATTAGACTTTAAGATATTCTTGAGTTGTGATTCAGAAATGATTCATGTATAGTCTTATTGTAAAACATGTATATGTAATCACTCTCAAACTTATTTGTATGGTGATACTTGTCTAGTGACAGTGTTTATATGCCCGTGAACCTATGCAACATAAATTCTCAAGGTAAGTAACATTTTTGGATTATTCTTATGTCTGTAGGACATTGTTTTATAATATATTAGCATATTAATAAGCTTAACTTATTTTATAAAAACAGTGAGTGATTCATAAATGCATCTTTCCAAGTATTTATTACCTAAGTATTTATTATCTAAATATTTTCCCGCTGAAAGTGGAAACAGGTAGGAATTGGATATTTCACCTCCTTGGGGTGCTGTAATCAGGAAAATTTGAACCTCACTGTTCTATGAAGAAACTGTATCTAGAGACCAGCCCTACTGAAACTCTGAATTTAAAAATGTGTGAGATGGCAAAAAATTTTTAAAAACCCATTTTTTCTGAAATAAAATAAGATGTAAGACAGGAGAAGATACTGTTTGGAAGCTTCTCAGATGAGACCTTATTAAGTTGAATTGTTTTTGTATCTTCTTAAATCTCTTTATCTGATGAAAAAGCAAGATGCCATGTACTGGACATGTGCTTGAGAAACTAGGTCACTGGGTGAACATTTGTAGGGCAACATGTTTGACAGCTACTCCCAGGATCGTTTAGAAGTAAAAGCAGATTTATGGCATACATGCTGCCAATCTGCAGCCCTCTATCTATCATAGGCCTAGGGAATCAATCAGTGTTTGTTCCCACAGAGCCTAGATGTGATTTCAGAAACTTTTTCAGTCCTTCTCCGGGCATCACCTATCAATTGATTGACATGGGCATGCAGGTTGAGAGTCTTTGACTGTCCCTGTTGGTTCATTGACTGACCATCTCTAGGATCCCTCTCCTATCCAAAAGTGCATGCCATGAAATATTTCATTTAAAAAATAAGAAAAAGATCCAAAAGTGTGATAAAATCAAATTTAAATAGCCACAAATGTCCAGTAACTATGGTTTAAAATAGTGGATCTTTAACAATTCTCTCAGCTTCTAAGAGTTGCAGAACTTTCTTTTTGTTACATCCAGAAATTTTTGATTCCTTTCCCTATTCTCCTCTTACTCTATGTCAGTGATGCAAAGCTGCTTGCTGTAAGAGCTCTAACCAAGCATGTGCTCTTGATCGTGAAACATGAAGCAATTCACTCTGACCAGAGAGGATTTGGGAAGCCCTCATAAAGGACTGGATTTTGTGTTGGGCTTTGAATTGGGTAGGAATTGAGTTTGTGGGAGAGGATCAAGGGGTAGTGTACCAAACTGGAGGGAACAGGACAATTAAAGTCTTATTGGCAAGTAAGGGGGGACAAGGTAGGGCAGTGACCTAAATGTCTATAGGCCCTAAACTAGCTGGAGAAACTTTATATTATTGCAATTAAAGGGAAAGCAAGATTTTGTTGTTGTTGTTACTGTTTTGTAATCTAAAGGCTGCCTTATCAATGTACACTGATGATCACAGATGAACAGCTAGTTAAAATGGAGGAAAGAAGCCCTGTTTCCACAATTTGAGTCTCTGTGGAAAGCAAGTCAGTTAATTAACAACAAATGCAGCAACTGTGTTCTGGCCAGACTCTCTGGGTCCCATGAGGCCCTTCACACCTTTGAATTATTGTTACCTTTGTGTAATACAAGACAAAATATGTTACTACCGTTGATTTTTGAAATCTGGTTATTATATTAGAGGAAACTGCATATCTGTAAATCAAATCCTAAGGATAAAAATTTTTATTTTTAATATACAACAAATTTTATATGTTATTCAACAAATGTTTATGGTCCACTTACTAGGTGCGGAAAACTACGCTTCCCATTAGTAATAGTAATGCCTCTTTATTATAATCACTGTTTTAACACTTCCTTTCCTCGTCAGATCGTCAGTTCTGTGAGGGTAGGGAACCCAGCAGTCTGGGGATGCCTGACTCAGTGTCTGGCTCATGGTGAGAGTCAAATAAATACTTGAATGAATGAATGATCCTCAGCATTTGATGTTTCATTGAATCTTTACAGTTACCTTATGAGTTAGAACATCTTTCCATTTTGCTCATAAGGAATATCTTAAAGAATAAGATAATTGATTTGTTCAAGGTCATCTAGCTTGGGAGGGTAAGGTTGAGAATTTTGTTGGGTCCTGAGTAATGGCTCAGGTTCCTGAGTCTCTACTGTATGTAGCCTCTGCTATGGACGGTTCCTTCCCATGTGACATGTGATCTGTATCACAACCTTAAGTGGTCAGTTCTGTTATCATCATTATATAAAACACTGCAAACTGTGGATAGTAATTAAAAGCTGAGAGGAAAACTTAGGTTATGCCTTGACTTTCAGTCAGGTGCTCTTTCCATCGCAACCAAGTACTACTTCTAGGAATATCAGCAAGTTAGTCTTGGTTTAATTTAATTACAAAACAAATTTCTATGTTATGGGGCGTTGTTCTACATCAGCAGGCAACTAACTGTGTCTTGGGCTTGGCTATATCATGCAATAATTTTAATTTAATGTGGCTGAATAATGCTTTCGTCTTAATGCTGCTTTGCAAACAGGTCTGGCTGAGAGCATACTTTCGTTGCTTATTGGATTAACAGCGCCTCATTTTCAAGTATTTTTTACAGAACTATTGTCTCCTGATAAGTTCTTTTAGACTTTGGAGGCCCTTTTCGTGCTCTAGGCAAGGAAGCAGCAGCATAGGATAAATCTGCATTTATTAGACTCAGTGTATTTTTTCTGTTTTACTTAAAATGAAGTTAGAAATCATTCACACTGGAAAAGAATTCTCTCTAACGGCAATTTAACTTTCTGATAAGATTTTTTGGCATTTATCATGTTGAGACTTTATAAATTATCTAGAATGTTGTAAAGTGGGCTGACCTTTCGGGTAAGTGGTTTGATCATTTGCAGCAGTATCTTTTTTGCTAAAATATGGAATTTGCTCTCTTTCAAATAAAACTTGCTAGACCCGTAACTCAATAACATGTTTGGTAGAAATTGCTTACATAATCAGACCTGAAGTCTCCCTTTCACATTCCTCTCATCATCAGAACAAGTCCTCTTGTTCGTTCTAAAATATGCCCATGGCCAGTGATGGCAAATTCCTGATGCATAGCCCACTCTTCCTATGATCATGCGTTGTGGACATGACTGCTCATCACTTACGGCACTCTCTGTACTTTTACCCAGATTCAACCTGTGAACCTTACCAAGCACAGTGCTCCAATCCCTGAGTTGTTAAACAAGGTAGTATTTCAAAAACAACCACAATAAACACTGCCAGAGCCAGCATTGTTCAACACCTACAATGTCAAATACTGTGCAGAGTGCCTTCCCTGGACTTACCTGTTCAATTTTGAGATGAGACAGGTTGTCCACTCTTGATCTAGGCTGTTCTTATACGTAAGTGAATTGCAGGGTTTTTGCCTGACCTCACCCTCATTGTCACCAGTGATTCTTGGCCAAAGAAGTTGTAGGAATTAGAGCAGTCTGGTGTACCAGGCAAACCAGGGGCTCCGTTCCGAGGTCTACCACTCTTAGCTCCAAGTATGGGCAAGTCATGGTAACTCTCCCTGCCACACTCATGAAATGGGGATTCCTGTTTATATAATTCCTACCTTTCAGGCTTGAGTAAGGTATAGAGATGGTGTCTGTTCTATATCTGCCATAGAGTAGGTGTCCAGCACAAGGCATCTCATTATATTGTTATGTACATATATGAAGGTCAAAGCAAAGATGATATAGAAGGACTGCTTTATACTAACACATATACCCATAATATTTTATTCTATAAAAATGGTGCATATAGAAATTTTACAACTTCGACTTATTTAGTCCCTTTATGATCACATCTGAGACTTCTGACAATAAAATCCATCTACTCAGAACAGACAAAAGATAGGGATTTTATGGCTAATCTCTACTCTGGAATACGTAAGGGTTAGCCATGAGTTCTAAGTCAATATGACCAGGTCAATACTCACAGCACCCTTCCTTTCAAAAGCAGCATGTGTAGGTAATTACTGATGAAGGTGCTCTAATCAATAAGTTTGGCAGAGTCTGTATGCTGCCACATAATAGGGAAGTTTGGTTAATTAATTTAAATATCTGGCCGATAATTCATTAACAAGAAGTGGTCCAAAAGTCAGCATTGGTGCTTTGTGATTCTCAGAATGGGTTATAATTCTATTAAAACTCTATTAAAATAGCCACTAGTCAAGTTAAATCTTATACCATTTATCCCTACTTCCTCAGGTGTTTCTTTTTCCATTCATAGTGTTGTCCTTACAATAACCCTTCACCTCTATCATAGGACCCAACAGCTAAAGGAAGAAACCCAGGTATATACTGACAAGCACATTAGTACCTAAATGTCCATGGGTTTCATCCCAAGGTACCATTTTTGTGTACTCTTATGTGTACCCTATATTTTTACTCTGAATACAAAATGTTTTTGTGTATCAATGACTGCTTAAGTAGCATGGTGTCTAATGTTTTGAGCCTTAGCAAAAGCAACAACAAAAAATGAAATGACAATGGTCAGTTTCTTATGTTTTAAGACTCCAGGGAATTTGAATTAGCATGAGAGAATAGCCTATACAGTTAGAAGCATGGATTAAAGATATCATAAGATGATGATAAATTTGCAATTAGTGTTTCAGAGTCCCTTAAGAACCATATCTAACTTGCAAGAGCTCTCTGCTGAAGAGGTCAAAGCCTTACAGAAGTCTTGACGAATCATTTGATAAAACTTTATTATCTCTTTTTTACTGTTCTCATTAACATACTTCAAAAATGCTGTTCAGTATTTCTGGCAAGCAGAGCATCAGACTAATTTTACAGTAGTGTAAAGATTTATTAATTATAATCTTTTCATGAGCCTATTTATATTCAATTGTGACATTAATAGGTTGCCGAAACAAACTAGAGTTAATTGTATTTAATTAAATTGCTGAAAACATGTAAGGGTAGTTTATTATTATTGTAAGCAGAAAACTCTATTGGTGTACTTATTTGTGTGAATAAGATCTGGTGTAAAGTTCTTTCTAGTGGGTATGGTAGTATTCATCAACAGAAAGCAATATAAAAATGCTAATTTGAGAAAGTTGTCATTGTAATAGAACATTTGGAAGTGGAGGCTTCACGTAGTGTCTGTCATCTTATAGCCAGTGTTAGATCAATATAGTGGGGTTCCTGCCAAGACAGACATTACCCTGTTGTCCTACTAAAGCACCCTGAGGAGCTCCAAGACCATCTATTCATCCCCTTCCTTCCTTGGAGGGGTTATTTGGTGGAGGAAAGGTCTAAGATCTGAGTCAAGTCTTCTGTGAAAAAAAATGCTTTAAATGAGACCGGGAAAAGTAGAAAGGGTCAGACCAAGAGTTAGGGATGGAGTTTGGACAGCAAGGAATTCCAGGTAAAGATAACAGCATTATGAAGGTCTGGAGTCAGAAAGGAAGATGCACTGGAAAGATGTGAAGGTCAGAAGGTCAGGTAAAAGGCACTCCTTTGTCATGGATTAGTGCATGTGCTTTGAAGATAGCAGGAGACAAAGAGTGTAGGCTGACTTTAAAAAGTTAATTTAGCACTCCTGGTCCTTGATTGTGTCTAAGATTTATCAGTATATACACACTAAATATCGATTTTTACTATGTACTATGTGCCTGGCACTGTGCTAAGAATTCTATATTATTTCATTAATCCTTCACTTACCACTGTGAGGCAGCTACTTTGTTCTCTTCTTTCTACCAGTGAGGGAAATAAGGTTCAGAGAGTTTGAATAACTTGCTCAAAGTGCACAGCTAATAGGTAGTGAAGCTAGGATTTGAACTAGGGTAATCTGGTTCCAGATCCCATGCTCTTAATGACTATAATACTAAAATTCTTTGCCTCTTCCAGTATCATTAGTTTTAGTTGTGATGGACAGAATTAAGAAGGAAATGAATGTGTTTCAGAGTAGGCTAGGTGATGCTATGATAACCAATCAGCTCCAAATTTCAATGGCTTAAGGCAATGGAAGTTATTTCTTGCTTGTGGTACTGTCCCCTGGGGTTGGCTGGAGTCTGTGCTCCATGCTATTTTCAATCCAGAATTAGGAGGAGCATCTACTATTCATCATGAAGGAAAGAAACAGAGAGTCTGAAGGTAACATTAGCAAATCAGTGCTTCAGCTTGGAAGTGACACATGTCACAACTCATTGGCCAGACCTGGTCTTGTGGTTCAACCCAGTGGCAAGAGGCTGCAGAGTGCAAGCCTACCATGTTCCCAGAAGGCAGATGGCAGGAGGTATTTGGTGAGCAACATTCATGGTAACCACAAAATGCCTCAGTGGTTAGGAAATAATATTTTTTTTGTTGCAGTACTCTTTCATTCTTAGATATCCAAGCTTGGATATCTTAGTTTATTTTACTATTTGGATAAGACTCCAGAAATTTCAGTTTTTCAGTCTGTAAAGAAGAGAGTAATCCAGTTAGTGAATCCAGAAAGCAAAACCAAACCAAATGCAACGTGACACCAAGCATCCAGTTTTGTTCTGTTCCGTTTTCACACGGCTGACTTTGGAATGAATAGGTGTCACAAGACCCAGTTCCTCATGTAAGTGAATGTGAAGCAAACCTTCGGGGCCATGGGAGATCCTGCACTTTCCTCCACTGAGTCCTTTCCTATAGCAAACACCTAAGGCTCTTGCTTACTCACTCTCTCCCCTTCCCTCCCTCCACCCTCTCATTTGCGTGAGTCTAATCTGTGAACTGATCCCTGTTTTAAGAAGAATTGCTGCCTGTGACAGAAAGGTCAAAGCATTCAATACTCTACCATCTGGGATGCCTCCCTTGGCTGTAGATGAAATATTTATATGGCATATTTAGTAAGTGGATGTTATTTTTATGTTATCCTAGGTATTTTTTATTCTTATTTTCATTTTCAGAACTGTATCTGTTTCTAGTTGGCAGGCGGAGAAATCAGTTATGGATCAAATGCACCCATTTGTCATGGATTAATGCTTAAAATGCTCTGATGACAGCAGGAGAGAAAGGTTTGTAAGGATGGATGCTGACTTTGGAAGAAAAAAAATTAATGAAGCTAGGAAAACAGTGATAGCAGAGAACATTGCAGTTGCAGGTGCTAAATGACTTATTTTCAAACCCTAGGAGTATGGTAATATTGTTCCTCTCCTCCTTCCTTTAATGAAGCACTCTCATAATCCATGGTGACCCCAGCTGAAGAAAAGTTGCTTTAGGGAGCGTTAGGCTTCCTGGGAGCTGTTATTTAACAAACAGGGTTTTTTTTTCTTATTAGCTAAAAAAGTGTGTGTTGATGGGCAGAAAAAGCTGTAATTCACCACTGTGTGTCTAAAGGAAGAGAAGAAAAAAATAGGAAGACTAGCTGGGTCCATCAACATTTTTGTCACAAATGTCATTAGCAACTGTTGTTTCCCGTGGATGGTTCAGGAAGACGACACGCATATCAGGTTTAGTTCTGTTAAACTTGGCTTTGGTATCTAACCTCCCACTTCTTAGAGGTGGGGTAAGGCTGAGGGAATTATTTTGTCAGGATTTTAAAGAACTTTCAAGACCGTCTCCTTGGTACGTGCGTGCATGCGGGCACAGACACACACACACACTCCATTACACATTGTTAAATTACTTAAAAATCATACTTAGGTAACTTAAGAGTTAGAAATTACTTTAGCAGTTGTCTAGACCAAGGTTTCATGAGACACTTCATTTGCCTCTAATACGTCACCTGCCAAGCAGTTGTGGATTCACTGGTTGGGCCCTTCGAAGTATTGTTTTGGGGCATGCTGAAATTGGGACTCCTTTTTTGACCTAGGTAAAATTCTTTTAATCATAAAACTGATCTGCCCCCATCCCCAAGCCTCTTCCATCCATAGTTTTCTTCATCTCAGTTAATGGCAATTCCATCCTTCCCATCCTTCTCATCAAAAACCTAGGAATTGCCCTCCATTCCCTTCTTTCTCTCAAATTTCATGTTCAGTCCATCAGCAAGACTATTACTTCCCTGAATGAATATATGCATATGTATAACTGAATCACTATGCTGTACACCTGAAAGTAACATTGTAACTCAACTATTCTCCAATAAAAAAAAAATTAAAAAAAAAAGACTATTACTTCCCCAACTTCAGAATTTATCCAGACTCCAGCCACTTCTCACCTTTCCCCGATTACCTCTGGGACAGCTGTTCCTACTCTCTTCCTTGCTCATCTCCTCTATCCCCACTGGCCTCTTTGTTGTCCCTTCAAAGACAGATATACTTCTATGTTTGTTGGCTATCGCTCTGCCTGGAATGCTCTTCCCCAGATATCTACACGGAATACATTCTCGCCCCCTTCAAGTCTCTACTCGAGTATTGCCTCCCCTGTGAGGTCTCACATAACCACTTTATATTAATTTTTAATTTCACCCTCCTCCCAGCGCTTCAGATCCTGTACCCTGCTCTTCTTTTGAGGTAGCATTTGTTGTCTTTTAACATAATACGTCATTCCCTTATTTGTTAACATTATTATTTGTCTCTCCCCATTAGAATCTAAGTTCCAAGGGCAGAGATTTTTTTTAAAATCAATTTTAGTCCCTGATGTATCACAGGGCACAAAGAAGGCCCTTAAGACACATTTGTTAGCTAAATAAATAAATAAATAAAAGAAATGTTAGGACCTCGTGAGATGGAGATCATTCCTTCTACTCCCCATCAAATGTTACATAATATGTATCCACATACTCCCCACTACAGCCCTCAGCCCTGTGCTGAAAAGGAAATTCTGTGCTAGCTTCAGTGGTCCTGGTCCCCTGAACTGGCGTGACTCTATTGGCCACAGGAGTGAGCACAGGGGTTGGCCAGAAGCCCACAGTCCATGGCCAAACCCTGCAACAATAACTTGAGGAAGTAGGAACATTTATTATCCCAATTTTCCAGATGAAGAAATAGAAGCTCAGAGAGGTTAGGAATTTGCCCAACGTCACACAACTAGCAAATAACAGAGCTAGGATTCAAACCCAGATAACAGTTTATACTCCTGACTACTGCCCAAACTCTTGCTTGTGTGACGTTGTTTCTGGAAAAGGGTACACAGTTATCTTGGGATGTTGCTCTTATGGAAAATGAACAATATTCTCAGACTTTATTGAGTCTCCTCTAAGCCCTGGGATGTTTTACCTTTTATGGTAGCCTTTTTCAATACTGGATAGCTGAAATGATTAGATTTCTACCCCACCATGATGCTTAGCAGAATCCTAGGGAAGAAGATCCGGATGGTTTTTAGTTTTGTGGGAGGCTTCAGAACAAGCTCAGTATGTCTTCTGTAAAAGAACCATTTAGATGTAAAGACCGTATATCTCTCCTAGGTCATCCTTTTCCAGGCTAATTGATTGTCATGTGAATTAGTGCGGCTGTGAGCTAAGCCAGGACTATTGCTTGTGGAACCCCAATTTTTATTTAAGCAGCCCAAGGTCACAGTAGCTGTTTTGGCAGTTCTACCAACCTGCCAACTCAGATTGAGTTTATCATCGGTGAAAACCCCCAGGTCTCTTCCACACGCCACAGTGAAGTCATATCTCCTCAAGTCTCTGTTTTCACAGTTGGCTATTTGGACCCAAGTGTGGACTTTAAATTTGTCCCTGTTACTTTCTATCTTGTTAGATTTCAGCCTTCATTTCATCTTATTGGAAACTCTCAAAATTCCAATTCTCTCATCTCATACATTAACTAGACTGTCCAGCTTAATGATTTTGAATGAATAGAAAAAATCTACAAATTAAATATTAAAAAATGAATTCCTAAACATGAATTGAACACTTCTATGTTCTAGGAGTGGTGGTAGCATGCTAACATTTCATCATTTTGTGAATTTAAGATTTTTAAGCTTCTTCTTACGTATGTGACCTAAGAGATGGAAATTCCACGAAAAATATTATTTGGAAAGATAGCTAATCTCTGAGACCTTATTCTCTAGTAGTATAATACAGTAGAAATACAATGAGAGCCACATAGGTAATTCTAAATGTTCTAGTAGCCACAGTATTAAAACTTTAAAAAAACCCAGAAAATTAATTTTAATAATGTTTTTAATGCTACATATCCAAAATATGGCTGTGTAACAAGTTACCAGAGACTGGTTGCTTAAAACAATAGAAATTTATTCTTCTACAGTTTTGGAGGCCAGACATCCAAAGTCAAGGTGTTGGCAGGGTCACACTCCCTCTGAAGGCCCTAGAGAAGAATCCCTTCTTTGCGTCTCCCGGCTTCTCATGGCTGTGGGTGTTCCCTGACTTGTGGCCACCTCTCTCCAATCTCTGCCTTGCCTCCTCCTCTCCTGTCTGTCAAATATCTCTTGGCCTCACTCTTAAAAGGACACTTGTCTTTGGAATTAGAGCTCACCTGGATAATCCAGCGTAAGTGCCACCTCTCAAGATTCTTAATCACATGTGTTTTGCTGTGTAAGGTAGCGTTCCCTCATTTACACATGATTCTCGAGGTTAGGACGTGGCCATATCTTTTGGGAGAATACCATTCAGCCCGCTACAATTATCATGCCCATATGTAATCAACATAAAGACTTGTTAATGAGATAGTTTACGTTCTTTTTTCTGTACTAAGTCTTTGAAATCTGGTATGTGTTTTATACTTACAGTACATCTCTATTCAGACCCTACGTTTTCATTGGAAAGACTTGATCTCTATTTAGATTTCATAAAACTTAAAGTTGAAAAAATTGGTCCACATACTTGAGTTGTTTCATAGGTATTGAACGTTTTCTAGTAAGAAATCACACACCAGTTTTAAAATTTAAATTAAGTAAATTAAATAAAATTTGAAATTCTTTTCCTTGGTCTTACTAGCTACATTTCATGTGCTCGGTAGTCATATATGGCTGGTGTATTGCACAACACAGTGCTAGAGCTTACTTCAATTATTAAATATTAATTGTAATGCGTAATAGCTGGTGTACTCTGTTCTATAGTGCTGACAACTTTAAGAAGCATTAAGTTTTGTCATTTACTGTACAAGTATATTTGAGTGCCTTCAGTGTGTCAGGACTCGGAAGTACGGCGTTAAACAAGATGGACAAAATCTCTCCCTCATGGGGTTTTCTGTCTGAATTCACACTGGTTTTCTTACCTTGCCTGTGTGCCAGTTGAGATGAGTTGGTTTGGGATGATAGGGAAGGAAACCAGTGGAAAATACATCTGAAAATGTTTGCTTAAGAGGCCAACTGAGTCTAAAGAGTTACTATGCTCAGAACCTTGGCGGAACTTTGTTTTGCGCTTTCCATCAAGCGTGATCTGCGTGCCCTCTAAGTTCCTCTAATTAACTTCTTTTCAGGACATTAACTTGATGTTTTGTAAGATGAAGAAATAAGAGAATATACTTAAAATGTCAAGAGAATGCATGTAACTGGAAGTAAAATGGGTAGCATTATTAACAATGGCAAAAAGTAATGTCACATCAGTAAAACAACTTATAAAGATAAAAGAAATTTATGGCTTTCTTTGACCAGCACACATCTTAATGGAGTTTTAAGTTATCTATCTTTTATGTAGTACATTTTGCCTGAGAGTTTTCCCAGATAAGATGCTGATTGTTTGTAATAGCAATCCTAGGCTGAAATATACCCGTCTTAGGAAGAGAAAGGATGTCCTCTTTTTAGTGGTTTTGAAAAGACCACAAGTCAGCTTATATACCATATTACAAGAACTTAGATTCAATACCAGAAAGAATTGCACCAACAAAAACTGTTGTGGCTTTTGAGATGGTCAGGCTACTGGAACATGTTGCTACCATTTGGCTGGCATGCATCAATTCCAAACTTCGGAATTGTTTCTTAACTCACAATTTCCTATTTAGAATCAATTCCCAGCAAATTTTAGAGGGGGAAAACTTATTTAGGAGCAGAAACCTGCAGTCAGTTGGAAATAGTTTAATACAATCATTATTGGAAAAGGATAAATATTCAGTACGTATCTGGGTCTGGAATTATCCATATGGAGAGACTGATGTTAAAATAATTTTCTAGTGGGATGTCTGGTGACTTATTTTATGTCCTACCTGGATTCCAGTTTCCTCTTTCCAACGTTTACGTGGTGCTGTGCTAACACCATTAGGTACTGAAAGAGAAGATGAATAAAATTAGACCTTATCACCAAAGCTCTTACAATGTAGTGAAGGATGCCTAAGGAATGGACAGTTATATAAGGCAAGGAGGAGGAAAGGCTGAATAGAGGTGTGAGGAGGAGAAAAGAATAATGATTCTAACCTAGAGTTAGACCGAGGTTAGAGGGAAGACCTCATTCATGGGGTAGATGGCAGATGAGAGGACTGGGCAGATAGATGAGATAATCATTTCCATTTGTCTAGTTGTCCCTGTTTGGGGGGCTTGTCATAAATCTCAAAACCTAGCATCACAGAGTGGCCGATAATTAAAAAGAGTCGTGAATAAACGAAAATAGCAATTTTTAAAGTTTTATTTAAAAACACTTCAGGCTTCTTTGTGTAAACATCCATTCCAAACAATGCAGAGCTATACAATTTTGTCAGAGGGTTCATTTCAGTGACTTGTGTCTTCTGTTACATTTCCTGTGGCCTCTATTTTCAGTTCTAATCTAAATACTGCTTGAGTCATATTCCATTGCGATAAACCGAGCCAGAATTGAGGAGACACGGTTTTCCTCTAAATTATACCTATTTGAATCTTCTTATAGATTTTCCTTCTCTAAGAAGCTGCAGGTTTTATTTACTTATTGGACACACGAAAAATTGAGTCTTGGTATTTTTGTTTTCTCTGAGATTTCATTGTGTTTTTAATCTTAAGCCTCAGGCAGGTGCCGTCGCATCTTTTCAGACAGTTTTTGGGTTTGGACGGCCTCCTCTTGGCAGAACGAACCAAGGGCTTATCTTGAGATTCACCAGTTGAAGCTCTCAGAATACTTTTATATTTTTACAGAGTTCTAGAAGGTAGACAAATCTCGCGGGATAAGCAAGTGCACAAAAAAAATAGAGAGAGAGAGAGAGAGGAAATATGCAAGAAGATACTCGTGCTAAAATTATGAAACAAGGGCAAGTTCAGTCTGGGGCAAGTTCTCCCTCCTGCCCCTCACCCCATATAAGTTGTGGACATCTAGCTCCCACCCAAAAGCCCATCTCATCCCACTAACGCATCTAAAAGAAATGCCAATCAGATAGCAAAAGTTTTAGAAGATAATGCATACCTTTGCTAACAGACAGCATCTTGCAGAGGTAATACAAAGAGAATTAACACCTTTTAACGTGGAGTGAGACTATTCCAATCCTTCTTTTCAGCCCAGTCCTCCCAGCAGCTGCCTGTGTCCTTGTCCGTGTTTTTCCAAACCCCACACCACTCCTGTTCCCCATTACCTGGCTCCGCTTCCCTCTCTACCCTCCCTCCCCTCTCTTGCCTCTGCTTCTCCCCTCCAGGCTCCTCTGTCTCCATCAGGGGAACCCCAAGCCATTTCTCAAGCACAGAAATCTCTTCCTCTGGAGACTCACCCTCATACCATCCTGCCCAGTAAAACAAAAGGATCTTTCTTAGGACACATATGTCTAACACTTCTTAACACTTGTAAATTTATCATTTACTCTGTTGCTTTTCCTTCTTCACCTCCTCACCCTTATGCCTTCTCCCCCCGCCCCCTCCCAATTCTTCATTCCATTCCTTTGCTTTCCTGTGTAATATCCTTTTATTTCTTCCAAAATTAAGTCCGAGGAAAGAACATTGATGTATAGAGTCGATGAAAAATATGTATACTTAACGGTCATTTAGGAAGGCAATGTCTAGTTGTGAAACACTTTTACAATCATGAAAAAGTGGCTAAATTGCCTTCAATTTTCAACAGGAATAGATAGCATCTCTTGTAATTTTCCACAGTTTTCCATTGACCCAGTTGCTATTTCACTGTATGAATGTGGGGACTCATACATTTTTCTGCGTCTGAGCTTTCATACTCACTTCCTTGTCTGCCAACTTGCTCAGCTGTTCCAATCTTCACCTTCTCTCTGTCCTCACAGTTGGGGACTGTACTTTCGCTTTCAACACCTGAAATATCTGGAACAATCTATCTCAAAGTCATTCGTCTTTATATCTTTCTTTTAGGAGCCCGGCATTACTAGGGGTCTGTTTTTTAGATGTGTGGGTTTTTTTTGGCATGTATGTTTTTGAAGGCATTCATAATGCAGGTATTTAGCTTCTGACATTGATATTAACATTGCATTATATGTTAGACATGTCTCTTTTAGACAAGAATATTCTCCATTCAATTTTAATGCCCGTCTGATAGCATATACTTTTGTATACATATAAGCCAACATGATATGACAAATATCAGTTTATGACTTGCTAAATTAAATGTATGCTGGGCACTTCCTTACTAAGGCAATAGATAGAATAGAAAAATTCACGTTTAAAGAATTTTTTGAAAGTGGCCAGTATTTATTCTTCAGTGTAACTGAAATATGTTTCCCTGTCAAAAAATCTTTAGTAGAGGACACATTTATCAGTGTATAAAAGCTGGAAATACACTTTCCATTCTCCCTTGGGTTAGAGTAGGTGAACAGATAGGCACTATGTTTGGATTTCTGATGGAAACTTTCAGTTTGGAGTTTGGTGTACTTTTCAAATCAGTTATTTTAATAGCAGAATGGGCATGTGACAGTATCACTGTAAAACAAATGGGAATGTGAGCAGACTAAAGAAGAGTAAAGCAACATAGTCAGAAGCAAAGGTGCGAAGTGACCTCTCACCTTTGATCTACTAACTAGATACAGCAGTGTCTTTCGATACTGCCTCCTTGCAAACCTATACTACCTTCAGTGCAGGTGCTACGTAATTTATAGATTGAGCCAAATAAATAGGACCTTGGACTTACAGAAAAAATAAAGGCATGTGATTTTAGCATAAAAGGGGACTTAGGCCCTAGAATATTTCCTTCACTTGATACATGATGATATTAATTATGATAATAATAAGAATCAACTTAAAACTATAAGAGCTAACATGCAACACATCGTGTTCCAGGCACTACTCTAATCTCCTTACTTGTATAATTTCATTGAATCCTCACCACAAACCTATAAAGTACTAATATTATTAACCCCATTTTACTTAACAGGAGCCTGCAACACAATTCTTTATTGTTTCGCCCGGCAACATCACATGCCCAGTATGTGGGGGGAGAGGGATTTGAGCCCAAACAGTCTGATTCCAGACCCCAGGCTCTTACAGGTGACCTTCAATGGGCTCCTCCAGCCTGGCCTATTGCAGGAATCCTAGAAGAGTTTCTGTATGAAGCGGTGCTTTCAGCTTCTAGTTCTTGTCTTGTTTGGGATGGAGAATGAGAAAGTCACTATTATCCTTTCCTGTCCTTGCTTGGTGAGTGAGAACACTTTCTGTTCCACGATGTAACCCCCGAGTCCCCTCTGTCTCTGTCTATGTGGTAGTTTGGAGGAGAGAGAGACTGGGAATATTATCTATCGGGGAGGGCAGGAATGCAGGGAGGAATGTTTGCCTGAAAGTGTGGGCTGGCAACTCTATGACATTGTCTTAGAAAGGGGAGATAAACAAATCCACACGCCCAAGCAGATGTCTCATCTATTCATTACTGCTCACACGTCCACCCTTATCCTGGTGTCCAGGTTGGAGGCATCTTGGCTGATCGCAAATCCTCTTTATTTCTACGTGAAGATTATGGCTCTGAGTCACCCATCCAACATTTACAGATAAGGCTGCTGATACAGTGGACTTTGATATGTTCTCTATTCCACCAGGACCCCAGCTTGGCTTTTTTAAAAAGCCTTTAATTGTAATTCCTTTCCCAGACCTTCCCTTATTTCAGACAGATTTTAAGAAACCAAGCATCTTTCTGATTTATCATTTGAAATCAGACCTTTCTTTCCGGACATTTGTGGTCCAGTCCAGCCTATGGTCTTAACACCATGACTACTATTTCTTCCATTGTTGAGACATTTCTCGCTTAGCACAAAGCTTCACCTATAATCATATTCTCTGTCTTCTTATACCCCAGGCTCTCTATGTATATATTTCCTCACATTTTCCTTATATCATTAAATATTTAATGTATTTGGTAAAAAGAACACTCTCCATTGTTACTGTATCATTGCTCCAGTAACTTATTTTATCATACTTTAGATAATTTCTGTTTAAAATATCACCTACTGTTTCCAAGTATCCCATCTCAAAGATCCTATGACTAGAATGGCCAAATCCAAAACAAACAAACAAACCCCCAAACCCAAGTGCTGGTAAGGATGTGGAACAACTGTACAGGAATGACAAATGCACACTTTCTTCAGAAAACAGTTTAGCAGTTCCTTATAAAATGGAACATACACTTTATTCATGACGCAGCAATCCCACTTCTAGGTATTTGGCCAAGAGAATGAAACTTATGTTCGCACAAAAACCATACATGAATATTTATAGAAGTTTTCTTCACAAAAAAGTCTTCTTCTTTTTTGTTAGAAAACTTCACAGAAGTTTTCTAACAAAGGAAAATACTCCAAATGTCCTTTAATGGGCTAGGGGACATAAAATTGTGGTAAAACTGCACAGTGGAACAGCAATAATATGGGGCAAACTACTGAAATGTACAATAACATGGCAGAGTCTTAACTACATTGTGGTAAGTAAAAGAAGCCAGATACAAAAGACGAAATCCTGTGTGATACCACTTATAGGACATCCCGGAAAAGGCAAAACGATAGGGACAAAAAACTGATCAGAGCTGTTCAGGGCCAGGGTTGGGTAGGGGTTAACTACAAAGAGGCAGCATGAGGAAATTTTCCGAGAGGTAATGGAAATGCTCTGTATTGTGATAGTGGTAGAGGTTGCATGACTATTAATTTGTCAAAACTCATAGAATAGTTCACCAAAAAGAATACATTTTACCATAAGCAGATTTGAAAATAGTGAATAAAATATAAAACAAAAAGATGCCTTGCCATTATTTATAAGTTGATTGTATATTTTGCCTAAAGTCATGGAGCCTGTCACCTATCTTTAGTTCAACCTTCTATCTTTTGAGTTGGATAAGATGCTATAAGTCCACCAATTCCTGCATGTGTCATTGTTTCGATGTAGGTGACCTTCAGATCGGGAGGGCTTGGTGTGTTCCTGGGAGGCCAAGCTAATTGCCCAAGTACTGGTGAAGGTGGACCACCTACCTTTAGCCTCCTACTCATCTATCTGCTCTGCCCCCCAGGTCTTTCCCTTTTCTCTATAGTAAATGTTAGAGCACAGAGTTTACTTTGTGGATCTCCCCAAAATTATTGGCTTCTAGGATAATCCTTCCTGTTTCTTTGCCAGTATGTGGTTCCCAGAAATCCGGAAATTTTTATAATAAAAAAATAAGAAGAACCTAGTCTGAGAATATTATGCTGAGTCAGAGAGAGAAAGACAGATACTATAGATCACTCATATGTGGATTAAAAAAAAAATACAAATGACTGTATATACAAAACTGAAACAAGCTCACAGACAGAGAAAAAAAACTTATGGTTACCAAACGGGAAAGGAGGACGGGGCGGGGGGGGGGTGGTGGTGGGAAGGGCAAATGAGGAGTATGCAATTAACAAATACAAACTACTATACTTTTTAGGAAACAAAAGAAAGAAGAACCTAGTCTGTGGTCATTCTGAAATCAACAGGATTTTGAATACATTCCTGCCACATTGGAATTCCTTTATTTTTTCATTTGTACAATTATTCATTTATTGAACACTTATCAAGCACCACTGGGTGCCAAGTCCTGGGGCAGGAACTTATGAAGTGGAACTAAGTCCTGCCCTCTGAAGTCCCTAGTCAGGTGGGGCAGGCATGCAATGGTTCTAGATGCAGCATGAAAACTGCAGGATTGCAAAGAAGCAGGAGGAGGCCGTGATTAGTTGTTTTATTTTCCCCTGGAAGAGGTTAGGGCAGTGATGGCAGCTGCAGTGAGTCTTGAAGCACGAGTACATTTATTCCAGGCAAAGAAAGGTGGGAGGAGGGCACTCCAGACAGAAGGAAGAACCAGTAGAGAAGCACCAGGGCATGAACAAGCGCAGTGTGTTTCTGGAAATGTGATAGTGTGGAATTGCCAGAAGGTGACATACACAGGGGCTTGTGTCTGGAGATGACGCCAAAGAGGTGAGGGCCAGATCTGCAGTGCCTAGTATATCATGCCAAGGAATTTGCAAGTCTCTGATGAGTAACCCATAAGCCACAAGTCCCATACGACTCTACCTGAGCCCACAATCCAGTTTCGGGATGAAAGATCAGAAAGCTACCCTCCAAAAATGTCTAGGTATTAAATTTTTATGGATAAACTGCAGCTTCCATCTTTCCCAATGACATTCTCCTGTTCAATAAAGTAGGTAGTCCATTTTGGGGAAGAATATACAGTGCATGTGTGAGGTTTGGTAAAATTATTTTCAGTTGTAGTGGAAAAAAAAATTCAGCCCGTGAATATTTTAATCTTTTCCTGCGGTAGGTGGAAGGGGTCCTTTTAAATGGTTTTTGGCAGGGAAGAGACACGGTGATATGTGCGTTTTAGAAAGATCATTCCAGAGGCAGTGTGGAGAGGGAAGGTCTCTGGCAAGATGTATTTTACTGCTCTGGAGGCTTAATTTAAGTAAATCCTTTTTCAGCATCTTATGGCCAGACACGATGACACAGGAAGAAAACACATTCTCACTGTATTCCATGCTATGCTGCTGGGAATGCGATCTGAACAACATTGTGTGGTCTCTCTCGTTCCTTCTCTCTGAAACACAGAAGCAAGGAAAAAACAAAGAAAACCACAAAGAACCTTTCCATATAATTGCATAAAAGCCTGATGTCATTTGAATTATTATATTACACATGATTCTCCACTGAATGTACCATTAACAGACCACAGAAGAAGCATTAGGAAATTCCAGAGCAATGCTGAATTTTGCCTACAGTATATTTAGCTTAATGTACTCTTGTTTTGCCTTGTAGAATACTTTACCATATTTTATCGTAATTTTAAAGACCATCATTTTCACATTTAAGAACAATAGATCACTGAGTCTGAAAAGTCTTCCTTGGGCTTTTATAATGTGTCACTTTGGGAAGGTGATAGGAAAGAAAGAATTTGAAAAAAATTGAGACAAGTAATTAAAAACTTTTGAAAACCAAGGTTTTGTGTCACAGGAATCTTTAGTCGATGTTGGAAAGGTCTAGTTTCAGTATAACCAACGTAGAATTCTCTCTTGAGGTCAGTATAATAATTTATCCAGTGCTTTGCATAATCATTCTTCTTTCCTGGACTGTAAGCTCTGTGAAGCTAGGATCCACATCTCTCTCTGCTTGTAACTAAATGCACAACATGTGGCAATAGAGCATGGACTCTAGCAGAAACTCAGGAAATGTCAATTGTATGAATAAATGATGCCTGGATGGCTGCAGAATTGATCTAACCACTGAATGGTTCAAAACAACAATGAGATAAGAAAAGGAAAAGCTAAAATATGATGTGGAGTAAGATGGTAGTTGGTCAGATTATGAACTACAAGTAGTTTAAAGTAGAAGCTGTCTTTAAAAAAAAAAAACTTAAGAACTAAACAAGGGTCAAGGCTTGTAGGAAAAAATTTACATCAATGGTAGAAAAATAAACAATTCTACTTCCTTGTAGATGTCTAAGCAAGATGGTGTTGAGTGAATCTCACTACCCAGGATCATTACTGTTATCATATCATTATATAACCTCCCATCTTCTTTACAATGTGTCAACATATTTGTTTTCACATTTGTTTTTCTGAGAATGGGATGCTATTGTACACACCGTTTAGTAGCCTATTTTTCTACTGATCTATCAGAAATATCTGCATTTAGTTCATTTATAACTTGCACTGTGTGTGATTCTACCTCAGTGTCCTTCTTCCTCAATAGACTGTAAACTCTAGGTGGGCAGGAACTGTGCCTCCCCTGTCCTCAGCTCTGTATACAGGCCCGGCATCAGCATTGGTTGAGTGATGACTACTGTTTTTTTGTATTGATTGCATGGTTTCTTATTTTCTGAAAATACCATCATTCATATGTTTAATCTTCTACTGTTAGAATCTTAGACTTTTAATATATGTTTTTCACAGGAGCATCTATGAGTGATTTTATTCATATCAATATTAGCAATTACACATACTTTAAATTATTTTAGTAGTTATTATAGAATAATGCATGAATACATTCACCATATAAAAATGAGTATATTATAAATAATGCCTAATTATTTTTAACCAACCATGTCTCCTTGAAGGGAGGGTCATGGCTATCTCTCTGATTTGAATCTTTTTTTTATTGAGGTATGATGGACTTACAATACTATATTCTTTTCAGGTGTACCACATAGTGATTAAATATTTTTATACAGTATGAAATATCACCACAGTAAGTCTAGTTACCATCTTTCATCATACAAAGCTATTAAAACATTATTGACTATATTCCTTATGCTGTACATTACATCTCTGTGACTTTATATCTTTATTTTACAGCTGGAAGTTTGTACCTTTTAATCCTCTTACTCTATTTCACTCATCCCTCCCCCCCCCACCTCCCTCACCTCTGGCAACCACCAGCGTTCTCTGTATATATGAGTCTGTTTCCATTTTGTTATGTTTGATTTTTGTTTTGTTTTTTAGATTACACATATAAGCGAAATCATACAGTATTTGTCTTTGTCTGACTTCACGTAGCATAATACCCTCTAGGTCCATCCATGTTGTTGCAAATGGCAAGATTTCATTCTTTTTTTATAGCTGAGTAATGTTCATTGTGTGTGTATGTATATTTATGTACATACACACACACCACTTTTTATCCATTCATTTATAAACAGACACTTACATTGCTTCTTTATCTTAGCTATTGTAAATAAGGCTACAGTGAGCATAGTGGTGCATATATCTTTTCTAATTAGTATTTTTGTTTTTTTTTTATAAACCCAGGAGTGGAATTGCTGGGTCATATGGTAGTTCTATTTTTAACTCTTTGGGGAATCTACATACTGTTTACCATAGTGGCTGCAGCTAATTTATATTCCCACCAACAGTGCATGAAGGTTTCCTTTTCTCCTCATCCTCACTAACATTTGTTATTTCTTGTCTTTTTGACAATAGCTACTCTGAGAGGTGTGAGGTGATATCTCATTATAGCTGTGATTTGCATTTCCCTGGTGATTAGTGATGTTGAACATCTTTTCATGTCCCCATTAGCCATGTGTGTATCTTCTTCGGAAAAATGTCTATTCAAGTCCTCTGCCCGTTTTTAATTGGATTGTTTTTCTGGTACTGAGTTGTATGAGTTATTTATATATATCGGATATTAACCCATTATCAGACATATCATTTACAAATACCCTTATTCATACAGTGGGTTGCCTTTTCATTTTGTTGATGACTTCCTTCACTGTGTAAAAGCTTTTTGGTTTGATGTAGTCCCATTTGTTGATTTTTGCTTTTGTTGCCCTTGTCTGAGGAGACAGATCCAGAAAAATGTTGCTAAGACCTATGTCACAGAGCATACTTACTGTGTGTCTTCTAGCAGTTTTATCATTTTAGGTCTTACATTGAAGTCTTTAATCCATTTTGAGTTTATTTTTGCATATGGTATAAGAAAGTGGTCTATTTTCATTCTTTTGCATGTAGCTGTCCAGTCTCCCAGCACCGTTTTTTGAAGAAACTGTCTTGTCTTGGAGTATTCTTGCCTCCTTTGTCATAGATTCATTGATCATGCAAGTGTGGGCTTATTTCTGAGCTCTTTAATCTGTTCTGTTGATCTATAGGTCTGCTTCTGTGCCAGCATCATATAGTTTTATATACTGTAGCTTTGGAATCATGCAGTGTGATACCTATAGCTTCCTCAGATAATGTCTCTTCTTTCTTAAGATTGCTTTGGCTATTTGGATCTTTTGTGGACCATACAAATTTTAGTATTATTTGTCCTAGTTCTGTGAAAAATGACATGGGTATTTTAATAGGGATTGCATTGAATCTGTAGATTGCTTTGGGTACTGTGGACATTTTAATAGTATTAACTCTTCCAATCCATGAGTGTGTATATCTTTCCATTTATTTGTGTCATCTTCCGTTTCTCTCACCAGCGTCTTATAGTTTTCAAAGTACAGATTTTTCACTTCCTTGGTTAAATATATTCACAGGTATTTTATTATTTTCGATGCCCTTGTAAATGGGATTATTTCCTTAATTTCTCTTTCTGCTAGTTTGTTATTAGTGTTAAAGAAATGCAACAGATTTCTGCATACTAATTTTGTATCCTGCAACTTTACTGAATTCATTTATTAATTCTAATAGTGTTCTGGTGAAAGCTTTAGTGTTTTCTATATACAGTATCATGTCATCTGAAAATAGTGTCAGTTTTACTTCTTCTTTTCCCATTTGGTTGTCTTTTATTTCCTTTCCTTGTCTGATTGCTGTGGTGGGAACTTCCAATACTATGTTGAATAAAAGTGGCAAGAGTGGGCATTCTTGTCTTGTTCCTGATATTAGAGGAAAACTTTTAGCTTTTCACCATTGAATATGATGTTAGCTCTGAGCTTATCATTTATAGCCTTTATTATGTTGAGGTATGTTCCCTCTATACCCCTTTCTTTAGACTTTTTATCATACACGAATGTTGTATTTTGTTAAATGTTTTTCTGCATATATTATGATGATCATATGATTTTTATCCTTTATTTCTTAACATGGTGTATCACATTGATTTTTTTTTTTTTGCAGATATTGAACCACTTTAGCATCTCCTTTTCATTAAGTTTTCTTGGGCAGGGAGGGCATGTATCCTGTTCTTTCATTTGGAACATATTCCTCTGTCTACTTATATTTTTGGCTCTCTGTGTTTGTTTCTGTGAATTAAGTCAAAGAGCTACCTGTATCAGTCTTGAAGACATGTCCTTGTGTGAGATGATCCTCTGTGTAGACTGTGTGTGTGTTAAGCAGCTTTGGCAGACACACTGGAGCCAGAGCAGGTGCAGTCCATGTGGGGCGGAGGGGGGATCCTGGGGCACACTGTATCAGGACTGCCTTGGTGGGATGGCTAGAGTTGGAGCAGGTGTGAGCCAGTTGGGCAGGGGGTCCTGAAGTGCATGGTACCCAGGCTGCCTTGATAGGATGGATGAAGCTGAGGTGGCCATGCCAGGGCTGCCTTGGAGGGGGTGGCTCTAGATTGTGTGGGCCATGTACCTGGGTGCACTCGGACAGCCTTGGCAACCTAACAACAGGACCTGGGTTGTGTTCCTGTCCACTCTATCAAGGTGAAGGAAGAAGGCAACAAATGGCACCCTGTGCTGCCTCCAGTGCCTCTGATCTCAAAGAGAGTTCCAGCAATTCCTTGCTCATTTGGCAGGTGGTATAGGGTTAGTAAATAAATTTACTTCATGTATAATCTAGCTGCCCTTTGAACCACTGTTTTTTCCCACTGGGTCCCAGGCAGGCAAGTCTGCATGTGGACCCCTAGTGGTATCCCTCCCTGCTGCAAGTCATTGAGTCAGGGAAGGCGTTCCCATCATACTGTGTCTCTGTTTCTCCTACCCATCTCTCAGTGGTCCCTCTGTTGTTTTTTGTGCAGAAGCTGTTCAATCAGTCCTCATCTCTTCCTCAGGAGGAGCTGCTCCATCTGTAGGTGTAGATTCAATGCGTCCACAGGAGGAGTTGAGTTCAGGGTCTACCTAGGCTGCCATCTTGGACCTCTCTCTAATTTGAATTTTTATAGATCACATTCTTGGCTTTTACTTAATATACATTCATGAAATTATATACTATTATTTTGTGTATATGTGTTTTATATAACTAATATAATGTCATCATTCTTATTTGACAAATTTCTACCCACTCAATGATTATGTTGGATTTCATTTTGTAATTGTATGGTGATGGATAATTCCTTTTTCTTCTTACCACTTAAAACAATGTTTCAGTGAACACCTGGGTTCCCCCAGATGCAGACCTTGAAACAAGGATTGAAGTGCAGATAGTTTCCTTGAAGGTGATTGGTTATCTCAGGAAACACCAGAAGGGGAGTGGGGAAAGGAGACAAGAAAGGGGAGGAAGCCAGTGTGTGTTGCTTGAATAGCAGATCATTGCTCAAGACAACTGGGACTCAGTTCCACTACGGCCTTCTGGGGGATGGTGTAGAACATGTCTCCGAGAAGTCCTAGTTAAGGGTGGACAAACAGGTATGAATCCATCAACTCCAGCTTGTTATTGGCTGTGGGCTGCTCCCAGGGGTATTAACTCCACAGTACTTCTGACCTGCCCTGTGAATGGGCTGAGCATGTCCCTGCATTCATGTCTGTAGAAAGTTCCCCATCAGGTGCTCACAGGAGGAAGCTGTCAGCATGATGGCATAGCGGTTACTGAAAGAATATGGGCAGGGCATGGAGAACATCTGCTGCAGCATCTCTGTGCATGCCTTCTTGTGAGTTTGTGTCCTTGTCTCAATACATACTTCAGGGAAAAATTTTGAAATTATTCTTTTAGTACTTGTAACTGGACCCTACATCTTGGCTCGGTGTGTTTTCTTGTGGAAAACACTCTTTAGCAAGAGGCAATCTTACTCACCTGCTGCATTGTTCAGTTCTATGCAGAACTGTTTCCATTCCTTTTGAGCTTCCTCCCCTGCTGAGTCAGTCATTCACTTTAATTGTCTTGAAACACTCTTTGGACCTCCTGATAAACAATCCAACTCTGTAACTTTCTCCCAGGGGAGGTTTACTGCTCCTATAGGTGGGTTTCAAGTGAATAGAGTCAAAAATGCAGTCACTGCTTTAATGACTCTGAAGCTGAATGCAAACTGTGTGTCCAAGAAAGTCTTTTTTAGTACTGACTAAGCAGAATGTAATTTTTGCTGGTGTTCTAATGGTGGATTAATGATTTATCCATAGCCACTACAGCTTCATTTTGAAAAGGGTGTTAGGTTTCCTCTAGTCTGGGGGCTTATGAAGTGTGGTCCTCATACCAGCAGCATCAGTATCACCTGGGAATTTACTTGAGGTGCACATTCTTGGGCTCTCCCTCCTTCACACCTACCAAGTCAGAATCTCCTGGGGTGGGACTCAGCAATCTGGTTTAACAACCTCTCCAGGAGATTTTGATGAGCACTAAAGTTTTAAAACCACAGTTGTAGCTGTTTACAATTTACATTCGTCCAAGTATTTATGGACAATTAAGTTTTAGAAAGTAAAATTTCTTTTTGAGGAAAATAGCAAATTCCTTCCCATTCTAACAACTTCTTTTAAAAAAATATTTATTGATTGATCTTTGGCTGCATCAGATCTTAGTTGGGCGCACGGGATCTTTTGATGCGGCATGTGGTCTTCTCTCTAGTTGTGGCATGGGGCCTCCAGAGTGCGGGCTCAGTAGTTGTGGCGGGCGGGCTTAGCTGCCTCGCAGCATGTGGGATGTTAGTTCCCTGACCAGGGATTGAATCCCTGCACTGGAAGGCGGATTCTCAATGACTGGACCACCAGGGAAGTCCCACAACTTTTTTTTTTTTTCATAACACATCACTAATGAAGATTTCATCCAGTGCCTTTAATCTCTGCACATTTATGGACTATGCAACTGTGAAAACAGTGTTATTTTGAAAATCATATTAAGACAAGGCCTCTGTTTTTCCCAGCACATCAAGGATTATTGCAACCATAAAAATTATCTCATGATTATATCTTTTAAATTATTTTAATAAAATGGCATGATTATATTTGCAAGTATCATGGCAAGTAATTATAAAGACATGTGTCTCACTATAAAAAAAAAATCTGTAGCCCAAAACCAAAACACTTTTATTTCAGCACCTTTCCCCACCATTGTATCTGATCATTCACATTCCAGATAGTCTCTTTGTTGAGGTTCTTTTACATAAAACATATACTTCTTGCTTGTCAAATGATCTGGTTAAAAAATAATGAAAGTGACTGATTTGGTTTACCAAAATTCAATTTACATGCTTTCCAAGAGTTTATACATGGATTAAAATAAGAGAAGACGTGTATATGACTTTGAGTTTGTCTGGAAACACTCTTGTTGAGAACATGAAGACACTCATCAAGATGATTTCATGAATCTTTGCTCTATCCTCATGAAAGATACATTTTTTGTATCTCATTTTCCTAATATGAATAGATAGGAATAACTCAACTGTGGAGAGGCTTAGAGAATGAACCTGCGTTGAAAAGGTTTGGAACCTAACACTTTGTTCATTACATCATTCAGTTGAAAAATATTTATTGAGTGTCTACTGTATTAGGCATGATGTGGGGTACTGGGGCTACGTGGTGAAAGAGGACAGACACAGAGTAAGCTTCCAGTCCAAGATGGGAAAGAACCATGCTCCCTTGTGCTTTTCCCCCTACACACCAATGTTCTTCCAACTTCTTACAAGCGTTGAACCCATTGATTCAAAATATATCTTTTCTATAAGATAAAATTTGAGTTACTCTGGAGAAAGGGAATATAAGGGACCCAAGAAGGTATGGTTTGTTGAACATAAGCCATGATTCCTAATCTCCCAGCCTAGCTCTTGATCTTCCATGGAGTATGGTTTGAAAACTATTGACCTAGCCTGAAGGTGGCAAACATATCTCACAGAGAGCTTGTTGTTGGATACTATCAGCATTGTCATCGTATTAAAAAATTTCAAATTATTTGCCAATATTTTAAAAATTCAGAAAGATCCAGGGTTCTAGCTTTTCTGGAAAAATTGACAGATCTGGCGACAATGAACTTTCATTTCCCCACATTTGACTGTAATTCACCATGGACTCCACCACTCCCGGTTTAATGACTACTCTTCTCTTACCCTAATTTTTACCACCTGCCTTGAGCCTGTGGCATATTCTGTTTAATTTCCTATCTGGGAACCAAAACAATACCTAATATTCACAATTGCTTGAGATCGTAATAAACCTTTACATTTATCTAGTGATTACATTCCTGTGAGCTATGCATAGCAGATATTGTTTTCAATTTTGATAAATGGAACCATAGAATTTTACTTTTGTATATTTAAATAGAGCATCAGCTATAGTTTGCATTACCTATATATGCGAGTATACTTATTTAATCCTAACTACACATCTCTTATAATATCTATTTTTCTCTTGCTCTACAGATGAAAAGTATGAAAGCTTATGACTGTGGTTTTAGTCCCCAAAACTTCACACATACATTAATTTCCATTTCAATCACCATTTATATTGTGCTTTTCTGAGTTTATATGTTAACAGAAAGAGAGTAGAGTAGTTCATGTGAAAAACTAGCAGGTTTCATTTTTGCCTCATGTTTGCTGTATGGCTCTGTTACTATTTGCTTGAAGGGGAAGGTGGTGATATTGGAGGGAAAAGAAACTGTTAAAATTGTCTTCTCAATAATTTCTCATTTCTATTCATTTTAAATCTTCCCAGTTCCCCTGAGTCTCTGTAAGTTCTATTTGGGGTGAGAGAAGAACTGTTTTTAAGAATTAATTGGAAGATTAACTTGCTAAAAGAATTTCTTCCAAGGTAAAGAGCTATGCAGATAGAATAGGCAATATTATTCATTTTCTAAGAAATTGCTCACAAGTTTTTATTTTTGGTGAAATATGTATTCGGTGAAATACTTATTTTAATGTTTTTAAGAAAAATGATTAAAAGGTTAGCCAAGCCAGAACACATAAGCATTTAGTCTGTTTTAGAAACTAAACTCATTTCCCTTAATATGTATCAGAATTCTTCAAAGTGGATTGATTTTGCTTTTGCTTCTGAAGAAAAAGCCAAATTCACAACGTGAAAAGTAAAAATATGAGTTCATTATTCATAGAATTTTCTATGAGTTCTTTTTCTCTGACGTGTAAAAGTAAGGGTGGAGTTTTGCGCTTTTTCCCTCTGGATCCTAAAAATGGCTGGTGCTACCTGTAGGATTCCAACATTTTTTCTCTCCTAGATTTCTTTCTTCCTGGGCCATTCTATATAGGATGCTGCTTGCCAGAGTCAAAAACTGCCTATGTTGTTGCTGATGGCATTCATTTTGAAGTAAGCTATTTCCAAGGAATGCATACAGTATGGGCATTTTTCAAGGAAAACTCATTCCTGTTTTCTGACCTGGATCCCTTTCCCATCATCCCAGCCACCCTTTCCACTCAAGTAAAAAGGTAAGAAAATTCATAGCCCTCAGCATTATGATTCTACTCTTTGAAGATTCACATTTGGTACCATGGATGACAAACATGTCATGTACTTTGATTTGGATGGGAATCGTTTCTATCAGTTTGTTCATTCATTTGTTCATTTATTCATGCATTCAACCACTGTCTACTCCAGGATCTCAGAGAATTATGTACTTCTTCCTTCTCGCACCATGACAGTTCTACTTTTGCCTTAATTTTTGGTTCTTCAATTAGTGTCTTGCTCTCGTTCCCTGCACTGTAAACCTGCTGATGCTAAGGACTTTTGGACTTTCATCGCTCACCACTGGAATCCTAGTGTCTATCAAGGTGCTTATTAAATATCTACTGAGTGAATACGTGGATGCGCACACTCTTTTTTCCCCATTTCTTGGCCCTCCCTTTTGCTTTGAACTTTCTATATGGCCTGAGAGGCCCTGGATAACCCAGCCCTGGTCATCTCCCTGACTTCTAGTCTTACTACCTATTTTCCCCTTTGCACAATTCAGCTTTGAGCTGTGTTTTCTTATGGTTAAAGAAACATATGTATTTTTATTGTTTCACATTGATATATTGATATTGATAGCTAGATAAAAAAAAAAGAAAAAGAGAGAGAGGGAGAATAAGTCTGGTGTTTAAGAAGGAACATGGGTTTTGGGAATTGGACCAGAATTCGAACCATAGACCAGCCACTTACTAGTTGTTGGAACTTGGGCCCGTCTTTGAAACTCATTGTGTTTCATTCCCCAGTCTCTAAAATGGGAATAGTCGTACTGTTGTTGGCAGAAATGTTGTGAGGATTAGACATAAAATGGAAAAATGCCTGGCATATAGAAGTTATCTGAGATAGTAATCATCACGTCATCATATGCCTCATAATTATATTACTCTGCTGCTGCTGTGTAGCAAATATCCACATAACCTCAGGGCATGAAATATTAGCATTGTTTTCCTTCAAACTTCTATGGATTAACTGGGGGCACCTTACAATTGATCTTAGCTAGCCCACTGATGCAACCGGGAGTCAGCTGATCTTGGCTGGGAGGTGTGGCTCAGAGCTGTGAAACCAGTCTGCTCAGACAAATTATGTTTCACAAGGGCACTAGACAGGGGAGTGGCAGTACAGGTGATTTGTATTTATTATTCATTGTGATTTATTTGTCACTTGGCTACTGGATGATCTCTTAAATCCTTTTTAGCTCTCTAAGCATTCATTTTCTTATTTCCCAAGTTTTATTCCATTTTTGAAAATGTGCTAAAATTAGCAAAGGGGAACATGCTTATGGTGAGAACACCTTGTATTCCAGAGAAAATTTCATTCATAAATGACTTTGAACTGTAAATACTCTGAAGTAGTATTCTAGTGATATTGTCATAAATTAATTACTAAAGTTTGGGGAATTAGCTTAGTGACATGTTTTAATTAACTTGCCCCATTGGCAGCACATTTTCCCTAATAGGTTTACAGTTCCTCTTAGACTTACAGTAATTCCTTCATTTTTCCCTTATCTCCATTATTTGTGTAAGCCATATTCCCAACGAGGATATTTGCTTTTGCAACCGCAGACGTTGGATGGGATACAGTTATTTTGGCAGTGGTTTTCAGTATTTGAAACAAGTCCATATCTTTATTTAATTTCTCTACTACACGAAAAATTGAAATGAAGGTCTAGATAATTTTTTTTTGTATTGTTGTCTATAACGATAAGGTTATGTTTAAGTGACTAATTGCAGAGAATAAAATAATTCATCCTTGAAGACATGGCTAAGTAGACCTTTGGAAGTTGTAGCTTCCTTAATCTGAGAACTTACTTAATTTCAACTTTATTTAAAACATTTTTTCATTATTAGAACAGCCTCCCATAGCTGTTACTGATTTTGCAATCATACACTTTCAACTTTTTAAGCAATTGATTGGTTATAAATAAGCATTCTAGAAATAAATCAACAAAATTGACCAAGTTAGGGTCTAATTGTCTTACTGTTAAGATCAACATTGAGTAGGTTGATTCTTTGATGATAGTAAATATTGACTAAGTGCTTACGATGTTCAAGCATCATGATAAATGTGGTCTGCGACTCATCTCATCTAATTCAGACAACACCTATACAGTAGGTATGCCAGGTAAATTTATAAGTAAACCAAGGTCCAGGGAAATTATGTAACTTAGCTGGCTAGACAGCCAGCAAGTAGCAGAGCTGGGAACTAAATGTAGGTAGACTGATTCCAGATCCTGAGCTGTGGTTGCATGACCGTAATAAGGTAAAATCTGTTGATATGAATTTATCCTTTGTAAGTAATATCACATACAGCATATTGATTTTTAAAATAAAAGTACAGGTAGATGTGCACCAGTTGTATCATAATTTTTAGACATATAATGTAAGTGCTGTAATTAATAAAAATTAGGCAATAGCTTTTGCCTCATTAGTCATTCTAGTATAATATCTATGAAAAGCTGTTTTAGTATTTTAAAGAGTTTTACCTCCTTAATATCTCCATATTCATGAAGGTAAGCAAGCTGTGGGTTGCACACATTAGCTTCATAAAGTATTTACACTTAGGACACGTTTCCTCTCCTTCCGATAATTCTAAGGTATGATATGGGGTACTGTCACATCTTTCAACATAGGAAGCTCCTGTACAGATTCAAATTGACCCGTTTCAGATGGCAACATAAATTCACATCCCTGAACTCAGGTATGTAACAATTCTGAAACAATCTTCCAATTGAAATAAAACACACAGACAATATGAGAAAAATAAATAAATTCAAGACAGAGTTCATCACAAAGGATTAGACTTTCCCCACAAGGGAAAGTTTATTTTATATGAGTAGCAGGTACCTTTCATGAGAACCGAAAACCCTCACCTAAGGAATTCACCAGAATTCATGGATTCTGTTCTTTCTTTTGAAATGCCATGTAATTTCATTGGATTCAAACGGCAGTGGGAGAAACATTCCTTTCTGGTAGCAGCCAACTGAGTTTTTATAGTAATTTGGTTACAAGGAACAGAAGCTCACTTTAGTTACATTAAGTAATAGACGATGTGGATATACTATAAAAATTTACATATGCAGAACCAAGGAATAAAACAACCAGGCTTCAGGAAGATACCACCTCTTGGGTGATTTTAGGTATGTGATAGCCCTACAAACTTCAGAAACCTAAACTTCTCACTCTACTACAAGTGAGGGGCACTCAGTCACTGTAAGGGTCTCTCAGTTTAAGTGAATGGATAAAGTTGGCCAGGTGTTTTTGACAGATGATGGTGAGAGCTGCGGTAGCCATTTTGTGAGCACGAGGCAGAAGCTAAGGTAATTGCAGAGGAATCAACCCGAGCCCTGACATCCTGGAATCATTAAGGGAACAAACTCTAGAACGCCCTGTTTCCTTTCTTCCTGCTTTATGAAATATAACTGCCATTAGTTGAGTACTCTGTTACTGCCAAGTGGAAGCATTCTGATACTCTTTCTGAAAATCATTAATACTAAAGAATACAGTAGTTATGATTACATGAATGTATTGGGCAAGACAAATATATATAGGGTTCATGGACCTTGGAAATGGGTTTAAGGCAGGGGTGCCATGTATAGTCGGACAGAGTTTCACTGCACAATTGTAAGGAGCGCCAGTCTCACAGTCTACAATGTACAACTGTGTGTATTGGCCCTGGCTGAGTTCCTTATTTTCTCTTTCTGATGAGACCACTCATGTTCTCAGAAATCTGCTTTTTATAACACATAGGCTATTAAAAGAAAATAAACCCCAAACCTTTGCCTATAGTGCCTGGGATAGGGGCAAGTCAGAGGTGTCTATTAAAGAAGGAATTTTCCCCTTGGGGAGCAGCTCTTAGCCACCAGGCAGGATGTATGCGTGACAGACAGCATGATTTCAATGATTCTAGTTATATGAGGATTGTGGGCTGTGCACGAGGAATTATGGTACTGGTAATATCAATCAAATGTGTGATTTTTTAATCCCTAAGAAAAAAGGGAACGATAGTCTGTTTTCCCACACTGAAGAGAATAGTAATGTGATTTGTGTTCGTAGGCACACATGGATTCTGCCTCTCAGTAATGGAATCTGCTCAGAGTTTCATAGCTATTATAAGGCCTGGGGAACTGGTAACCCCGGTTGTTTACTTGGAGCTTAAGGGAGTATTCTGGGTCATGGCTGGTAATGGAGCACAAGCAAAGGGAGTGTATAGATGTTACTTTCTAAGAATAGAGAGAGGAAAATTTGCCTATGTCCCTCTCTCTTGGGTGATGGCACGGAAATTGACTGTCCCTCCTAGATAGGGAGGGGAAGAAGCAGAAAGAAGGCGTCCTCTGTGTGTGTGTGTGTGTGTGTGTGTGTGTGTGTGTGTGTGTGTGTGTGTTTCTCCCTGAAATGACTTTCATCCCTCCCAAAACAAGCTCTGAGATAGTGTTGATGGTTATCTATTTTTCCTGCATAGTAGAGAAAGGAGAACAGGAATATCCAAAATGCCCCTATAAGTGGCTATTACTTGGGAGTGGTTTGGCTAAGCGTGTGGACTCTGGAGCCAGATGGCCAGGTTCAAATCCTGATACCACTGATTACCAGCTGTGTGACTTTGGGCTACGTACATAACCTCCCTGGACCTTCGTTTTCTACCTATAAAAATGGCAGAAATTTTAATTCCCTCAGACATAGAATCTGAGGTAAGAATTCAAGTACGGGTAGTTTATTTGGGAAATGTTTCTAGGAAACATAGCTTGGGAAATAGGGAAGTGAGAGAGGGAAGGGAGAAAGCCAACAGAAGATGTGTTATCAAACCTGTTACCACTGTGGGAAACAGGGAACTTGGGGAGTGAGTGTAGAAGAGACCTCAAGTATATTCCATAACAGGGGTAAAGACCCTGAAGAATTTATTGCTAAGCTGTTGAAGGTTGCTTCTGTGTCATTTATCCTCTGGTGCTTCCCACTTGCCCCGTGCTTGGGCTTCCCAAGGCAAGGGAAGAAAAGCCCTCACTGTGTAGACGTGAATGCTGAGGGGATGTGGGCTGGGCACCAACAGCATCTGCTGTGGCACGTCATAATGCCTCCTTAGGTTATTCAGAGGATTAGATGAGTTTACACATACGGATACTTATAGGAGTACCTGGCAGAAAGTAAGCTCCGGCTCTGTGCTGCCACCACTGCTGTTGTGCTTAACAGAGCTCTGTGGGTTAGAGCCTGGGTGTGGCATTGGGCTGGGTTCAAGTTCTGGCTCTACCACTTACCATTGGAGAGACCAGCTCCTCAGCCTCTAAACAGGGACTTTGTGTGTAAAAGGTCAGATGGTAATTCTTTTCATCTTTGTGAGCCCAACAGTCTCTGTCTCGACTGCTCAACCTGCCTTTCCAGAGTAAAAGCAGTCTCAGACAAAACAAAAATGAATGGGCGTGGCTGTGTCCCAATAAAAGTTTGCTTACTATAAGAGGTGATGTGCTAGGTTTGACCCACGGACCATTATTTGGCCCATGAGCCAATTAATCTTTTTCCACAGCTGTCTAATGTGAAATAAAAACAGTGTTTACTTCACAGGAGACAGTAGAGCATGGACCATAAAATTAGAATCTGTATCAGCCTGCCTGGTTCTGTATCTCAGCTGTTATATTTTCTACTTTGATGATTTTATGCAAAGCATTGATTCTCTGTAACCCTCAGCATTTTCATCTATAAAATGGGCCTGATAAGAGTACCTGACCCGTAGGGTTGTTGTGAGGATTAAATGAGTTAATCCATGTTCTAGGCTTAGCATAGTGTTTGACACATAATGAAAACTCAATGTTTCCCATACATTCATTTTGATTTCTATTACTGCTCTGTGTTTTCATTGGAAGAATCCACTGGAATTCTGTTTGGGGAAAAAATAAGATAGTTCTTGAGATCCTTGCTGAGATTCAGATCTTGGACAAACATTTACTAGTTGCATTTGAATAACCTATTAGAACTGCATGGGCTTAGGTGAGTGGTTCTTAACTAGGGATGATTTTGCCCCTCAGGGGTGATACGGCAATGTCTGGAGAATGTTTGAGTTGTCCTAATTAGGGGAGAGGAAACTACTGGCATCTCGTGGGTAGAGAAAAGTGTGCTGCTAAACATCCCACAATGTACAGGATAGTTCTGTACAACAAAGCCTTATCTGGCCCAAAATGTCACTAGTGCTGAGGTCAGGAAACCCTGATTTAGATAGGATATGTCACTTCTAAACTTTTACCCTCTAATATTTGGCAATATATATGTCACAATTTTTCACATGAGTTTTATATTATCATCATGATTTGTCTGGTTCACAGGCTTCAAAAAGACGCATGGAAATATTTTGTCAAGATAAATAGATTTTGGTGTGGAGTGCTATATTTTTGAAAGACATTATCATTTAAAAAAATACACTAGGTTGCCCAGTTGACAAAACCACATACTTTATTTTCTTCTAAAACAATTTAAGTGTTGAAGAATCTTTTTAACAATACGAATGATGTTCTTTACATTCCATATCTTTCTATCAATCTAGGACAATTTGAGATATTAGAGGACAGCCTCTCAAATCCGTCATCGTCCTTGTGATTTAAAGAAGCCTTTTCTCCATAAATTACCAAGGTATTTGGCAATGAGAAACGTGCAAGGCTATTATTTATACCTGTTTAACTCTCAATATTATGACAGCATGGTTTTTGAAACAGACTATCTCAATTCAGAACGCTGTTATGAATCTCACCACATTGGAGTGATTGTTAATAGCTCTTCATTGTCCAGAAATCACCATGACCTCTTCTTTCTCTTATTTTTAAGTGTTAAGATCTTCTTTCAACTTGAAAAATGAATTTGCTAGAGAATTTTTATTTTAAAAAAACAGCTCTAAATAGGCCATCTCCATCAAAACATCCCTCCGCAAAAAAAAAAAAAAAAAAAAAAAAAAAATCCCTTCTCAGTGACAGTCTCTTGTTGTGGTGTTCAACTTTCAACTAAATCTCTGCAGATTTCCATGACTGCTCTGGGTCTTCCAGTAGCCTCACAGTGTTCTTGCATCCCCCCCTAGTCCATGTAGAACATTTGGACCACTTAAAGAAAGGTATCCTTTACTCTGAGAAAATACATCCCCATGAACCAGTATACAGAGCCTTGATTGGGAGCTCTTGAACAGTGCGCAACTTGTACACTCTTACAGGGCACTCCTGAAACTTATATTGTAGCTAGGCTTGTACCCTGGCCTTCCACCCTGTTGGGACATCACCATTTATTTTATTTGTTCATTTATTTATTTCACTAACAAATATTTATTGAGTTCCTTCTATGTGCCTGGCACAACATTGAACAAGACAGAATCCCCTATCTGGTTGACTTCTGAATCTTGTGTCTAGTGGTAAAGGATAATTTATAAAAAGATAAAAACATGATGTGATGCCCACACAAATACAAAATGAACACATGTCAAAGATTTTATTTAACTCATTAATTAACGAGGGAACCAATAACATTTAACAATTGGTTCAAATGAGAATTGGATTTACAGAGATTTATAATCTCTACCAGACAATATTCATTTGCCTTGTCACAGCAGGAATAATTTGCCTTGTTCTCTAAAGAAAAGATTTATTTCACCAGCATCATCTAAAATTTAACTTTTTCTTCTCACAATTGCAAAACAGTTTGGTGAAAAACAATCAAAGGTGTAAACTCCATGTAATCAGATTATTTCTGAGGGATCCATTCGACATCCTCCAGCACTCTACAGCAGTCATTTTTTTGTCCATTTCAAAGTCTTCACAAATTCTCTTAACACTAGCAGGAATAATTTTCAGATACACAGTCATTTCAGATAATCATGAGTGTAGTGACAAACCAAGCAGTGCGCTGTGCAAGAAGATGGTTTGGTGGAGGTGGCACAATTTGTAGATGGCAGAGCCAAGAGAATCTAACTGAGAACGGTTTAAAGTAATACTCCCAGCATTGCCTATTTAAATTTTAACAGCTCTGATAAAAAACTTACTCTACAAGTGGATAATGTTGACATTTAAGGCATAATTGTAGGCTGCTAGTGGAGTCTATTGGCACTTTTTTCAATCGAAATAAAAACAAAATCAGGTTTACCGACAGGTCCCTAAAACTTGGTGTCCATATTTTTGTTTTTAGCTGTTAACACAATTTTGTTTTATTTATTTTTGGTACATTGCTAAATACGTAGCAATACCTTAAAATCGTCTTAAATTTTATTAATGATTGCTTCTAAGGTTGAGCATGTTTTCCATAGGATAATTTGCCATTTTTATGCATAAAATTAAAATACCCAAATGGCAACTTAAGTTTTCAGCAAAGCAGGGCAACCAAAAATGAGAAAATCTGTTTTTTTAAAGAAAATTTATATTTTAAAAAGTATCAAAATAGCCATCAGAATTTCTTCTGGACTTCTTTTCACTTATTTGGAGTTTTGGTATGGTTTTAATTTTGATTTGCACCAAGCTTTGGCAAACTATGGCCCATGAGCCAAATTGACCTGCTCTTTTTATTCTAAATTAAATTTTATTGGTACACTCGTTGGTTTACATCTTATCTATGACTGCGTTCACATTACAGCAGCAGAGATGACTGGTTTTGGTGGAGACTGTGTGACCTGCAAAGCCTAAAATATTTGTGATCCAGCCCTTTATAGGCAAAGTTCTGCCAACCCCTGGGCTGCTTCATTGGTGGGAGTTAATCTTTTCATTTATTCATTTGTTTCTTCATTTATTGAACAAATATTTGATAAGTAGCTACTATGTGCCAGACACTATTCTAAGATCTGGGGTTACAGCGTAGTGGGAGAAAAAATTTTATGGTCTTCAGGTTCTTAATCTGGTACTAAATATGTTTCTCTTTTAATTTTGGGGATGAGAGATTTCAAGAATCTGCTCTAAAGTTTCAGTAATGAGATCCTTGCCTCTGTGCTGTGGTTTGGGATATCCCAGAAGCAGACTCTCAGGCAAGGATTTGGGTGCAGATATTTTATTTGTTCAAGAAAACACCCTCAGGAGTGGGGAAGTAAGAAAGGGAAGGGAAGACAGTCAATAGAAGGTGCATTACTAACCACCTCTCATTGTAGTTCCAGAAAGAAAAAAAGCCTTTCAGGCCCAGGGATGCAGGGATTGGCAGCTGGAATTTGACTGGAGACACTAAAAGATCTGGAAGATATGAGTGAGGCAATACAGCACTTCTTAAACCTCTCACCCCTGGCAGTACTCAGATCCATCTATGACCCATAATAGGTTGACTTCGTTATAGTAAGGGATTGGCTGGACACAAGTTACAACAAGAGGTTTAATAGGAAAAAGCTACATTCTTGGCTGTTAGACTTGAGCCAGAATTGAAGTCCATCATCTCTGTCCTCTCCCACGTATTTTAGATTTTTTTCACTCTTGGCCAGCAATTCTGTTGGTCCCAGTTGTTCCTCCATTGAGGGTAGAGCATCCTTTCCTGTATCAGAATCGATGAATAGTCCACAACCCTGAATTGGGAGCCAAGGATAGAAATATATCATTTACGGATTTGCCACTGTTATAACTCAAATAGTGTCTAATCATTTGTAGCTAGAGACATTATAGTTAGCTGTACCATGAGACCAAATGCCATCACTTGAAATAGAGCCCCACCCAAGCCAGCCTCCTCTCATTAGTGTTGGAAGAGGTGATGCTATGTATTTTCCTCACTCCTCTGCTGCTGACCACATAAATAATTCTACTGTCTTGGTGAGAGCACGTCAATTTCACTGCCTCATTTAAACATGAATCTTTGTCACAGAAAAGATGGTAGGATGGAAGCAATTTACTTCCTTTCCATTTTTACATATTAGGAACAATTCTTCAGTTATAATTTTATAACATGGCAATGGAAGGGTATGGTAGGCAAAAAAATAGCTCCCGCAAAGATGTTCACATCCTAATCCACAGAAGCTGCGAATATGTTACCTTACGTAGCAAAAGGGACTTGGCAGGTGTGATTGAATTAAGGATCTTGATATGGGGAGATGATCCTGGATGATCTGGGTAGACCCAGTGTAATCACAAGTGTCCTAAGAGTGGGGCTCTAGTCAGAGTCAGAGAAGATGTAATGATGGAAGAGTGGTTAGAGTGATGTGACTGATGACTTTGAAGATGGAGGAAAGAGTCATGAGTCAGGCAGTGGGGGCAGCCTCTAGAAGCTGGAGAAGGCAAACAATGAATTTTCCCTGGAACCTTCAGAAAAAATGCAGCCCTGCTAACACCATGATTTTAACCCCATAAGACCCATTTCAGATTTCTGACCTCCAGAACTGTAAGATAATTTATTTACATTGTTTAGACCACTAGGTTTGTGGTAGTTTGTTACAGCAGCAAGAGGAAACAGATACACAGGGTATAACAGATTACAGTCATCTTTGGAGCTAAAGTGGAGACAGGGTTGTTTCTATTTCTGGTAGAAGTATAGTATATATGCTGAAAATCTAGAGATTGAACTCAAGTTCCATGCCTCTATGGCTTATTTGCAATGTGACCTTCAGAAAGTTTTGTAACAATTTTGAGTCTTGGTTCCCTCATCTGTAAAATGGCAATCCTACCGATATATGTCTCTTAGTGTTATGAGCAAAAACAAGATGATCTGTACAGTGCATTTAAAAGAGTTCCTGGAGCATAATAAGAGCTCAAAAACATTGACTATTATTCTTGTAATAAAAAAATAATGATCTTTATGGTTGTGAGGATCTCATAGTTTACAGTGTTCTCCTATATATGACCTTAAACTTAAATTAATCCTGTGAAATTGTTTCCGCCTTTCTCTCCCTCACCATATTCCAGAGGGACACATAGAATCATGGAGGGGATAATGGATATTCACAAGGTCTTTGAGACATTAACAGGCATGGCTGAGACTGGCTCCTAACCCAGTGCTCTTTTTCACTCCTGATGGAGGGAATAATGGATATTCACAAGGTCTTTGAGACATTAACAGGCATGGCTGAGACTGGCTCCTAACCCAGTGCTCTTTTTCACTCCTGAGTTGATGTTGAAAACATGATGAAATAAGTGCTACATTTCAGAGGTAAAGAAAACACAAATGTGCTTCAAAAATGGTACATGCAAAGCCTCACACATTTACTAAAGTCTCAGAATGAAGTCGGCTTCTGTTGATTGGGTAGAGCTATATACCGATATCTAAGTTTTCTGACTTTTGAAATTTTACAGTTTGGTTACTTTTAAATGAATAGGCCATAGAAAAGGGCTCATATAATATTTCAAATAACTGTACTATCTTTGAGTTCAGTCACTGACTACCTAGAGACATGAGCTCTGGTGGCAGAAAAAAAATGTCATAAGTTGAGAAGTTTCAGGATCAGAAGCCACCAGTGATTGCTGAAGACGGGACCAAATTGTGGAGAAGTTTGCTACTTTATATAAAACCACCACACGCTGAGTAATAAGTAATCGTTCCTGTCACTTTCAGGGTATGAATGGTGTCAAAATGCCTGCTTTCCTGATGCCTCATATTTCCTACAGGAGCTGTATTTGATGCCACTTATAATAACAGTAGCAAGAGCTAATGCTTATGGAGTCTTTGGAAAGTGTCAGGGACTGGTCTAATCGTGTTTTAAATACGTAAATACATTTATTCCTCACAACAATCCTGTAAAGTGGGAACTATTAGCTGTTTGACTTTACAGATGAAGAAACTGAGGCAGAGAGGCTAAATAACTTTGAAGTCACAGAGTTAATAAGTGGCAGAAATGGGATTTGAACTCAAGTGACCTGGCCCCAGAGCCTACATTCCTACCCACTAATAAGTTACCTTGAAAGGTAGAGAACAAATTTCTGAGAGAGCAGAATACAGGCTAGGTGAGTTTTAAGAGCCAAAAGAGGGTATGCTGGGCAGAGAGTACAGGCTCAGATAAGGTACCATCACAGGGTCCCCGAACTCTGTGGTAAGCAAGGGCCACTCAGTGTATGTTTGTGCGATGACAGAATGGACCTAGAGGTAGGGAAGAAAATTGAGAGAGGAGGCCCCATGGAGAATCCTTGTGTGTTCCACAAGTTAGCCAAGGGATGGCCCTAACTAAATAAATTAAAGAGTCAGAGGAAATATGGTCTCAGTAAAAAGGTGCTCTTATGATTTACTGACTTAGCTGGGAATAATTAACCCAAGTGCCATGACAGAGGGAGCATAATTGTTTTTCCTTAGAAGAGCACCTGAGCCTAAATTGCTGGGTGCAGATAAATCTATTTCTGCGAGGCAGTGGTGGGCTCCAAAGACTCGTTCCTGGCTTCCTCATGCGGGAGCTAGATGCACCAGCAGTACTCACGTCCCATTCAGGAGACTAAAGGGAGAGAATTTGCTCTGAATGCTTAAGAGGGCTTGCGCCTTTGATAATCAAGGCTTGCCCAAGCAAAACTGGGAAGGAAGAGTAGTTTATCTTTGATGCCTCCATATTGTCCTGTAGCCTACATGTTCCATTGCCTCAAAAGTCCCCCATTGCAACCATGTGTATGTGTGCTTGCATACATACAGCATCCCACGCTCCCTTGTTCCTCTTTATCACTGCTCTTATACC